>NW_025725091.1:367147-734294 GCF_021461395.2 Schistocerca americana | reverse complement strand
TGAATCACTTGAGAACAAATGACTCTCCGCCAAAGCAGTTCCCCTCTATACCTTGTGTACGCAATACTACAGCCATGTGTAGGTCGTTGCTACACTCCGTTCATATAAGAATAAACCTGATGTAAAAAAACGCATACGCGATGATTGGTCAGCGACCGTAGCACATGTACAGTGGTGTTGCTACTCTCTTGGAAGTACGTCCTACTTATGTATTAGATATACAATGAAGAGCCAAAGAAACTGGTACACCTGCCTAACATCGCGATCACGCAGAGGTGCCGCAACACGACTGGGCATGGACTCGACTAAGTCTGAAGTAGTGCTGGAGGGAATTGACGCCATGAATCCCGTAGGGCTGTACGAGGAGGTGTTGATCTCTTCTGAACAGCACTTTGCAAGACATCCCAGATATTCTAAATAATGTTCATGTCTGGGGAGTCTGGTGGCCAGCGGAGGTGTTTAAACTCAGAAGTGTGTTCCTGGAGCCACTCTGTACCAATTTTGGACGTGTGAGATGTCGAATTACCCTGCTGGAATTGCCCAACGGACAATGGACACGAATGGATGCGGGTGATCAGACAGGATACTTATCTACGTGTCGCCTGTCAGAGTCGTATCTACACGTATCAGGGGTCCGACATCACTCCAACTGCGCATGCCCCACACCATTACAGAGCCTCTACCAGCTTGAACAGTCCCATGCTGCCATGCAGGGTCCATGGATTCATGAAGTTGTTTCCATACCCGTACACGTCCATCCGCTCGATACAATTTGAAACGAGACTCGTACAACCAGGCAACATCGTTCCAGCCATCAACAGTCCAATGTCGTTGTTGATGGGCCCAGGGGAGGCTTAAAGCGTTGTGTCGTGCAGTCATCAAGGGTACACGAGTGGAACTTCAGCTCCGAGAGATCATATCGATCATGTTTCGTTGAACGGTTCGCACGCTTGCACTTTTTGACGGCACACCATTGAAACCTGCGGTAATTTGCTGAAGGGTTGCAGTTGTGCACTTTGAGCGATTCTCTTCAGTCGTCGTTGGTCCCGTTCTTGCAGGATCTTTTTCCGACAGTAGTGATGTCGGAGATTTGATGTTTTACCAGATCCCTGATATTCACGGTACACTCGTGAAATGACGGTACGCGAAAATCTCCACTTCATCGCTAACTCGGAGATGCTGAGTCCCATCGCTCGTGCACCGACTACAACGCCAAGTTCAAACTCATTTCAATCTTGATAACCTGCCATTGCAGCAGCCGTACCCCATCTTACAGCTGCACCAGACACTTTTTGACTTACACAGGGTCGTTCATTGATAGTGACCGGGCCAAATATCTCACGAAATAAGCATCAAACGAAAAAACTACAAAGAACGAAACTCGTCTAGCTTGAAGGGGGAAACCAGATGGCGCTATGGTTGGCTCGCTAGATGGCGCTGCCATAGGTCAAACGGATATCAACTGCGTTTTTTTTAATAGGAGTCCCCAATTTTTTATTGCATATTCGTGTAGTACGTAAAGAAATATGAATGTTTTAGTTGGACCACTTTTTTCGCTTTGTGATAGATGGCGCTGTAATAGCCACAAACGTATAAGTACGTGGTATCACGTAACATTCTACCAGTGCGGACGGTATTTGCTTCGTGATACATTACCCGTCTTAAAATGGACCGATTATCAGTTGCGAAAAAGGTCGATATCATGTTGATGTATGGCTACTGTGATCAAAATGCCCATCGTGTGTGTGCTATGTATGTTGTTCGGTATCCTGGACGACATCATCCAAGTGCCCGGACCGTTCGCCGGATAGTAACGTTATCTAAGGAAACAGGAAGTGTTCAGCCATATGTGAAATGTCAACCACGACTGCTACAAATGATGATGCCCAAGTAGGTGTTTTAGCTGCTGTCACGCCTAATCCGCTCATCAGTAGCAGACAAACGGCGCGAGAATCGGGAATGTCAAAAACGTCGGTGTTGAGAATGCTACATCAACATCGATTGCACCCGTACCATATTTCTATGCACCAGGAATTGCATGGCGACGACTTTGAACGTTGTGTACAGTTCTGCTACTGGGCACAAGAGAAATTACGGGACGATGACAGATTTTTTGCACGCGTTCGATTTAGCGACGAAGCGTCATTCATCAACAGCCGTAACGTAAACCGTCATAATATGCACTATTGGGCAACGGGAAATCCACGATGGCTGCGACAAGTCTAACAACACCGATCTTGGCGGGTTAATGTATGGTGCGGCATTATGGGAGGAAGGATAATTGGCCCCCATTTTATCGATGGCAACCTAAATGGTGCAATGTATGCTGATTTCCTACGTAATGTTCTACAAGATGTTTCACTGCATGACACAATGGCGATGTACTTCCAACATGATGGATGTCCGGCACATAGCTCGCGTGCGGTTGAAGCGGTATTGAATAGCATGTTTCATGACAGATGGATTGGTCGTCACCGCACGTTCACTGGATATGACGTTCCGGATCTCTTTCTGTGGGCAAAATTGAAGGATGTTTGCCATCGTGATCCACCGACAATGCCTGACAACATACGTCAGCGCATTATCAATGCCTGTGCGAACACTACGGAAGGCGAACTACTCGCTGTGGAGAGGAATGTCGTTACACGTATTGCCAAATGCATTGAGGTTGACGGACATCATTTTGAGCATTTATTGCATTAATGTGGTACTGGCAGGTAATCACGCTGTAACAGCACGCGTTCTCAGAAATGATAAGTTCACAACGGTACATGCATCACATTGGAACAACCGAAATAAAACGTTCAAACGTACCTACGTTCTGTATTTTAATTTAAGAAGCCTACCTGTTACCAATTGTTCGTCTAAAATTGTGAGCCATATGTTTGTGACTATTAGAGCGCCATCTATCACAAAGCGAAAAAAGTGGTCCAACTAAAACATTCATATTTCTTTACGTACTACACGAATATGTAATAAAAACGGGGGTTCCTATTTAAAAAAACGCAGTTGATATCCTTTTGACCTATGGCAGCGCTATCTAGCGGGCCAACCATAGCGCCATCTGGTTTCCCACTTCAAGGTAGACAAGTTTCGTTCTTTGTAGTTTTTTCGTTTGACGCTTATTTCGTGAGGTATTTGGCCCGGTCACGATCAATGGACCACCCTGTATAGGCGTTACCGACCGCAGCGTCGTATTCTTCCTGTTTACATATCTCTGTATTTGAACATGCATGCATATACCAGTGTCTTTGGCTCTCCAGTGTGTTATTACTACGCTACATTAAAGGAAACTTTGAGATATTCAAATGTATTAACAGCCATCAAAGTTTTTCTTAATCACTTTTAAGTTCTGTATTTATTTCAAAAATCGTGTAAAGCCTCTGCACTGTTGTGCTCTGATTGTCGCGTTGTCAATGCGCAGTATGGATATGGCTGTTACGTAGTGACACACGCGTGTGGAACACGGTTAAAAAGTTACGTGAAATAGGCTTTCCTTAAAGTTTTTCATAAATTTACAGAGATTATAGGCTATGAAGTTTTTCGAGGGATTGTATTAGTTATAGTTGAGACCAATCTACCGGTTGGCCGTATGGCGGAAACGGTACCGTTCTAGAGTGATGGTATCTTTCTGCAGTTCACTGTTCTCTGATTCAAATCCGGCCTACATCCTTTTTTTCTCGTTTAATTTCAAATACCTACATCTCGTAATTGTAAAATTCATCATCATTTTTTTTTGAATAATACAAGTTTTCTTTTTTCGAATTACGTATTGCACGTGAAATTCATATTTTCATTTCAAATAGAAATTCTTAATTATCGATATTTTATGAAAGACTGCTAATAAAAGTGCTGAAATTAATAAAATATAACAATTTAATTTTTTAAGGCAAAAACCAAATGCTCTTTATTTGGACTATGTCCATCGTTTTATACCACGGATGTAGATAAATGTCGTAGAAACACGAAAAACAATCATTTTCACAGCATCGAGCACACCATACAAATGCCGCGTTTGTACACTTGCCACTGTATCATTACAATATGAACCCAACAGAGCTGATCTGGGAGCAAGTCACGGATTTTGCCCGAGAAGTAACAAGACTGTTGAGCTGCCAGACGTACTGGAACTAACGCACGCAGCTGTTTCACACGTCACTGGCGAACGCTGGCGGACATAGAACGGCTCATTATAAAAGAAGGTGCATTCTGTTGTTGATAGGCTCGTTATCAACGTAGCAGGTGACACTTCCAGAACACAAACATATTGCCAGCCGGAGTGGCCGAGCGGTTCTAGGCGCTTCAGTCTGGAACCGCGCGACTGCTACGGTCGCAGGTTCGAATCCTGCTACGGGCATGGATGTGTGTGTCGTCCTTAGGTTAGTTAGGTTTAAGTAGTTCTAAGTTCTAGGGGACTGATGACTCAGATGTTAAGCCCCATAGTGCTCAGAGCCATTTGAACCAGAAACGTATTTCTCGGATTCGGATAAGGAAGGTGCTAAAAGATTACCAGACGGCTGACAGTAATTAATACCTTCAATAGCTTCAGCATTCAACAGTATGCTGAAATCCCTGCAGTATGCTTTTGCGCCACACACAGCTCGTCCAGAAGAATTACCCTGTGTTTAAGTCAGAAATTTCCACCACTCTTATTTGTAATTAGAGTAGTACCGGGTGAGAACGAGAGCATTTTATACTTTCCGTCTGGTCACGTAAGAAGCGCGTGGCAGTGCTGGAGTTCCGCCCAATATTATTTCATTCTCTGTAAAAATTAAATTACATTCGAAGCTGTATTGTTGGTTTGCTCGTCTCTTTTTATGTCTAAACTGCAACTGCTCACAACCTTGCATGTTGGCCAGTGCTGTCGAAGTTTAATGCGACGGTAAAGCCCTTGTCTCGCACTATTGCTCAGTCTATGTGTGTGTTAACACAGCACAAAACGTATCCTTATTATCGTACTTGACTGTCCTGGTCTCACAGCTGGCTTCCGCTCCACGTGAAACGAAATCCAGTGAGATTCAAGCAAACGCGGAAGAAGACATGGCGTAATGTTTACAAAAAAGTTCAAATGTGTGTGAAATCTTATGGAACTTAACTGCTAAGGTCATCAGTCCCTAAGCTTACTCACTACTTAACCTAAATTATCCTAAAGACAAACACACACATCCATGTCCGAAGGAGGATTCGAACCCCCGCCGGGACTAGCCGCACAGTCCATGACTGTAGCGCCTTAGACCGTAATATTTACAATAGGTTTATTATTATAATGAACAAAGTATAGCTGGTTTGCCGCCCAAGGCAAGAACTGAAAAATAACGCCCCCTCGTTCCTACTACCATCCGTCGGCCCGATGTCCTGCGCTTCCCCCTCCCCCCCCCCCCCCCCCCCCCCCCCCACACACACACCGCACCCCCTGATCAACCGCCACCATTAACGTCCAACGGCAGAGCAATGGAAATCAGGGTCATGGTTTGTTTCCGTTTCGAACACAGTAGCGACTGCGTTAGATTAGAGGTAGACTTTCGTCAAAGTAACTAAAAAGGCTCATTAAGTAACTGGTCCGTGTGCTTTTGAAAACAACACGGTGTTTTGATTTTCCTCTTTTTCATCTTTTTTCCTCATTTGCTCAGTTTTCTTCACATTTTCATTTGAAAGTGATTTTTTCCGCCCTTTCCCGCCCCTAAAACTTTGCCGCCGCAGATGGCCACCTAGTCTTTCCTAAAGCCGTCGGCACGTGGACCTTGCATCCGAACGTTGAGCGTGCCGAGTTTCCAGCGTCATTGCGTGGAAGTAGGGGAGTCTTTCCGAAAATGCGGAGGAATATCTAGCGTGTCAGATACTCTGAAGGCGCGTTTGAACGTTGACGGCAGAGCGTCACCTACGTGACACGCACGCCATCTCACTTCAAATTCAAATGGCTCTGAGCACAATGGGACTTAACTTCTGAGGTCATCAGTCCCCTTTAACTTAGAACTACTTAAACGTAACTAACCTAAGGACATCAGAGACATCCATGCCCGAGGCAGGATTCGAATCTGCGACCGTAGCGGTCGCGCGGTTCCAGACTGTAGCGCGTAGAACCGCTCGGCCACATCGGCCGGCATCTCCCTTCAGTACAGAGTTGTGAGGCGCCATATTGGCCTCCAGTTGAAAAATGTTCAAATGCGTGTGAGTTCTTAAGGGACCAAAGTGCAGAGGTCATCGGTCCCTAGGCCTACACACTAATTAAACCAACTTAAACTAACCTATGCTAAGAACAACACACACACACCCATGGCCATGGCCGAGGGAGGACTCGAACCTTCGGCTGGACGGTCCGCGCAGTCTGTGACGTGGAGCCTCTAACCGCGCGGCCCTCCAGCTGAAGCCAATATATGAGCTATATGTCCCGTTTGTGAGCACGAGCAAATTGAGGATCAGTCGCAGACCCGTAGTTGATTGTACGATTCGTTGTAGTAAAATGACGAAAAACGTAGTATCCGTGGTGAAAGAGTTATTATAACTTGCTTATTACGAGAGGACGCCATTTCAAGGGAACGGCATGTTGAGGATCCATCAGAAGCATATCGTCCTTGATACAAATTGTTATAATTAAATTTCAGTTAGCAGTATACCTACGATTAAAGCTTGGAGGAGATGGTAAGATGCCAGACGGTCATCCAAGAATCGTGGTCTACATATCGGCTTGAGGAGCGCCATAACTTCGTATCGACAAGTATTATGTGTTGATGGTTCACGTGCCACTACACCCAAATATTTTTGTTCTAACCTTCACGTTTTTAATAGGTTCTGACTCTTTCTTATAAATGTATACAATCGCTGTTTTGTAAATATAAGTGCGCTCTTTTCGAGGAGTGGGTTTGTTCGGTTGGCTTCTGAGTAGCTACAGTGACCAACTGAAAGTCACCTTAGGGTTTTCCAAAAAGTGAGAATAATGAAATAATTTTTATCTTATGTGGAGAACTATTGTAAATTCGTATCGCACTGCTTATAATGGAAATTTTATAAGGCGATGTCCTTTGTTGACTGGACGTGGTACCTTCCTTTCTGCCTTAAAACATGTCCATGGATATTGAATTTTTTATGTATACGACAGACACAGCAACATGACTAGCGTTTGGACAGTGGAGAAAATGTGCGTCTCGTGGAACTAATGTAGGCATTTTACGCGCGCCCATTTCGTAAACAGTTCGCTGCGATCGCGTACACCACGTGGAGGCCGACGTGCCGTGTGCGCAACTCGCGGGGTTCCTGAGCGTTCAGCAGCACGCTGAACTCGGCACGCTGAACGTTGGCTTTCGGAAGCACGGGCTGTGGAAACGGCCCTGTCTGTATACGTACATGTCGCTGTCCCGTGACTTTTGTCAACTAAGTGTATCTTCTAGCCCCACAGAGACTACCCGAAAACTCTCTAAAAAGAAATTGTATCTGTATTAACGCAGTAAGAAAGATGACGCACAGAAACTAATCAACAACGATTACAAGGGGAAAGTAATGAGAGCCTTTATGCAACTGTCTGCTTTGAGGAAATTTAATTTCATTGTCAGTTGACTTTTTAAGAAGCAATGAATTCTTGAAACACACGTCAATCCGGCGATTTTCTATTTGCTCCATCGTCAATGAGCATGAATCTGTGGTGCGAATCACACCCAGGCAGGAATAGTATCTAGAGCAAGTTTTTGTAATTAAGCGGCGCACAGTCAGCTGGCCCGATGGCTGCCTTCTTAGTAAAACTTTAACTACTCTTCCTTAGAGAAATAGTAGCACCGTGTGTTTACTTTTAAATTAACTACTGTTTTTCTTATTCAGTAACATAAGTAAAAGAGAGTCATCCCGGTCGCCAGACTGCATGACACAACCGGAGTACGGCGGCGAGGCAGGGGCGACAGACGTCAGCGACGACGAAGGAGCAGCTTCTCTCTGCGCGTCTCCCGTGGCTCGTGTGAGTGGGGCCTTGAAGGCGCCCTTACTGGACCATACTCCATCTCGTCTGGGTTGATGTTGTCAGCAAAAGTGGAAACCATTGATCTAGTGGGCATAACGGCGACGCTGCCAAGTGTAGCCATAGCTGTACGTGGTCATTGGCAATTCACACAGCAGACGGTTGCTTAAACACAGGTGTTAAAACTATTAAATACAAAACTGAATGAGGAGTCCAAAAGTTTGCTGTATATGTCTTTATTCAATAAGAGTCATCCTGGTCATCAGATTAGTCTTGTTACAGCGGAATATTTGACTCTTCATTCAGTTTTATATTTGACAGTTTTAACAGCTGTATTTAAACAACTGTCTACTGTACAAATTGTCAGTCAATAGTGTATAATTATTCTAGCTGTGGCTGTCCCAGCTTTAGAATTATCTGTAGCCGTAGCAGTCTTTTTTGCGTCATATTATTATAATTCCGTGACCAGCGTGATTTTTACTGGATAATGTCTTACTGTTTAGTAATCTGAATGCACTAAAATTGGTTAAAATGAGTATGGTGGCAATTGAGAACATTCTCCTTGTAGGTTCCGTGCGACGTCGGAGGTCGTGCGCTTCCAGAGGGGCGACTACCGTCTGGGAGCGGTGGCGCGCTCCTGTAACCCAAGCGACTGGGGAGCCGTTGTGTGGGAGAAAACTGCGGCTGTGCACGCAGTTTCGATCGTTCTGTGAGCTCCAGAACGACCGCGGCGACGTCCCCGAGCATTTACCCGGGGGTGTGAGGGGGTTCTTCGTGCTCGACAGCCGCCTGATGACAGGGGCGCTGCTCGCCTCGCGACGCCGCACGAAACGCGGCCGAGGCCGATCGAGACAGTAAGACGCGACGTGCTATGAGAGCGAACTGCGCAGCCAAGTCTCAGCCAGGGAGCCGAGGCCCGGAGTAGTCGCTAGCGAGGCGGCGGTTCTTCCCAGTCCAGGTGGCCCAGGGCCCGAGAATAGGCGCCGTTCCACCACACAACTATTTTTTTCTCGCATTTTCTTACTTGCTCGTTTTTATTGCCCATAAAGAACCATTCACTCTGCAACGGAGAGCTGGCTGGAATGTTAGAGCTGGGTTTAGAACCCGCAATTTTTACCTTCGTTCTGCCGACTAAGCTTTACTGTTGTACAGTACTTACGGTTAGAGACGGGACAACCGGATGTTTTCTAATAACCGGTTGGACAATCGGTTTTTTCAGTCGAGAGCAACCAGTCTCTGCGGCCACGTCGGCTGTATGGATGTTCGTCACCCACTCTCTGGATTTCAGTGGTTTCTCATAACGTGCGACAATCAATTGACACAAGTCCTTGACTGTTGTATCAAGTTTATTCAATGTTTTCACCCAGTCTCCAAACAGAGGTCTTCCCACTTACGTATTTGTTCAGACTTCTCAATTAATAGATTTCCACATTTTCCCATCTCTTTCGAACAAACTTCAAGGGACTTGCTTTCCAGGTGAGAATGCACTCCGAACAAGGTTCGACGAGTTCTTCGGGTCTGTTCAGCGTTGGCAGACTTGTAAATAGTCAAGGAGAATATATTATTAATGACTATGTATGTGATGTGTTTATTAAACTTTCGGAAAAAGGCTACGAACTTGTACAACAACCCAATACATCGAAAAGTTTATCCTTAATTCGACAAAAACTTCCCTTGTTGCTGCCATTGTACATACTGTTTTTTGAGACAAATTCAAGCTGTCATGAGCAATTCGAAGTTAATCGAAATCAATTTCGAGTGGTGACACAGCAGACGACGCCCTTGATTACACACAAAATGCCTAACGGGTATTCAATTTGCTTCAAACATAGCAGAGGCATAGCCATTCTATGAAAACTCGTTGGTTGCTGCCACAAGTCGGTTACAATCCAAGAAATGAATGGATAATTCAACCGGTAAGTAAACGTAGAGCCGAGTGATGGGATTCCTTCCCAACAACCGACTGACTCGACTGTTTATATTCAAAATACAATAAAACAAAACACTGCATTTTGTCGTATTGATACGTTTGCTTGTTTTTCAATCTTCCTAGTAGGATCTTCCCCGCCGATAAAAAAAGGAAACTGTAGGAACGTAACTGACTGAATCGTGTTCACCATTAATTCAATTTATAATGGAGGCGTTGGCAAAGGGTTTCTCTTGGCTCGCAAAGTGTTCCTCATCAGCCTGAAAATTCGATCTAGAGCAGCAATGGAATGAGGTATAAAAAACACGAAACAGGCAACTTCGTACAAGTTTTCACTGTTTTCATAACGTCGAAAAAATTCCATCCACTTATCCATCCGACTTCAACTTAAAAAAATCTGCTCTTCATCCTTAAGAAACGTGTTCAGTTGCACACGTTCTTCGAACATAAAATCCTCGCCTACACGAAGTTCATCTAGAGACGTCACTTCTACGAATTCTAAAACTAAGCACTGTTTCCCAATTAATGAAAGTGGTTTGATAGCTTTGTACACGGTCGCTTCAAACTCAAATCGTTTGTCAGAGTAGTTCATGCCACGCTGCAAGTCGTCGGTCGCTTCTCTTTTCGATGTTTTGACACGCTCGTCATTTCTGTATCTACATCTACGTCTACATCTACATGGATACTCTGCAAATCACATTTAAGTGCCTGGCAGAGGGTTCATCGAACCACCTTCACGACTCTCTACTATTCCTGTCTCGTACAGCGCGCGGAAAGAATGAACAACTATATCTTTTCGTACGAGCTCTGATTTCCCTTATTTTATCGTGGTGATCGTTTCTCCCTATGTAGGTCGGTGTCAACAAAACATTTTCGCATTCGGAGGAGAAAGCTGGTGACTGGAATTTCGTGACATGATTGCGTCGCAACGAAAACCGCCTTTCTTTTAATGATGTTCGGCCCAATTCCTGTCTCATTTCGGTGATACTCTCTCCCATATTTCGCGATAATACAAAACGTGCTGCCCTTCTTTGAATTTCCTCGATGTACTCCGTCAATCCTATCTGGTAAGCATCCCACACCGCGCAGCAGTAATCTAAAAGAGGACGGACAAGCGTAGTGTAGGCAGTCTCCTTAGTAGATCTGTTACATTTTCTAAGTGTTCTGCCAATAAAACGCATTCTTGGCTAGCCTTCCCCCACAACATTTTCTATGTGTTCCTTCCAATTTAAGTTGTTTGTAATTGTAATTCCTAGGTATTTAATTGAATTTACGGCTTTTAGTTTAAACTGATTTATCGTGTAACCGAAGTTTAAAGGATACCTCTTAGCACTCATGAGGATGACCTCACACTTTTCGTTATTTAGGGTCAACCGCCACTTTTCGCACCATTCAGATATCTTTTCTAAATCGTTTTGCAGTTTGTTTTGGTCTTGCTGATGACATTATTAGTCGATAAACGACAGCGTCATCTGCAAACAACCTACGACGGCTACTCAGATTGTCTGCCAAATCGTTTATATAGATAAGGAACACCAAACGCCCTTTAACATTACCTTGCGGAACGCCAGAAATCACTTCTGTTTTACTCGATGACTTTTCGTCAGTTACTGCGAATTGTGACCTCTCTGCCAGGAAATCATGAATCCAGTCACATAACTGAGACGATATTCCATATGCACGCAATTTCACTACAAGTCGCTTGTGTGGTACAGTGTCAAAAGCCTTCCGGAAATCCAGAAATACAAAATCGAACTGAAATCCCTTGTCAATAGCACTCAACACTTAATGCGAATAAAGAGCTAGCTGTGTTTCACAAGAAAGATGTTTCCTAAACCCATGTTGATTGTGTGTCGATAGAGCGTTTTCTTCGACGTAGTTCATAATGTTTGAACACAATATATGCACCAAACTCCTGCTGCATATCTACGTTAATGATATGGGCCTACAATTAAGTGGATTACTCCTACTACCTTTCTTGAATATTGGTGTGACGTGTGCAACTTTCCAGTCTTTAGCTACGGATCTTTCGTCGAGCGAGCGGTTGTATATTATTGTTAAGTATGGAGCTAGTGCATCAGCGTACTCTGAAAGGAACCTAATTGGTATACAGCCTGGACCAGAAGACTTGCTTTTATTAAGTGATTTAAGTTGCTTCACTACTTTGGGGATATTTACTTCTACGTTACTCATGTTGGCAGCTGTTCTTGATTCGAATTCTGGAATGTTTACTTCGCCTCCTTTTGTGAAGGTATCTGGTAAAGCTGTGTTTAGTAACTCTGCTTTGGCAGCACTGTCTTCGATAGTATCTCCATTGCTATCGCGCAGAGAGGGTAGTGATCTCACATTGAAGTCCGCACTAAATTTCGAGCTTCTGTGAAAGATCGCTAATCTTGGGGATTTTGCGTCTGTTTAAATTTGGCATGTTTGTTTCGTTGTTTCTGCAACAGTGTTCTGACCCGTTTTGTGTACCAAGGAGGATCAGCTCTGCCGTTTGTCAATTTATTTGGTATAAATCTCTCAACTGCTGCCGATACTGTTTCTTTGAATTCAAGCCACATCTGGCCTACACTTATATTATAAATTTGGAAGGAGTGGACATTGTCTCTCAAGAAGGTGTCAGGTGAATTTTTATCTGCCTTTTTGGAATAGGTATATTTTTCGTTTATTTTTGGAGGATTTGGGGGTTACAGAATTCAGCGTCGCTACGACAACCCTGTGTTCACTAATCCCTTTATTGACTCAGGATTATTTGTTGCTAAGAGGTCAAGTGTTTTTTCACAACCGTTTACTATTCGCGTGGGCTCATGAACTAACTGCTCGAAATAATTTTCAGAGAATGCGTTTAGCACACTTTCGGATGATGTTCTATGCGTACCTCCGGAATTAAACATGTATTTTTGCCAACATATCGAGGGTAAATTAAAGTCGCCACCAACTATAATCGTAAGAGTCGGCTTCGCGTTTGAAATCAAACTCAAGTTTTCTTAGAAGCTTTCAGCAACTTTATCATGAATTGGGAGGTCGGTAAAAGGATCCCATTATTACTTTATTCCGGTTGCCAACAATGACCTGTACCCATATTAACTCACAAGAGCTATCTACTTCAATTTCGCGACAAGTTAGACTACTTTTAACAGCAACTAACACGCCACCGCCAAGCGTGGTTAGCCTATCCTTTCGGAACACCGTTAGGTTCTTCGCAAAAATCTCGGCTGAGCTTGTATCCGGTTTTAGTCAGCTTTCAGTGCCTATAACGATTTGAGCATCTGTGGTTTCTATCAGCGCCTGGAGCTCTGGTACTTTCCCAACACAGCTGCGGCAATTTACAACCGTTATACCAATGGTTCCTGTATCTACCTTCTTCCTGTGTTCGACCTGCACCCTTTTTGACTGAAGCCTTTCTTGTATTTTCCCGAGACCCTCTGACCTAAGAAACCGCCCAGTCCACGCCACACAGCCCCTGCTACCCGTGTAGCCGCCTCCAGACATATTCAATGGAACTCGAAACCCAACAATCCTTTGGCGCAAGTCGAGGAATCTGCAGCCTACACGGTCGCAGAACCGTCTGAGCCTCTGATTCAGACCCTCCACTCGCCTCTGTATCAGAGGTCCGCAATCGGTCCTGTCGACTATGCTGCAAATGGTCAGCTCTGCTTTCGTCTTGCAAGCAAGACTGTCAGCCTTTACCATTTCTGTTAGCCACTCGAAACCAAAGAGAGTCTCTTTTGATCCAAAGTGACACAGATCAATGGTACCGACGTGAGCAACCACCTGCAGTTGTCTGCACCCTGTACTCTTCATGGCATCCGGGAGGACTCGTTCCACATCTGGAATGACTTCACCCGGTATGCACACGGAGTGCACATTGGTTTTCTTTTCCTTCTTGGCAGCAATGAGCCTAAGGGGCCCTCTAACGCGCCTAACATTGGAGCTCCCAACTATCAATAATCCCACCCTCTGTGATTGTCCGGATCTTACAGGCCTAGGGTGTTTTTCTCTGAAACAGGACAGGTGACAGCATCCAGCTCAGCGACAGTGTCAGCCACAGAGAGCACCTGGAACCTGTTTGTCAGACAAACAGGGGGGGGGGGGGGCCTTACGTGCGAACTCTGGGAAGAGTTTCGCCTCCTGCTACGCCCCGGGGCGACCTCCTAGTCGACCACAGGTGAGGGGTCAGCCTCAGTGGGAGCAGTAACTGGGCTGGCCACCGGTGAGGACCGATGGAGGACTCGGACGTCCGTTGGATCCCCACGGCTGGCCCACAACAGTGGTGCCCATCCACTGCAGCCTCAAGCTGTGTAACCAAAGCCATCGCAGCCTGCATCTGAGAGCAAAGTGCCCGCAATTCGGCTCGCATCCGCACACAACAATCAAAGTCCCTGTCCATACTAAAGACTGTGAAAAACTAAACCATGCAGATAAACGGACTATCGGCACGTGCTGCGCAACCCCACTCTAGACCCTGACGAAAACGCAGGAACTGTGTCTAATAGATTAGATTAATACGGAGCAATTTAAAAACCTAACTACCTGCACTCAGGTGAATTAGAAACTCGTAAAAGTCACAATATCGGTTAGTTCCCTGTTGCTGCTTGTGTCTCGGCCGGCTACTGCTTCTGACTTCTAGACGACCGAGGACGCCCCAGAGGAAGCACACTTCAGAACACTGCTTAGTAGTTCCTGCAGAGAATGACTAAGCACTGTGACTCGAAAGCAACGGCTACTGAGTGAAGTTTGCCAGCTTAGTTCTCAGACTGACATTAAAAGCAGAATTTTAAATTTCAGTACCTTTTACAAGATTGCTTCTCAGTTTTAAACCCATAACGAACGATCTAAAGTGGAGATCGTAATATTATAGAAAATACTGTCGATTTTTGTGCGATTTACATTTTTACCTATCCCGACGAGGTTTAATCGCAAGTCGGGTATTTCAGCTGGAAATTCGGGACAATACCGACTAAATCGAGATACCTGACAACTCTACCCAGGTCCCGCCGAGACTACTTCCGCCTGCACCTCTGTTATGTTTCCGCCTCATTTTTACTTGTTGTTGTCACGTGCAGATCCAGGGGAGGGGGGGGATGGAGGTGAGGGACTCACGACGGTGAGGACGCCTCCCACCTCACTCCTCCCACAATATTTTACTAAAAGCGTAAATTTCCAATTTTCTCAGCGTAGTATCGGAAAATAAAGGCGAAAATTAAGAGATGATAATTTAAGAAAACAGAAAACTACGTTGAAAGGCAGGCCACTTTACACGCTCTTACCTGTCAGCGTGACATGAGTGCGTGCAGGGAACATTGCAGACAACAGAAGGCGAACACTCAGGGGCCGGCCTCACGCGCTGCCAGCACCAAGTCCGGCAGGGTTCCGACCGACTGGGTCGGAGATTTTCTCCGCTCAGGGATTGGCTGTTGTGTTGTCCTTATCAACATCATTTCGTCCCCATCGACGCGCAAGTCGCCGAAGTGGCGTCAACTCGAAAGACTTGCACCAGGCGAACGGTCTACCCGACGGGAAGCCCTAGCCACACGGCATTTACATTTATCAACAGGTCGAGTGAACAGAGACAGGAAGGGAAAGACACCGGAGAAAAGTGACAAGGAAGACCGACTGTCACGAATAGAAGTGCAAACGATTGAAAGAGCCAGCATTTCTTCCGTTTACGTGCCCCCACGCAGACCTGCGGCCACAGTCCTAACACTGACAACGGGGAGTGCAAATTATGACATCGCCACACTTTTGACAGTTTCAGAGTTCTTAATTCAGCTGTATTAGACATGTGCTTATCAGATGTGTTTTTCAGAAAAGTAATTTCTTGCAACTTGTGCTAAAGTGATATACTAGGCACTACTGTAAACAAATTACCATTGTTAGTATTGCACTAACACATTTATGTATTTTATTGCAATTATTATTCAGATTTTAGGCGCCTGTGGACATCAAAATTGTCAAAAGTGGAGGTGAGAATAAGCTATCTTTTTGGGAGGTTGGTGGGTAGAAAAATAACAAAAGTTGCCCCTCTGTCCCCCCGCCGCCAGCCATTCCTTCTCCTCAGTCCAAATAACCAGAATCCGGAGCTGGTTGTTGCTGGCGTAGTCATCAGTCAAAAGACTGTTTTGACGACGCCTTTTGTAGTAGTCTATCTTCTGCTTACTACATTCAAGCTGTGGTCTCCCGCTCCCCACTTCCATCCATCACAGAATGAATTATTGCGTAATGCCTTAGAGCGTGTCCTATGTACCTACCCTTTCTTATCGTCTACTTGTGCCACAGAGGTCTTCTGTACACGATTCACCTCAATAGCTCTTCGGCACCAACCCACGCACTTCTGTTGTTTACACTTTCCATCGTTCACATTTCACTGATACATAACGGTACACACACACCTCCGTACTGTTTTCGTGATTTGGCAACTTTATTTTCATTTAAACTTCCTGTCGCCACAGTCCTCAGTTAACCGAAGGGCTGGAAGTCGTGTGCCCCACCGCTCCGTGTTATCGCGTTTTAACTGTTTGTGTATAGTATTTCATGAGGCACAGACTTGGGACCAAAGAAGCATTTGCCTGAAACAGCGTGGAGTACCGCCTAAAAACCGCACTAAGGCTGGGCGGTGTACCAGGAGAACGGCCGCACGCATTCCATCCTGATCTCGCTGTCCTCCATGTCTCACAAGCTAGCGTCTTAAAGTAATCCGAGGATATAATATTTTGTTGTAGTCAATTTATATTTCATCGAAACAAAGTTCTATTTTTCGGGAACGCTGGATCGCTACTTCCAGCGTATATTTTATATCCTCAATACTTCCGGCATTGTGTGTTATTTTACAACCCAAATGGCGATACTCTTCTGATACTTTTAGCGCCTCACTTCCTAATCTACTGCTCTCAACGCTATAAGATTTAATTCCAATATACTCCGTTGCCTCGATTTACCAATTCGGATATACTCCGTTACCTTGATCTACATCTACATCTATACTCCGCGAGCCACCTTACGGTGTGTGGCGGAGGGTACTTATTGTACCACTATCTGATCCCCCCTTCCCTGTTCCATTCACGAATTGTGCGTGGGAAGAACGACTGCTTGTAAGTCTCCGTATTTGCTCTAATTTCTCGGATCTTTTCGTTGTGATCATTACGCGAGATATATGTGGGCGGTAGTAATATGTTGCCCATCTCTTCCCGGAATGTGCTCTCTCGCAATTTCGATAATAAACCTCTCCGTATTGCGTAACGCCTTTCTTGAAGTGTCCGCCACTGGAGCTTGTTCAGCATCTCCGTAACGCTCTCGCGCTGACTAAATGTCCCCATGACGAATCGCGCTGCTTTTCGCTGGATCATGTCTATCTCTTCTATTAATCCAACCTGGTAAGGGTCCCATACTGATGAGCAATACTCAAGAATCGGACGAACAAGCGTTTTGTAAGCTACTTCTTTCGTCGATGAGTCACATTTTCTTAGAATTCTTCCTATGAATCTCAACCTGGCGCCTGCTTTTCCCACTATTTGTTTTATGTGATCATTCCACTTCAGATCGCTCCGGATAGTAACTCCTAAGTATTTTACGGTCGTTACCGCTTCCAATGATTTACCACCTATGGCATAATCGTACTGGAATGGATTTCTGCCCCTATGTATGCGCATTATATTACATTTATCTACGTTTAGGGAAAGCTGCCAGCTGTCGCACCATGCATTAATCCTCTGCAGGTCCTCCTGGAGTACGTACGAGTCTTCTGATGTTGCTACTTTCTTGTAGACAACCGTGTCATCTGCAAATAGCCTCACGGAGCTACCGATGTTGTCAACTAAGTCATTTATGTATATTGTAAACAATAAAGGTCCTATCACGCTTCCCTGCGGTACTCCCGAAATTACCTCTACATCTGCAGATTTTGAACCGTTAAGAATGACATGTTGTGTTCTTTCTTCTAGGAAATCCTGAATCCAATCACAAACCTGGTCCGATATTCCGTAAGCTCGTATTTTTTTCACTAAACGTAAGTGCGGAACCGTATCAAATGCCTTCCTGAAGTCCAGGAATACGGCATCAATCTGCTCGCCAGTGTCTACGGCACTGTGAATTTCTTGGGCAAATAGGGCGAGCTGAGTTTCACATGATCTCTGTTTGCGGAATCCATGTTGGTTATGATGAAGGAGATTTGTATTATCTAAGAACGTCATAATACGAGAACACAAAACATGTTCCATTATTCTACAACAGATTGACGTAAGCGAAATAGGCCTATAATTATTCGCATCTGATTTATGACCCTTCTTGAAAATGGGAACGACCTGCGCTTTCTTCCAGTCGCTAGGTACTTTACGTTCTTCCAGCGATCTACGATAAATTGCTGATAGAAAGGGGGCAAGTTCTTTAGCATAATCACTGTAGAATCTTAAGGGTATCTCGTCTGGTCCGGATGCTTTTCCGCTACTAAGTGATAGCAGTTGTTTTTCAATTCCGATATCGTTTATTTCAATATTTTCCATTTTGGCGTCCGTGCGACGGCTGAAGTCAGGGACCGTGTTACGATTTTCCGCAGTGAAACAGTTTCGGAACACTGAATTCAGTATTTCTGCCTTTCTTCGGTCGTCCTCTGTTTCGGTGCCATCGTGGTCAACGAGTGACTGAATAGGGGATTTAGATCCGCTTACCGATTTTACATATGACCAAAACTTTTTAGGGTTCTTGTTTAGATTGTTTGCCAATGTTTTATGTTCGAATTCGTTGAATGCTTCTCTCATTGCTCTCTTTACGCTCTTTTTCGCTTCGTTCAGCTTTTCCTTATCAGCTATGATTCGACTACTCTTAAACCTATGATGAAGCTTTCTTTGTCTCCGTAGTACCTTTCGTACATGATTGTTATACCACGGTGGATCTTTCCCCTCGCTTTGGACCTTAGTCGGTACGAACTTATCTAAGGCGTACTGGACGATGTTTCTGAATTTTTTCCATTTTTGTTCCACATCCTCTTCCTCAGAAATGAACGTTTGATGGTGGTCACTCAGATATTCTGCGATTTGTGCCCTATCACTCTTGTTAAGCAAATATATTTTCCTTCCTTTCTTGGCATTTCTTATTACACTTGTAGTCATTGATGCAACCACTGACTTATGATCACTGATACCCTCTTCTACATTCACGGAGTCGAAAAGTTCCGGTCTATTTGTTGCTATGAGGTCTAAAACGTTAGCTTCACGAGTTGGTTCTCTAACTATCTGCTCGAAGTAATTCTCGGACAAGGCAGTCAGGATAATGTCACAAGAGTCTCTGTCCCTGGCTCCAGTTCTGATTGTGTGACTATCCCATTCTATACCTGGTAGATTGAAGTCTCCCCCTATTACAATAGTATGATCACGAAACTTCTTCACGACGTTCTGCAGGTTCTCTCTGAGGCGCTCAACTACTACGGTTGCTGATGCAGGTGGTCTATAGAAGCATCCGACTATCATATCTGACCCACCTTTGACACTTAACCCAGATTATTTCACATTCGCATTCGCTAATAACTTCACTGGATATTATTGAATTCTTTACTGCTATAAATACTCCTCCACCATTGGCGTTTATCCTATCCTTGCGGTATATATTCCATTCTGTGTCTAGGATTTCGTTACTGTTCACTTCCGGTGATTTACCGATGTGCATGTAATAAAATTTCTTCAGTGCACTACCACCTCCATTCAACCAATCTTCCGAGCCCTTTGCTGCCTCAAATAGAATTATAGTATCACAGACAAACCTCAACATACTCATTTCTCCTCCCAGAACTTCGATTTCTTTCCCACATTTCTCCTTGATTTCCGTTACTGCTTGGTCTGTGTACAGAGTGAATAACATGAGACATAGGCTACATCACTGTCTCATTCCCTTCTCAGAGTAATATATTTCAATAACCGCTCAGTGGAGCCACAAAGTCCGCAGTAGACTCTATTGAATTTTTTTTTATTTTTTTGCAGTCTGATTCGCCATTGTAGTGATCATCATTTCGTTTATTAAGATGCCAGACGTCAGAAATAGTACAGAAATAATCTACAAACGCTAGTAGAGGCATTACAAGTAAAAAAAAGGAAAAAGAAAAACACCGGATAAGCGACTCGTCGACGTCAGAGTCTCCAGAGACTGAGGAGAGTGGGTTCTGTTTACGAATGGTTGTGGGCGAGAGTTTGGCAGTGCACTTGCGGTGATCTAAGGAAATTACGAGAAAATTCTGGAATTTCTCAGAGATACGTAATCCCCAACCTTCCCCGATTCTTGTTTCGAGTACTACTGCGTTGCGTTAACAATCGACTGTCGGGTAGTTAAGGGTGGGGGACGTCCGGCGAAGGGGTGGGGACGGTAGGCTCCCGTGCTGCCATCTGGCAGCCAAACGTTCTCGACGTCTCTTCAAAATAACTGCGGGGCGCGCGGTTTTGTTACAGGAAAACCTGCCGACGCCCGTACGTAGGGTTGCCAACCACCCCGTATAACCCAGGAAATGCCGTATATTCACTCCATTTGGACGAAAATACCGAATCCCGTAATTTTCAAGACATATCCCGTATTTTCAGAACTCCAGCCATTAGATGATGATTGCTCTGATGCTCTTTGTCACTTCTTTTCCTTTGTGTGAATATCAGCTTATAGTCATTATTTATGTTATGTTATTTGTTTCATAATCTAGATAATGCAACAGTGACTGATTAGCTCTTTTTGTGACTTGGTAAGTGACAAGGAGAGAGAAAGGGAAGTTAGGGCGGCAAACAATAAATCTGACTTCTTGAGCGGCACGTCACAAAACGAATTATGCAGCGCAACTGTAGGAGAGCTGGCATTGTGTATGCCAATGTAAAACTTAATCTCAGTATTAATAGCATGGATTGCAACGTGAAACTGACGAAGGGAGTGTTCAGTGATTCGTGTACCTCAAAAAACATGCAGTGTGGTCTCACAGAAGCTGAAGATCTCGTTGCAAATGTTTTGGCCCCCAAACGTGTGTCCGGATACACTGAAATTTTGAAAGAACCATCGAAGTCGAACTTATTTTTCTCTGTTTGTACTGTGTTTTTCCCCTTGTTGGTATTTGCAGGAATGTATGTAATTTGTGTTGTTTATGTAGTGATGTAATTTTTCTATTGAGAATAATAGAACGATTATTTACCATTTGTTATTCTGTATGAATAGTCAACTTTAGTTTCATTATTTTCTACAGTTATCCCTTATTTTCACTTCTCTTATGTACTACCATCCCGTATCTCCACTTTAAAGAGTTGGTAACCCTTTCTATATGACACGGCACTGACGGAAAGAAAAATCGCAGCTCCAAGAGGGGCTTGTGCGAAATAAACGAAAGCTGGTAGGCCTTTTTCTACATCTGAAAGACGTCGTTTCAAATTTCGAGCCAGTCGCGTAAGAATGGCGCTAATAGTGTCACTATGGAGAATGGAAATAGGGTTTGCTTTAAATACACGCTGTAATGGTCGTGTGCGTTAGTTATCTTTGAGATTGAATGTGGTGAGTTGCTTTTAGTCAGGAATGCCTTTAAGGCGACGAAGACGCAATTATCAACACTTGACTGAATTTGAACGAGGTCGTGTAATAGAGCTACGAGAAGGTGGATGTTGCTTCAGCGATATTGCAGAAGGACTTGGCAAGAATATAGCCACTGTTCACCATTGGTGGCAACGGTGGTCGGGAGAACGTAGTATGTACATTTGCAAGAAGACGGGACTCTGGACGGGCACGTGGCGCTCCAGAGAGAGGAAACCAGGGTTTGAGCGGAAGGCTCTGTCGTGTCGCACTCCATCTGCAGCAGCAGCTGGCGCCACGGTGACACACCGAACCGTTACAAATCGATTACTTCAAAGACAGCTCCGACACAGACAACATGTAGCATGCATTCCACTAATCCCAAACTAACGCCGTTTTTGACTTAGTAGTGTGAAGCGAGAGCTCATTGGAGGGCAGGGTAGGGGTGTGTCGTATTTTCTGATGAAAGCTGGTTCTGCCTCGATGACAGTGATGGTCGCATATTGGTTAGAAGGAGGCCACATGAGTGCCTGCAAACAACCAGTGTGCGTGCTAAACACACACCTGGAGTTACGGTCTGGGGTGCAATTTCGTTTGACAGCAGGAGCACTCTTGTGGTTATCCAACGCACCTTGCCTGCAAAATTACACGTCAGTCTGGTGATTCGACCTGTTGTACTGCCATTCATTAACAGCGTTCCAGGGGGTGTCTTTCAAAGGGCCACTGCCCTACAGAGCGTCGACGTGTTGCCTTGGTTCGGCCGCGGTGGCCGAGCGGTTCTAGGGGCTTCAGTCCGGAACCAACCGGCTGCTACGGTCGCAGGTTAGAATCCTGCCTCGGCCATGGATGTGTGTGATGTCCTTAGCTTAGTTAGGTTTAAGTAATTCTAAGCTTAGGAGACTAATGATCTCAGATGCTAAGTCCCATAGTACTTAGAGCCATTTGAACTTGTTGCCTCGGCCTGCCACGTCACCAGATCTGTCTCCAGTCGAGCACGTATTGGACAGCAGGTGACAGCTCCAGCGTTATCCACAAGCAGCATTAACTGTCCCTGTGGTGACTGACCAAGTGCAACAGGCATGGAACTACAGCTCACAAACTGAAACACAATGCGTGCACGTTCTCATGCTTGCACTCAACATTCTGGCGGCTACACCGGTTACTATTGTACCAGTATTTCACATTTGCAATGGCTTATCTCGCGCTTACATTCACCGTAATTTTGCAATGTCAATCACTGTAATATGTTACCTAGACAAATGTATTCTCGAAATTTCATTACACTTCATTAATTATTTTTTGGTGCTCCGGTTGCCGGCCGAAGTGGCCGTGCGGTGAAAGGCGCTGCAGTCTGGAACCGCAAGACCGCTACGGTCGCAGGTTCGAATCCTGCCTCGGGCATGGATGTGTGTGATGTCCTTAGGTTAGTTAGGTTTAACTAGTTCTAAGTTCTAGGTGACTAATGACCTCAGAAGTTGAGTCCCATAGTGCTCAGAGCCATTTGAACCATCTTTTTTTTGCTCCGGTTGTTTCCGTCAGTGTAGCTTTGTTTCACTAAGGTAAACAGTCGCTTCGAACTGAATAAGTGATCGTTAATTTGAGAAAACTGTACTGAGAAATTAAGTGGAACAAATGCAGTTTAGTTGAATCCATCATCAGTTATACTCATCTACAGAATTTTTGACAAGAAAGTAATTACAAGAATTATGGAAAAAGTGTTCACTCTCTTCAGATCGTACGTGTTAAGAAGTCAACTATTAGATTCTTCTCTCTTTTATACTGCAACAGAACCGTAAAGCACGAAAGAGAAGTTATTGGAAAAGATGTCTTATTACGGCCAAGAGATGTTACACTAATATTTTTGTTATTTTCGACTAGTACCGTCAGGTAGACAAATCTTATCAAATTGGCCTGGGCGGCACGGTTCGTCGACGTCGACAATACAGACAGAACACAGCAGTGACTTTACAGTACCCTTCTACATCTACATCTACATCCATACTCCGCAAGCCACCTGGCGGTGTGTGGCGGAGGGTACCTTGAGTACCTCTATCGGTTCTCCCTTCTATTCCAATTTCGTATTGTTCGTGGAAAGGAAGATTGTCGGTATGCCTCTGTGTGGGCTCTAATCTCTCTGATTTTATCCTCATGGTCTCTTCGCGAGATATACGTAGGAGGGAGCAATATACTGCTTGAATGGTTCAAATGGCTCTGAGCACTATGCGACTCAACTGCTGAGGTCATTAGTCGCCTAGAACTTAGAACTAATTAAATCTAACTAACCTAAGGACAGCACACAACACCCAGCCATCACGAGGCAGAGAAAATCCCTGACCCCGCCGGGAATCGAACCCGGGAACCCGGGCGTGGGAAGCCAGAACGCTACCGCACGACCACGAGATGCGGGCAATATACTGCTTGACTCCTCGGTGAAGGTATGTTCTCGAAACTTCAACAAAAGCCCGTACCGAGCTACTGAGCGTCTCTCTTGCAGAGTCTTCCACTGGAGTCTATCTATCATCTCCGTAACGCTTTCGCGCTTAATAAATGATCCCGTAACGAAGCGCGCTGCTCTCCGTTGGATCTATCTGGTAAGGATCCCACATCGGTGAGCAGTATTCAAGCAATGGGCGAACAAGTGTACTATAACCTACCTCCTTTGTTTTCGGACTGCATTTCCTTAGGATTCTTCCAATGTATCTCAGTCTGGCATCTTCTTTCCCGGCGATTAATTTTATATGGTCATTCCATTTTAAATCACTCCTAATGCCTACTCCCAGATAATTTATGGAATTACATGCTTCCAGTTGCTGACCTGCTATAAGGAAACTAAATGATAAAGGATCTTTGTTTCTATGTATTCGTAGCACATTACAGTTTCCCTTCAGGTCCATGATGAATGGATTCCTGAATTCGAACGAATTGTGATTACCTCTTGTAAATTATCTGATAGGGCTTTGAAAGAACAAATTTACTTCCAGATCTTCTTTCTGTTTCATGTCTCACAATTCCTTAACTATCACACCACTGAATATCCGTCGCCCAAAAAAAGATTGCTCGGCTCAACATAGCAAACTTAAACACTGAAAGTGAGCTGTGTGTGTCTGTCTGTAATGAAACTCAAAATGATGTCGCCCTTCGTACACGAAGCGCTTTTAAAACTATTACGTCATTTGAAAATGATGAGTTAGACGCTACGAATCAATCTCTACGAAATAAATGAGCTTCCTGCGAAATTTTAAACTAGTGCTTGCGCTATAGGTCGCTCAGGGTAGAGAGAAGAAAAGTTGCAGTGTAACCTCTCCAAATCAAAATTATTGGGAACGTTGCGATAACTCATTTGCATTTGGATAGCACAGGGCCTATATAAAGCAATCATCTTGTTATTCGCCTGAGGCGACTTACGGAACAACGGGAAGCATAACTCACGATGGCTGGATTTTGGTTTGCAAACTACTCTCTACGAATACGACCCTCATTTCTTTACCAATACGCCACATCATTCGGGAGGAGAAATGGAAGCTTGGGGGCCTAACGGCTCTTCGAGGTCATTACAGACGGAACAGGACAAGACCGGAGAAGGAAATCGACGTTCTTCACAAAATGAATCAGTCCAGAATTTGTATTAAGCGATCTACGGAAACGACGAAAAACCTAAATCTGGATTACCAGACGGACTCACATAAAGTGATACGAATTGGATTAGGTTATTTGTATTCAAATCACATGTCAAGTCGTGATCTCTGACACCCTTTACCTCAGTGGTTCTCGATTGGGAACAAGCTGTTCTAGTTCTGATGCTGGAAGAAATTCCAACGCCGGTATTTATCGCAGATGAGGCGAAGAGGTGGAGAAGTAAGTTTTCCGATCATCAGACTGCACGTCAGTCTGACCGTGATACTTCAGAACGTGGCCGATGTCTCGTGAAGTGACGCCGTGTGGCGCTGGCTGCTTGAGGGTTGTGTGTGTGTTGGGAGGGGCGGCGCCAGCCGTCAAACCCGGCAGCCTCCTCAGTGTTTTACTCGAAAGGCGCGTACTGCGTGCCAAGAGCAGGTTTCTTCACGTTCCTACCTTTCTTTTAACACTCATCCACAACAGAACCTCTGCATGGCACATGCACCCATCACAGTCAGCGATCGATACACTAATGCTTCCAGAATGATATTTTCACTCTGCAGCGGAGTGTGCGCTGATATGAAACTTCCTGGCAGATTAAAACTGTGTGCCGGACAGAGTCTCGAACTCGGGACCTTTGCCTTTCGCGGGCAAGTGCTCTACCGACTGAGCTACCCAAGCACGACTCACGCCCCGTCCTCACAGCTTTACTTCTGTCAGTACCTCATCTCCTACATTCCAAACTTAACAGAAGCTCTTCTGCGAACCTTGCAGAACTAGCACTCCTGAAAGAAAAGATATTGCGGAGACATGGCTTAGCCACAGCCTGGGGGATGTTTCCAGAATGAGATTTTCACTCTGCAGCGGAGTGTGCGCTGATATGAAACTTCCTGTCAGATTCTCCGCAGTATCCTTTCTTTCAGGAGTGCTAGTTAAGTTTGGAAGGTAGGAGACGAGGTATTGGCCGAAGTAAAGCTGTGAGGACGGGGCGTGAGTCGTGCTTGGATAGCTCAGTTGGTAGAGCACTTGCCCGCGAAAGGCAAAGGTCCCGAGTTCGAGTCTCGCTCCGGCTCACAGTTTTAATCTCCCAGGAAGTTCGATACACTAATGGTTTATAAGAGGCGGAGAAAGGCAGTGGTAAATCGGTAACACTAAAACCCAGACCGAGACAGAAATGGGATAACCCTACCTTGTCCCGAACATCGTGTCACGAATCACCAATGGACTGAGTTTGACTTTGATAAATGTGCAGTCGTTACAAATATAAGGAACATAATCCACAGCAATGCGTTTTACGAATGAAACTTCCATCATATGCCTGTCTGAGTTATATCAAATGCACTCCAAGAGCACTCGAGGTCAACTTATAAAAATAAATAAAATTATTCTGACATGAAGTCGTCGTCTTGCTTAAAAAACGACAACGCTAGTTTTCCTGATACGCTTAGTCATTTTACCTATCTGATCAATGCAGTATATCTCATTAAGTTGTTTGCTACGAACACCAACTGAACGTTGTATGGCAGAAAAATTTTCCCTGGTTCTTTGAAATTTTCCCAAAATTTGGTAAAGTGACGATCTTCTTATCCCTTGTTATTTACTTTTTCCGTTTCTTCTTGCCCTTGTGACTAAGACGATTTACCACCTTTACATCGTATCCGACATTTACTGCATCATGCGTTTATATAATACAATGTACATAGTGTGAAGCGAAACATATAGGACAAACAGGTAGGAAATTTACGACAAGACACAGGGAACATATAAACACTTTAGATTGGGCAACTACGGCAGATAGGTGGTTGCCAAACATACGAAAGGCATAAAAGAGGACTCAAAGAGGAAAGGAAATAAAACCGGACATGCTAGAGGAACGTGAAATAGCAATCCACCGGGTTAAGTTTGGTGAGAATGGTAATGCCTTCTGCAACTGTCTCTACATTATTTTAAGGCTGGCGTTAGTACGATAAATGTGAACAATTTGGCACAGGTTACTACTAGTACGGTGTCTCTCCATCGCTTTGTACCATCTTTGGAGTGTTTAGGAACGGCTGGTGGCTCAGTGCAGTCTGGCAGAGCCGTAAGTACACATGTTTACCAACTAGCGGTGCACTGTGAGGCAGCTGATGTGGCCGCTGTTTAGCGGCCCACGGAAGCAACGCTTTGGAGAATGCGTGGAAACACGGATAAGTGGAGTAGGGGCTGTGGTGTTGGCGTTTCTAGAGTAAGACGAAGACTTCATGTCCGAATAAATTTATTTGTTCCTGCATTTTGATCTTGTGCATTTTATAGACGATTAAGTTAGACAGTCAAATGATGGAAATTTGACTCCCAAAGCGCGTTGCTACGGATTATGCTCGTAATATTAGTGGTTGTATGCTAAATTACTCATAACGATTACCTTAACAGCCGCTGTCTCGCTAGACAGTATTAACACTTTGCCGTCCGCACGTCTCGTACAAATTCATTCGCTTGTCGCCGGCCGCTTGTCACCTTCCCGTTGATGACAAGCTTTTGCGCGCTTTAATTTTCCAGAAATCCTCTATTTTGCCGTATCGTTCCACAAACTCGAATTTTCTTTTCAAGTAACCTCTCCGCAAGTTCTACACTGTTATAATGATTATCCATGCACAGGTGATGCCTGTTTCCATCAGAAGGTATCAACACTTCCGTCACTGTTTTTGCTAAAGGCTGTCCAGCGCCGGAATGTGAGGAAATGGATCCCGTACTCGAATCACACAGCATCCGAATGAGTATGCCGTATTTATCAATTTTCGACGGATTGTGAACTTTAAAATTTAACCGTCCACGCCACGGTATCATTCCTTCACCAATTGAGATGTTTTGACTTAAATTAAACGTTTCTTTAAACTTTTTGGAAAAATAATCGATTACGAATTGCACTTTGACAAGCGGGTCGGCACTATCCAGTTTATTGTTGCTGTCGGAAAAATGTAAAAATGATAATATTTGTCTGAATCGGTTGCGGGACATCGTTTTGCCAAATATCGGTGTGTCTATGAACGGATTCGTTAAGCAATAATCATTGATCCTTGCTTTTCTTACAATTCCCAGAGGATAGCAAGCCCAAACCATTTTCTTAGTTCGGGTCCCGTAACGTCGACAAATTTGGCATTTTTAAAATCCAGTTTCCTCCTATTGCAATTTTGACTGTAGTACTTGTTGGTTTCGTTGCTGATATATTCAAGTAGATCGTTCCCAGTATATAATTGTACGATAGCCTCGACGCTCTGTGTATCTTTGGGAAATATGTTTGGACCCGGGGATCCTTCAAATTTATTAGTGGTCCTCGGTAAATCAAAGTCTGACCACTGTGCACTGTCTTCTTCGTCTGATTCAGCCGAATCAGTTGGCAATCTTAGCGTTCGCCGAATTCTTCTTGGACGTATTTCACTATCTTCCTACGATTCTGCTTCACTTTCATTTTTTTAAATATCCCATGTCTTCTTCCCCTACCGGCCAAGTCGTCCGGAACGTCAGACAAGACGTCCGCGCGTTCATCGTAAATAATCCTATTGCCTTCTTCAACTTTTGTCGTCCTGTCTTCCTCAGTTGCGTGTAATATTACGGTATATTGATAATTTTTACTTATGGACCGTCTGACAGCAACCAAAACATTGCATTAAAACAAGCGTTCAGTGCATAGTGCTGTGGAATGTGGAAAAAAAACCGCAAATTGGCGTTCATAAGAAGAAGAACAACACCAAAAATGCAACAGGAGCGTCATATGTAAGAAATTGTCAATACAACCTGCCACTGATGATGCCTTGCAGAAAATAAAGGCGAAACGCGTATGGCACTAAAATTGTGTTTTATTCAGTTGCTGTCAGACGGTCCATAAGTAAAAATTATCAATATACCGTAATAATCCTATTGTCTCTTTCGTCCGCCATGATGGAAGGGCATAAAAACAAAACACTTATTGACGTGTGTAACTTATTGTTACCTAAACAAAACACCAACAGAATGCAAAAGATACCAACCTGCTGTCACCGGCCTCTGCGCGATGCTGTGCAGACGACACCACTCTGGTGTCGCCGGCCGTTGACCGCCATATCGCGCAAGACGTCGCCGGACGTCATAGTGTTAAAAAGTGCTATCTGTCGTCTCATTTGCTTCCAATAACATTGCGCGGGTGACCAAGATTATTGTGTGCTGTTCAAGTCTTCTCGCTTTATAAGAGCGCAAGGAAACCGTGTGGAACTCGTACTAGGACTGCGCTGCTCGCCGTCCCCCCTCAGGTATGAGCCGGCCGGTGTGGCCGAGCGGTTCTAGGCGCTACAGTCTGGAACCGCGCGACCACTACGTCCGCAGGTTCGAATCCTCCCTCGGGCATGGGTGTGTCTGTGATGTCCTTAGGTTAGTTAGGTTTAAGTAGTTCTAAATTCCAGAGGACTGATGACCTCAAAAGTTGTCCCATAGTGCTCAGAGCCATTTGAACCATTTTGAACCCTCAGGTATGACTCCAACACTCTGAGGCTCTGCCTTCTCTACACCCACACTCTGTAAATCAGTTGTCTCACGTATTGGACTTTCTTTTCGTTCCAGTTGCGTATGGATGTCGGTGGGAATGACTGCTTAAATGGCTCTGTAATTTAACTTGTCTTTGCCGTCACTACCCGAGCGACACGTAGGCGGTTACTGTATATGCCAACATTCCTCACTCCATACTGGGTCTTGAAACTATGTAGGACGGCTCTCGCGGGATAGCTGACGTCTTCAGAGAGAGTAGAGGAGCACTCACTGTCTCTAGACATTCAAAAATTCTTGACTGAGTCGGACGCACTGGCGTCACCTATAAATTAAACCAATTCGTGTGCCTCAGGCACATAATCTGGACCACAGACTCCTTCCTGCCAACGCGGCAGTTACTTGCAGGGAATACTTCCCGTTTCAGCCAGATACGATGAGTTGAGGCAGGAATACTGCAGAACTGGGTGAGTCCTTGTTATGTACCGTGCGCTGTTTACGGAAACGACATACTTAAACAGGTAGGTAGCGAAATAGGTCTTTACGCCGACGACCCTGTGATATTTAAGAGCTGTCGCAAACTTCACTTTATCCACAGAAAATTAGCGCAACATTTCAGCATAACAGTCCAGTGGTGCCACATTTGGAAGGTTAAAATTAACCTTACCACCTATCAGGTTATGTGCCTGTATTTCACAACAAAACACGAGCTACACAATCACCATTTTTCTACTGGTGGCGGGGAGTTGCCCTGACATGATCCGATAACATGTTTAGGCGGGAAGTGATAAATATATATCCTGGAATAATCACACAAATAAAATCACAAACAAAGGTTGTATATCTTATTCCGAGCACACCCTCTCCTCAAAGGACAAGGGCCCACTACAGATTGCAAGCAAAGCGTTGGCATAATTATAGACTTACACCGTTGATGTCAGTCTGTTGTAGAATTATTGAACATGTTTGACGCTCACGTACTATGACGATTTTGGAGAACGTAAATCTCCTCTACAAAAATCGACATGGATTTCGCAAATAGTGGCATTGCCAAACTCAGCCAGCTCTGTTCCTCGCTGTGATCCGTGGACAACGGCGCTCAGGATGATGCCGCGTTCCTTGACTTCAGGACGGTATTTGACGCCGTCTCGTATTGCCTTTTAGTGAAAAAAAATAAGCGATTACCAAGTATCGGACCAGATTTGCGAGTGGATTCGGACAGACCTCAACACATCACTCTGAATGGAACAAAATCGACAGATGTAAAGGTAATCTCCAGAGGATCCCATGGAGGTGTGACAGGACCGTTACTGTTTACACTGTATGTAAATGAACTAGTAGAAAGCGTCTTTAAGACTGTTTGCAGATGAGGCAGTTGTCTATAAGAAAGTGGCAACGCCAGGAAGGCTATCGATTTGCTAATGATCTACAGAGGGTTGATAAATGGCCCAGGCTCTGGCTGTTGACCCTGAACGTAAATAAATGCAACATATTGAGCAAACAAAGGAAAAGAAATCCACGCTTGTAGGCCTAAAACTACACTGCTGATGATAAATTGCTAGGAACATCATCTACTGTCTAATACCCAGGAGTAACTATCCAGTGTGACATTAAGTGGAACGTACACGTAAAACAAACACAGCAAAAGCAGATGCCATACTGAGATTCACAGGAAGGATCTTACGGAAATCTAACTCATCCACGAAAGAAGTGGCTTATAAGGCGTTTGTTCGGCAGATTCTTGAGTATTGCCCACCAATCGAGGACGTTCACCGGGTGGGACTGACAGACGAGATAGGGAAGCACCGACGAAGGCCGGCGCATTTCGCTCAGGGGAGAGCGTTACAAAGATTCTAAAAAAAAAAAAGTTCAAATGTGTGTGAAATCTTATGGGACTTAACTGCTAAGGTCATCAGTCCCTAAGCTTACACACTACTTAACCTGAATTATCCTAAGGACAAACACACACACCCATGCCCGAGGGAGGACTCGAATCTCAAGACGTTATCGGACAGAGCCAGAAATATTTGTGAACCTGAGTTGCTCGACGCTGAGATGGAACATCTCCACAATGCACTAATGAAGATCGGATATTCGTCCGCCGAAATAAAGCGTGCGTTGAGGCAGCCACGCAGAAATCATAGTGACGTACAGGCTACTGCAAAATCTAAGGTTTTCCTGCCGTTTGTTAAAAATGTAACGGAAAGAATAGGGAGGATCTTGATGAAGCAGAATATTACCGTAATTTACAAGCCCACCAGGAAGATACAGGAATACCTTAAGCCTGCCAAGGACGCTCGCAAACCATTGGAAAAAGCTGGAGTGTATAGGATCCCATGCAGCTGTGGAGATGTTTAGGTGGGTACCACTAAAAAAACTGTTTCTAAACGTTTGGAAGGGCACAAGGGCAATTGTAGAAGAGGAGAATCGGAACGATCAGCTGTTGCGGAGCATGCTTTCCAGCCACAGAATCACAGTATTTGTTTCGAGGAGACGCAAGTACTAGCGGCCACAAGCGGATATTACGAAAGGCTCTACAGGGAGGCAATCGAAATCGCTAAACACCCTAATCACTTCAATCGAAAGGAGGAGGGCGTGAAATTAAACGGTATATGGATGCCTGTGTTAAAGAAGATGTGTACCACCCGTCCACTACTGGGAGATGGCAACGGCGATCGACGGCGACGGACAGCGGCCAATTGCACTGACGTTTTCAAACCACGTGGCGTCACGCCGCGGAGCGGGAGCGCGCGGACACGGAATTTAGCGGCAGTCAGTAGCGAGCCAGTGGGTGTGTTTGACCTTCCATCAATCTACGGACTCCCTTGAAGATGTCTCCCGCAGTCGGAGACGAAATGTTGGGAATTGACACAGAATTCATCAACCGACCACTGCATAAGTCTGGATAATTATAATGGAGATGATATTTCCGGCCGTGAAAGTCTACATTTTAGTATAATAGTACAGCCGGCCGGTGTGGCCGAGCGGTTCTAGGTGCATCAGTCTGGAACCGCGCGACCGCTACGGTCGCAGGTTCGAATCCTGCCTCGGACATGGATGTGTGTGATGTCCTTAGGTTAGTTAGGTTTAACTAGTTCTAAGTTCTAGGGGACTGATGACCTCAGATGTTAAGTCCCATAGTGCTCAGAGCCATCTGAACAATTTTTTTGTAATAGTACACTGACGTCGTTGAATGACGTATAATTTCCCTCCTATGTTGCTTTGTCTCTCTCTATTAAAATTTTACTTGCGGTAGAATGCAACATTTTGCATGGAAATGACACAGATCACCGTTTTTTTATGATAGAGAGGTACTCTAAGTACGGTTTCGTGCAGTTTCGAGCGTTCGAGGTCAGAGACGTCCCATGTAAGAGTTAGACGCAAGTATTTGTACGAGTTTACCGACTGCAGTTGTGAGGCATTGATACTGTATCCATAGGAAACTATGTTTTCCGTTTTGTGAAGTGCACAATTTTATATTTCTCAACATTTAAAGCAAGCTCCAGATCTTTGCATCACTTTCAAATGTTATCAAACTCTGACTGAATATTTGTGCAGCTTCGTTCAAACTGTCCTTCATCGGAACGAATTCAAAAGTAATAGCAGTGTACATGGCAACAACACTAGGAGAAAGGATGATCTTCACTACTCAAGGTTAAATCAAACTTTGGCTCAGAAGGGGGTAAATTATGCTGCCACAAAAGTCTTTGGTCACTTACCTAATAGCATCAAAAGTCTGACAGATAGCCATATAGCACTTAAAAGGAAATTAAAAGAATTTCTTAATGGCAACTCCTTCTACTCATTAGATGAATTTTTGGATATAGTAAGTGGGTAATTTCCCAACCTCCATAAAAAAAATTATTGAGTGTCATGTAATATTTTGTCTAATGTAATATCTTGTATAGACACCTTTTATTAACCTGACACGTTCCACATCATTACGAAGTGTCGTATTCATGATCTATGGAACAAGTACTAATCTAATCTTAGGTAACTACTTCATGGGCGGAAAGTTTGAGATTACTTTTAATATTGTCCGCAAGGTCTATAATATACAACATGAACAGGAAATGAGTAAACAAACTTCCCTGGGGCACACCTGAAGTTACTTCTACATCTGTCAATGAATCTCCATACAAGACAACGTGCTGCATTCCCCTGCGAAAAAACCCTCGGTCCAGTCACAAATCCCTCTCGACGCCCCATACGCTCACACTTCTGATGATAAACGTAGGTGTAGTACTGAGAGTCAAATGCTTTTCGGAAACAGAGAAACAGTGCAGCCACCTGATTACCTTGATCCATGGCTTCCCGTGTGCCACGTGAGAAAAGTGCGAGTTTGGTTGCACGTGATCTGTATTTCCGAAGTCCGTTCTGGTTGGCATGGAGGAGGTCGGTCTGTTCGAGATGCCTGATTGTGTCTGAAATCAGAATATGTCTAAGATTCTATAATAAATCGATGTCAAGTATACTGGGCGGTAGTTTTGTGGATCACTTCCGGTACCCTTCTTGTAGACAGGTGTGATTTGTGCTTTCTTCCAGCCAATAGGTACGGCTTCTTGTTCGAGAGATCTATAGCGCACTGTAGTTAACAGAGGTCTAACTTAGCCGCGAATTGGGTATAGAATCTGATAGGGATTCCATCGGGTCCTGTGGCTTTGTTCAGTTTTAACGATTTCAGCTGTTTCTCAATACCACTGACACTACTACCTATTTCACTTATCTTCTTAGTGGTACGAGGATTAAATAGGGGCAATACTCCTGGGTTTTCCTTCATAAATGAACATTTGAATACAGAGTTAAGCATATTTGCTTTTCCTTTGCCGGACTCAATTTCACTTCGTGTTTTGTCCACGAATGACTGGACACTAAATTTGGTGCCAGTAACAGCCCTTACATACGACCAGAATTTCTTTGAGTTTTGTGAAAGATCTTCGGACGGTATTGTGCTATGGTAATCATTGAAGGCATCACGCATTGGTTTCTTCATAGCCAAACGCTTTCATTGAGCATCTGTCTATCTACAGCCCTAAACTTTGTTTTATACCTGTCATGCAATAATATGAGTGGTCAGCGCGACAGAACGTCAATCCCAAGAGCCCGGGTTCGATACCCGGCTGGGTTGGAGATTTTCTCCACTCGGGGCCTAGGTTTTGTGTTGTCCTAATCATCATCATTTCATCCCCATCGACGCTCAAGTCGCCCAAGTGGCGTCAAATCGAAAGACTTGCACCTGGCGAACGGTCTACCCGACGGGAGGCCCTAGTCACACGACATTTTTATGTTTCTTTAGAAGTTCCTTTAAGTGACTGCATACCGTGAAGAGCCGCTCCCATCGTGAACTTTCTGCTGGGTGCAGATTCGTCCAGTGTGTGGTCAATTATTTAAAAAAAAAAAAAAAAACATGAGCTATAAACGCTCTTCATGTTCCTGTCCTGAGCTACACATTCAAGTTCTTCATTGAGATATGACACTACTGCTTCCTTGTCCCGTTTGCTGAACATATAAGTTTTTCTCCTTGTTTTATCTGCCCTTTGTACTTTGGTATACATCGTAGCTATAGCTGCCTCATGGTCACTGATATGGTTTGATGTGGACACCCTCAAAGAGGTCAGATATGTGTGTTACCATCAGATCTAATATATTTTCATCATTAGTGGGGTTACCAATTATCTATTCTAGATAGCAAAGAAGACATTTAGTAATGTTTCACAGGCTGTGTTGTCACGCCCACCACCAATAAATCTGTAACTGTCCAAATTAATTGTTGGATGATTAAAGTCCCCTCCATTGATTACAGTATGATCAGGGAACTTACGTACAAGTGAACTGAAGTTTTCTCTAAGATTTTCGGTTACATCGGGACAGTCTGGTGGTCGACAGAAGGAACCTGTTACAGTTTTATGCCCGCCCTCGATACAGAGTCTTGCCGAAACAGTTTCTCATGCAGCTTCAATTTCTACAGCGGTGGATTTGAGTTTCCTGTCTACTTCGACAAATACGTCACCTCCATTTCAAATCGTCTCGCTATACGTTTACAAATGGCTCAAATGGCTCTGAGCACTATGGGACTTAACATCTATGGTCATCAGTCCCCTAGAACTTACAACGACTTAAACCTAACTAACCTAAGGACATCACACAACACCCAGTCATCACGAGGCAGAGAAAATCCCTAACCCCGCCGGGAATCGAACCCGGGAATCATATACGTTTACATTTTCGCAAATTTCTTACTACTGTCAGTTTCAAGTTTTAACCAGACTTCTGTGTCTAGTATCATTTGAGCTTCAGTACTTTTTAGGAGCACTTGTTGAGCATGCTTCGGCAATTTACTGAATTCCGTGCAGTTGCGATCGCGGACGTTTGCGGGCGGCAGGGTTTGCCGGACATTTGCCGCCACCGCATTCGCCAGGCAGTTCGAGCAGCGATCCCCCAGGCAAGGAAGGCCCTTCCTCCTGCTCGCCGTGTCCGCCTTCAGACGCCGCCTCCGCATCTTACCCCACGCAGCCAGTACGAAAGGGGCCTCCTTCGACGTCCTGGATTTTTGAAATCACATTGCCATTTGAAAATACTGATATAATTGTTGATAGTGCCCCACAACGCAGATGGATTTTAGATACAGTAGTTGTATCTGATACCAACATATTTCCAATTACTGTTACATTGCACCGAAATATAGAGCTTCTTTTCAGAATCCGGAAATCGAAATATTTAAAACTTTTGCGAAACGTGAGCAATAGGGGAGCGAGGGGCTTGTTGCAACAGTTTTCATGAAAACTAATATTTCTTGAGATCCATTGATGAAATTGCTACTAAATAAAGATGGATGGATGCTGTAACTCTACCAAATCAAGTAAAAATAATACCATAACTATTGGTCATTATTTTACAATCAATTATTTGCTAGAAGAAGTGCGGTGTTACAACTTACCTCGTGCTTGGGGCAAGTTGTAACGTCTACCGGGGTAAGTAGTAACGACAAAAAAAAAAAAAAAAAACCAGCAATAATACCTCTAATCATTTATTCTTTGTTTATTGTTAACAAAACTGACATCTTTCTAAAGTAGGTATTATGTAATTCTTACCAAAAATCAACTTAAATACACTTTTTAAGTAATCAACACCTAAAAATTAAGTAATTAACAGTTTTATTTAGTTAAACACTACTTATTACCATCGTGGCACTTTTCAGTCACAGTAAGTAATTAAATTATTTATATCTAAGGTATGCTTCGTAGTTATTTCTTTTTAATATCTATCTAACAAAATATTGCACTTATATACGAACCAACATTTGGTGGGCTTCATTATAATTAAATTCAGTCTTCATCTGAGCTACAATTAATACAAATAAAAGATACAGTTTCTCCTGTAACACATCCTACATATGCCCACATCTTACAAATGCAATCTTCTATATTTGAATCTGTGTAAGCGTCACCACATACCAGACAATACCACTCTTCTGATTCAGATTATGAATCTGAACATAAAATCTTTTTTTTTTTTAGCTCTGTCCACTCCGGTTTTATGTTTTATTGATTTACCTTTGCCTTTCCCCTTCCCCTTCCCCTTTCCTTTACCTTTTCCTTTAATTTTGTCATCTTTTTTCTGTTTTTTTTTCTTCATCTTTACCTCATATTCCTTTTGTAAAGCTTCTATTTCGGGAGTGTCCGTCAGTACTGTAGATTTTTCTTTTGCGTCTGCTATTTGTATTAGTTTTTCTTGTTAGCGCCTTTGGTAGAGGTCTAATCTTCGGTGGCGAAAAAGGTTTTTGTAGACTGGAGCAACTCGGAGTTGGTTCGTTCGCAGTTTCGATTTGGCTTATAATTTCCGTGGTGCTGATATCTAATTCAGGGGCAGAATTAATAGTTCTGGATTTTCAAGATTCAATGATAAATTTTCTGTGACATTTGCGACATCTGGCTCTTGTGTAGGATCTGGACGATCAGTAACATAAGATGGCGCAAAGTTGGAGTCTTGGAAAATATCATCATTGAAAGGCCACACACCAGAAGCTTTAAATCCACTTATAATATTAGCAGGGTTTAAGGCAAGTGGTAACAAGTCTTCCACAATACATGGGATGTCATATAGGCCGGCCGCGGTGGCCGTGCAGTTCTAGGCACTGCAATCCGGAACCGTGGGACTGCTACGGTCGCAGGTTCGAATCCTGCCTCGGGCATGTATGTGTGTGATGATGTCCTTAGGTTCGTTAGGTTTAAGTAGTTCTAAGTTCTAGGGGACTGATGACCTAAGATTTTAAGTTCCATAGTGCTCAGAGCCGTTTGATGTCATATTGTCATCGTTTTCCCAGGATTGTTGTGCATCTATGCTGTCTGTGCCCTATTTATGTAATTTTTAAATGTACACTCCTACTTCTAAAGGTTGCAAATTGTGGGAACAGTGCGGGGAAAACGATAACATGATGACATTATTTTCTTTGGTCTTTTCAACAACTCCTCTATTCAGGTGTGAGTTATGGTTATCAAGTAGCAACAGAACTGGCTCTTCCTTGGTGGGTTCGGCGTGTTTGATAAAATGATCCATAAAAATTATTTTTCGGTCATCCATCCAGAGGAATTACTAGCTCCAATGCAAGCTGGAGGTGCACCACGAATAAACATTTCAGAATATATGAGCCTGGGAAAAACGAACATCGGTGGGATAAAATTACCCTCAGCGTTAGAGGCACAAGCAAGTTTTACAAGAGTTCCTCTCTCAGCCGATGTGATAGCTCCGATTTGCTTTTTGCCACGAGCAGCTACTATTTTCTTAGATTTTTGAACCGTTGTGACCCCTGTTTCATCAATGTTCCATATTCGAGAAGCATTAAACTGATATTTTTGGAGAAGTCGTTGACATATTGCAAAGAATGAATTAACGTTAGTCTTACTGAACGACGTCGCTCGTCTTAAAGACGTCGCTTCTGGTGTCCTTAAAGATAACTGTGGCTTTCTGCGCATAAAATTTTGGAACCATCCATGTTTTTTGATGCCAAGAAGGAGGAATGTTTTTAACATTAAGCTGCACACCACATTGGTAAGCTAGTTTCCTTACTTCAATAAGAAATAGACCAACACGTATTTCGGCGCACTTGAGTAGGTAGGAAGCCATCTTACCCTCTTCTTCTGCAGTAAATACTTGTATAGGCTTAACATAACCAACTCTTAAACATTCATTATTCTTCTTTTTCTTTGTGTTTCTAGAAAGAGAGACGTGACATAATCCGAAAGCCTGACTAGCTTTCCGAATACTGCATTTTTTTTCCCTACAACTTCAGCTGCATCTAACTCATACACTTCTTGGCTTTGTGTTGCCCGCTGTGGCTTTATTTTATACACCCTCATTCTAGAAGAAAGGAACAAAAAAAAAAAAAAAAAGTAGGTATGTACAGTCATGGACAAAACGAGCGAGACCCTCGCCTTTTCGTTATGCTGACCCGCGCGGCTTTAAAGTCTGCTACACAGCACAACAGGCAAGGCGACGAAGTGCTACCAACATACTATGCACAGGCGTGAAATTGACAAACTATCCGAACTTTGTCAGACTGTTTTTAATCATGTGTAAGACTATATTAACGCTGATTATTGTGTTAAACACGTAAATATAAGATACAAACGAAAGAAGAAACTCTAAATAGTATGAACTGTACTAATAAAAATGAATTTCAGCTTACCGAGATAACACAACTGTTTTAGTAACACAAAGTACCCCACATTGTTACGAATTAGCAAAATATTACGCGCATTCAGCCACGAAACGATCTGTGTCATCGTTCAGACCAGACACACTGGATTACCGTTGCTGAACTACCATGAAAGAGTGCAAATTTAGCAAAGCGTGGAGGTTCATAACGAAATTCTATTAAAAATCATTCGTTGCCACACTTAAGTCACTTCAGCCATTGACAGAAGTGGAAAAAGTAGGCAGTAACAAGTATGAAATTCTACACGAGTTTCATATTGACATCCGCACAAGGCGTTGGTTCAGAATAAAGGTAGCAATAAAACGCATTGGGGGAAGCGAGAATTTCTTAAAATGGCTTTACTGGTAGTCTACCTGCCTCCATCGAGATTAGAAGCGAAAACAAACCAGACCTCCCTTGCAGTAGATAACACCTTTCGCTACACTAGCAGACAACCCAGGCATGAATAAGCAGGCAATTTCGCAATGAAAATGGCAAAATTATCTGCAGTTTCTGTTGCATAGAGCTTTCCAGACTAAAAAAAATGAATTTTCTACTTTTATGTCACCGCTTCTGTGACGATCATTCGGGATGTTTATCGAAATAACAAAATACTGTTATTATCGAGTAAATTTAGTAGGATAATTCTGCACCACCCCAGGAAATAAACGACGACATAGTTGCTAAACGTATTCTACAATGTTTCGAATTCCCCATTATCCTCACCACAGCCAGAAAACGTTCGTTCATTAGCCGAAGTGTTTCCTAAGCTAGCTAGCAATGGGAATGCTCTCACTTCTAAAACGCCGTGGCATTAATAATGGGATCTGAATTACCACGTGTATAGGCAAATGGATTTTATTTGCATTCCTGTAAACGGATTTAGATCGAAAGCGTAGCTACGATTAACATGTTGATGTATCGACTGCAACTATAACATTTCGAATAAAGAGTAGGGTGAATTATTCATTCGTTGTTAGGATTTCGTCACCTAAATCGCTAAAAATGGAACCCTACTATTCTCACTTTCTTGACCGTCAATCTAAAAAAGTGAGCTTCTATGTCAACGCAATCTAAAGATACGGCCGTTTATGTAAAGAAAATTTACGCGAAAGGTCAAAAAATGGCTCTAAGAACTATGCGACCAAACTGCTTAAATCATCAGTCCCCTAGACCTAGAACTACTTAAACCTACCGAAGCTAAGGGCCTCACACACATCCATGCCCGAGGTAGGATTCCAACCTGTGACTGAAGCAGCCGTAGTGTTAGTGACTGAAGCACCTAGAACCTCTCGGCCACCGCACCCGCTGAAACCCGTTTCACCATTAACAGTATTTCCGTATGAATCTTCACGCATTGATAAATTTGCACGCTTTCATGGTAGGTCAGCAACGGTAATCCAGTGTGACTGGTCTGAACGATGACACAGACTGTTTCGTGGCCGAATGCGCGTAATATTTTGCTAATTCGCCACGATAACTAAAACAGTTATGTTATCTCGATAAACTGGAATTCATTTTTAGTAGCACAGTTCACTAGTTAGCGTTTCTTCTTTCATTTATATTTTACATTTGCGTGTGGTGTTTAATACACTATTCAGCGTCAATATAGTCTTACACATGATTGAAAACAGTCTGACAAAGTTCGGATAGTTTTTCAATTACACGCCTGTGTATAGTATGTTGGCAGCACTTCATCGCCTCGCCTGTTATGCTGTGTAGCAGACTTCAAAGCTGCGCGGATCAGCATAACGAAAAGGCGAGGGGTCTCGCTCGTTTTGTCCACGACTGTACATCATAACGTAGGGCATGTTGTAACACGTTACAACAAGCCCCAGGAATATTGTTAAAACTAACCTCATGGTATGATTTTTAACATTTATCAAGATAACTATTTAAACAATATAGCAATCTGCAAAACTGTTACACATTATCAGAGATAGATAAATTTGAATGTAAATAAGATATAGAAAGTTTGCAATTAGTCGATAATAATAACGCAAACCATAATGTACCGACAGTACAATTTCATATTACCTGGCAAAAGTGAAGCGCGTGCACGCTTCCGCTGACTGCGGCTGCCGGCGGGACACGCTACGCCAACATGATGCGGCGCGGCCTGTAGGTCAAATCGAGTCAAAGAAATACGCTAATAAAGTTTAAGATCCTAGTGAAAAGAGCCTGTTACTACTTACCCCTGTTACAACAAGCCCCTCGCTCGCCTACCATCGACTATACCAATACGTAACTAGATATTCCAAGCATAAATTCACCCTCCGTCTGTACGGTAACTCCTTACCACACTTACTAATTGCGGTAGAAACAGCCCGTCGCAATGGGAGGAACAGGAAAGGAACTATGTGAAAAGAATGCGGATGTTCGCTAATCATTTCCAACGCTGCGTTTATGGTTATTTTAATTCCTATGGCCGACAGTCCAAAACAACAATAAGGAAAGAAGAGATGGGTATCTGATGGGTTAAGAAGAAGAACGATGTCCCATGCGGCAAGAAACTCATTAATAACGTGTCGCGGGACAACATTCAAGACGGAGAAAGAAAATATGATCGCTAAATAGTAAATTACAGATGAAAAATGGAACTGCAGTTTCTGGTGACAGGACGGTGAGGTGATGTGAGTGATGTTTAATGTTGGCTTCGTTAATTCAAATCCCACTGCTTGTTGATTAAACGCTAGTGAACCGAGCTGCGACCAGCTAGTTTCATCATTAAGCTATTTAGGGATACTCTTGAGAGGCCCGAAACTCTCTTTAATTTTTACAACTAATAACGGCTGATAGCCGTCAAAATAACTGATCGTTTCTCATTTCCGCGTATTTAAAATGAGCCTAAATAGTCTTCGACATTTTTATGCAAGGACTGCAGTGCACTCTACTTCTAACCATACCTTAACACTGGCGCCGATAATGCTGCTAAACATACTTAATAATTTTAACTAAATAACCCGAGGATTCAGTAACCTTTATACCTTTTTAATACATTACTTTTTAACAGTTTTAGTTCAGTTTCTGAAATGGGCAATGGCTTTGAAGCAAGACCTAATGTTGCCTGCTCTTCAAAATTTTTATTGTTCTCTCTACCCTGTTGTCTAGCTTCAAGCATTTCCCCTTCCTCTTCTTCCCTTGAAGATGAAGTGGAGGGGCGAGGGTACTTACATACTCGCCTGAGTGTATGAAAATCATTCCATTCCTCCACCGGTGGGACTCACTGATGGTGCACACTATCCGTGCTCTGTGGGTTTAAGCCCTGCAGAATACTTCCTTATTCCACATGTGGCTATGCATTGTTAGTCGTAAAAATGACACTGATCATTTACCTGGGTGCAAAATGCATCACCAACCTGAGGAATAAATGCTCTGGGTATCTTCGAAAACGGAACACCGAGACATCTGCTTCCCTGTCACTGTGGAAGATGAGAATAAATGTAGAGGTCATCACCTTCGGACAGCTGTTTGGAAGCGCTCCACAATACCGGAGACTCTTTCACTTTCCATATGTTCCGAGTCTTCGACATTTTTGTCAATAAGAAACACCGCCTGTGTGTGTTATTTCAACCATCCTGTGTCTTGTGGGAGCAGCATAGTTTACACCATGCTATGTCCAGCTTTCTGTGAGAGCCAATGGATCGAAACATGTTAATGTTGGTTTAACTCCAGACACAGACCACAGAGTCATTGTAGAGAAACAAAAATCTATGTATGTGTACACTTGTGATTGTGAGATATGGTTTTCCTCCAGTACAGGCGACAAAAGTTAACACAGGTCCGTGGAAGCGATTTCGATCACTGACCGCCTGCTCCAGTCGACCAACACAAGTATATTTAATGGGGTCATCACATATGGTCGATGCCAGCACACAGACGGTAGTTGTTTCCGATGTATCTAAACAGAGAGGCGTGATAAAATCTTATTGAGTTCTCTATCAGATGATGTTAGCCAAGCTTTTATAGTTCGTAGGTTTCCTCTGTTCGATGTTCAAAAAATAACAAGGGGGTGGGAAGGACAGGGAAAGAGAGAAGAGAGAGAGAGAGAGAGAGAGAGAGAGAGAGAGAGAGAGAAAGGGGGGGGACACTGTGCAGTCAACGAAGACTGGGACACCATTACGTTTTCGTTTTTCCAAGGTGGTAATCAATTAATCATAGGAATACGATAAAGAACATTACGTCATGTACCAAAAGTGTTTATAGACAGCCATTTGACATCGATCAGTTGTAGGTGTTATGCTTTTTAATTTCTTTGTGCAATCCATGTGAACTCTGCACTGTTGTAAATTTCCTCCTGTACGTTAGTGTGCTATTTTTCTCGTAGTGATAGCTGTCTCCATAGTCAGTGACGGGTGGAGGACTAGACGGCCTACTAACTAATGGAACAGTATGAGATTTTCACTCTGCAGCGGAGTGAGCGCTTACATGAAACTTCCTGGCAGATTAAAACTGTGTGCCCGACCGAGACTCGAACTCGGGACCTTTGCCTTTCGCGGGCGAGTGCTCTACCATCTTTTTTTTATTTTTAATTGTTCGTTTTCGTTCGTTGTATCTGATCAGGGCGGACGTCGTAAGACACCCGTTTAAGTTCGTTGCTGATCGATTAACACAGTTTTTTTATTACAGAGGGCGGCTAACCCTCTGACCGAGCACGCTGAGCTACCGTGCTGGCCATCCCATCTGACTCACGCCCGGTCCTCCACAGATACTGGCAGAAGTAAAGCTGTGAGGACCGGGCGTGAGTCGTGCTTCGGTAGCTCAGATGGTAGAGCACTTGCCCGCGAAAGGCAAAGGTCCCGAGTTCGAGTCTCGATCGGGCACACCGTTTTAATCTGCCAGGAAGTTTAATGGAACAGTGCTGTCGGAGCGTGATGTGATTTCGACATAATTAACAGGGGTCTGTAACTTGGCGGCGGACATCTCCTATCGTTGAATCAGTTGTATTTAAATGCTACGTACCGAAGACCGGAGGATTCGTGGAAACACTGGTAGGCGATACTCTGACGAAAGGGGAATTGTGAGGTAAGCTGTGTACCGCTGCGGGTAAACATATTACAACCTCTCTTATACGTCTCGCGGAGTGACTGCAATGAGAAAATTAGTGGCTAATACGAAGAGTTCTACAGAGAGACAATCAGCAGCAGAATTTCTGTCTTTGTTTTCTCAATAAATAAGAGACAACATTCTTCCGTGAGTTTTAAGCGCCTGTAAATGGATGGAGTGACATCTTCATAGGTAGACTAAATTTAAATCTACATCTATATGCATACCTCGCAAGCCATCGTATGGTGCTTGGCGGAGGGTACCCTGTACGACTACTGGTCACTTCCTTTCCTATTCCACCCGCAAACAGAGCGAGGGACAAAACGACTGTCTGTATGCCTCTGTATGAGTGCCAATTTGTCCTATCATATCTTCGTGGCCCGTACGTGGAATGAATATTGGCCGCAGTGGACTTCTTCTGCAGTCAGCTTCAAACGTGGATTCTGAATAATATTCCTTGAAAAGAACAGTGCATTCCCTCCAGGGACTCCCATTGCAGTTCATGAAGCATCCGCCCACTAATTTAGCGGTAGCCAATTAGTAACACTTCTGTAGGGCTGTATTCTGAGAGAAACCTAGATCTGCCGACTCGTAGGCGACTGGAATGCGGCGCTCAGTAGACAGGTATTTTGCTACTGCTCACTGGGTCAGTCCATTTGGGATATTTCGAAAACACATCTCACAACGTTTCGGTTTGCAGGAGGGATGAGGGGAAGCAACTTGTTCAGCATCCTGGCATTTACCCCAGTGACGTTTAAGCGCCCAGTCCTGGGAAGTATAGGACAACTTTTGCGAGTCTGGAGTCATTAACAGCTGTCCTTCTTAGCGAGTGGTGGACTGTCGGCCTGGAGCAGTACAGCTCTGAGATTTGCTACCCAGCGGCAGCAGTGGAAGCTGTCCACGTGCGATGCGGTGTCGGCGGCGCGGATGGGGGTGGATGTGTCACGAGGGTGGAAAAGAGAGCGAAACGCCCGATTGCCCCCACAGACCGACAGGTCTCAGTACGATTAGTTCGGCAGCAGCATAGCTGAATTCTAAATGACTTACTTCCACCAGGATGGCACGGTAACCGAGAGACAGCTCAGCAATTTGACGACGGTTACCACCCATTTTGGTATCGGAAGAAGTGCCTGCCTGCCCTGTGGGAAGCCTACAGAAAGGTCACGGAAGTGACTGTAACGGTTACCTTGCAAGGCCGGCCGCGGTGGTCTAGCGGTTCTAGGCGCTCAATCCGGAACCGCGCGACTGCTACGGTCGCAGGTTCGAATCCTGCCTCGGGCATGGATGTGTGTGATGTCCTTAGGTTAGTTAGGTTTAAGTAGTTCTAAGTTCTAGGGGACTGATGACCACAGATGTTAAGTCCCATAGTGCTCAGAGCCATTTGAACCATTTTTACCTTGCAAGTGTAATACGATAACAGAAAAAGAATTACTCACTTTGTAAAGGGACTCTCATCATCAATTTAACTAATTAGTCAATCAGTTTGATATCAATGACGTGCCACCAGGCGGATGGAGGCGAGGGCGTGGATATGATTGGAGAGGTGGAGCGGTAATAAGGCATGTTTTCGTTGCGGCGAGATCTTCTAACAGAATTTCAGTCTGCCATCTACATAGGAAGAGATGATCATTATAATAAAAATCAGGTATATCAGCGAACCTATAAAGTGATACGCAGTAGAAACCTGATATTTACAACTCCTCTGTGCTGCTGCCTTGAGATACTTCGTCGGTGACGAAGCATTTGGTTACTTTAAGAGAGTTCGAAAGTGAGAAGGCATAGTGTGACAGACGTAGAGCATGCTCTCAGCATTCCGTCGTGAGCCATACTGTGATGTAGCAGATTTTAGGCTGACAAGAACAGAATTTTTCTACGTGATGAGAGAACACTTCGAGGAAATTTAGCCTGTATCGTAGTGTTGTACAGGATTTTCACAAATAACGATACTTTAAGAATGTGAAAACGCATGTATGGTCCGATTTCTTCCTTCGAAAATACGTATAAAACGGAGGAATCCACATTTTGAGTGAGAAATTCTAGGTGTTTTGACGAAACATGTCCATTTCGGATTGGGTAAACTGGGTTTTTTAAACTGAGGAGTCTGTAAGTTGCGGAACTGCAGTTAGTCCAGATCGCGCCTGCTCGTCTCACATTATGCCACGGCCAGAAGCAGGAGTGGTCGGGGGGGGGGGGGGGGGGGGGGGTCGCTGATCGAAAGCCGCAGCTTAAGCCTCTCGCTAGCGGTAGTTACAAAGACCGCTTCCGGGCGCTAAGCGGCAACAGCTTCGGCTCAGCTCTCCGCAACCCCCGATTGCAAAGCCCCCAGCGGGACTCACCCGTTCTTCGGTAAGGTTTTGTCAGTGCCAGGGGCCCGTTCACCTCGGATAACCCCGCGCAATGCAGGCCGCTCTCCTCTACCCGCGCTCTATTGCGCCGTGCATTGCACATCGCACAGATAGGTCGTAGGGTCTCCCCTCTCCTGTAGGTACACAATATACTGCACTCTCGCCGAAAAAGCAAAAGTTGTCGTTTCGAAAAGAGCAAAATTGTCGTACACGCCCCCTTGAACTTATCCAAATAAAACGTCCCGATGCAGGAAAGATGTCGGATCCTCCCTGCATGTCGCCTCCAGTAACCCGCAGTAAAGCTGCAGCACAAGAGGCGGGAATGCCGGCTGTTCCCGCCAACATCTCCGTCCCACTCTCCGCGTCCCAAGAGGCAGCTGCCTCGAAATACCAGAAGATCGCCGATCAGCAACTGCTGATCGAGGTGCTGATGGTGGGTGAACACGCACAAACACCGACACACGCTCCACACACACACGCACACACACACACATAAGCGCCTCCCGCAAACACAAGAGATGCGCCCTCGCTCTCACCTCGCGTGGCTCAGGCACCGATAGAACCGGAGCCAGCGCCGACAGAAAACACTAACAACTCCGAGGACGGACCGTGGCATCAGTCAGGTCCACGACGCAAACCGCTTCAAAACACAAACAACTGAGTCCACAAGCTCACGAGGCAACCGCCGAGTGCTGCTGCAACTCCAACCACATCGCAAAATAGCAACACGGGGAACAATACGAACAACTCTGCGACTGCAGCACACACAGACACACAAGCAGCTACGCAGGATCCGAACAAGTCCTCGGCTGGCTTCGCACCAGTGATTATACACAATTACGGAGACCGTAGTCTCCTAAACACAGAATTTAATAAGAAACACAACCCCACAGCATTTTACTCCAACCTCACCGGGTAGGTATGCTGGCGCTTGTAACGTTGTTGCTTTAATTTGCTATGAAAGCGGTACTGATAGACAATAAAAGCGGGTTAAAGCTGTGTAAACGTGAGTTTGTAATCTTATGGAACACATCAAATAGGGAGCCAAGATTGGGAGACTACATACAACACTCCATTCATAAAATAACACACGAAGAACGTTGAAACATATGCAAGAGGAAATTAACCACAACCAACCGATTCAATTTTCACCCAAAGAAGTTACGTTCGTAGCGCAATCCTGTCCGTCATGTAATTACCACACACTGGTATACTAAATTCATATTAACTCTTTCTGAAATCTTCCCGAAAAGAATAGCTGAGGGCTACTTTGATAATTACACCACATGCTTCACGTGGTCAACTTGGTTTACACAAAGAGTGTAACTCCACAATAATTTTGATAATTAAAATAAATTAGATCGAAAAGCAATTTGCAAAAGAAAAACCTCGAACTGGTTACTAACGTCTTACTATTAACCTGATGGGTCACACAATTGTATAAGCACGTGGTACTGGTCTCACAAAGTACACCCCACGTGGGTTGAACATAAAGAAAAGTTGCTATATTGAAAAATATTGTCAAGACGAGACGTTATAATCTCACGCACATTCGCATTTAAGATTGATGATGCTAGTTAGAGTTACTGATCTACACGTGGTTCCACTTTACTCGCAAAGTAGTGACAAAGCAACTACCGGAATATATTCTGAACTTCACACTCGAATTACACTGCGTTGCAATTTAAGATAACATTAGATATTTTAGAGCTAAACCTGAAATAAAGGTGATTAAATTTTCAGTTAGGCTGAACTTAAGAAATCCATTGTCCTACGAACTTAGCAGACACGCGCTTAACCTTTGATCTTACCACTTCAGACGCTCGCCGCGGATAGACTGCCATGGTCCCTTCCAGAGGGATGGCTCACAAATACCAACGGAAGTGATCAGAGAGGCCGCTTCCTATACCAACATGACAAGGGACGGGCAGGACCATACTAAGGATAGAAACCTCTCTGCTTTTAGAAAGCGTAGCTACCTGTTCCGACGTTGGTCCTACTGTTCTCTAGCAGACAGGCTTGTCTGCTACCCTCCAGCATGCAACTAGAAATACATTTGCTCATTCATCCTCTCACACAGAAGGGAAGGGGGATGACTGTATCTTATCATATACAGTATATAAAAGAAAGCGGATGTAGGTTCCGTATGAGACTGTGTGATATGAATTACATATAAACTGTGTTTTAAAGTGTAGTAGTGTGACTACTCAGTCTCCTCCCAGATAGTCAGAAACGCCACAGTAAATTTAGAAGAGGAATTTATGCCGCAAATGACAACAGATTTAAGAAATTAACATGAAAGGAATCCAACAGAGACCTTTCGCGCTGACCGAGAGATCAACACCGGCACCCAGCGGCAGCTGCCGAGTAACGACACCGCACAACGTCAAAGGTATCGACCTGCATGATACCCACTACTAACAAAACCCCTTTGCATGACATGTCGCAGGCAACAAGACATCCGCTACTGCTCTTACTATCCGACCTAACTATCGCAAAGGTTTTTCCCTTGGCTCTTACCTTGGCATTTTTTTTCCCTCTGTCCTTCAAACCGCTATCCTTCGTTCGACTTTAGATCCCATCTATCTCCAGAAGAGCGCGTATTAATGGTTAACCTTAAGCAGACGTACGCAAACATCGCAGTATCCACATCTTGCAACACCTCACTGTATTGAAAACTAACCATTATGCAGATGGAAGTAGACCTTTCGAGTTGGTCATCACGCCGGTGTTGGCGTGGGGGGGCTCCACCATTTTTTTCTCAAAAAAAAAAAAAAAAAAAAAAAAAAACAGGGGCTCAGTTCATCAGCGCACCTGGCGATGGCGACATGTCTGATCGCCGAAATATCGTTCTCGTTGGACACTATGAACCAGCAGTACACCCGTCCACTCTTCAGTCAGCAAAAAAAAAAAAAAAAAAACAACCGGTTTTAGCCGTTTTTGCATCGTGGTTTTTTTTTTAACGTTAGCAAGAATCACCATGTATAGACCGTGGCAGTGAGAGGGAGATGCTGAGTACGAAAGCTTCACTATGAAGAGAGACTGGGTACACGGGTTTGGAATGTTCTCTGTTAAAAGAGCGCCAGTACATTGACATGCCACAACTTTTGGTGTCGAAGATGGAATGTGGACTGAGACAGCTGGTTCCCCACTTTTCTTCCTTTTCATGACGAGCATAATCGCCTTGTTTGTGCTTCAAGTGGAGCGTTTCTTCGCTGGCTTACACTACGGTGCTCTACGTTGCACAAGATACTGCCGGCGGAACTCGAGTGAGTTAACAATTGTTCGTGGTGCAGTAGGTGGAATCAGAATGCATGGAGACTACGACATGTCATTCTACTGTATTTAGAAAACGGACGCCCCCGAAGAAATGGCGCGAAGTGTTGCAGCGCGGAGTAGAGAGTTTATACACAGGTTTATCAGAGTAACAGCTCCTACTATTACTACTTGCTGCCTCCGGTATGTAATTTTTTTCCGTCTACATTTTCTGCTGTCATATTTCTGATTTCCACATACATTTTTAATCAAAATAACAGTAGACTGCGCTAACTACGAATTTAAACAACTATAAATGTATTTCCAATTTTCATTGTATCTGATTATAATTTCATAGCAAAAAAACAGAAACACACTTGCGTGATGTGCCCTTGCTAATATCATGTTCTAAATTTCACACTAGTTTTGCAATGAAGTCCTTATAGAACTTTTGTTACAGTATACAGTTTCCTCATACCAGTGCAATTTCAAAACGACACATTATTGGACATAGGTTAAATATGTGATTTCGTACCCTTTATTATTTCAGGAAACTATTAGTGGTTATTGTGACACGCGTTGTACAATGTTCAGTCACACTCAAAATTACAGGAAATGGAGAAAGATAAAAACCGTGTCAACCGTATCTCCCACTGCGCCTTTGAAATAACTGACGCAGCACTCATATCAGTCATGAGTGAGTGAGCAAAGATTAAATATACCGAGAAAGAATACTAGTGCCTTGACGCGTTCATGGAGTAGGAGACTGAAAGAATAATAATAAACTGGTTTTAAAAGTAGTAACGAAGACAGTTATCAAGTTATCAGGATCCCAAGACCACCGAAGCCAGGGAACTGGATGATAGCGCAACTATAATCTACACAAACTGATACGACTGACGAACTTGCGAGTTCGGCTTCCGATGCCATCCAAAAATGGATATTGTAAAATGAGCGTAAGCCTCATTTAATTTTATTTTTAAAATGGTTTAATTTACTTTCACTTAACTTTAAGACAAAAGGCTAAATATTATACTGATTTGTACATTGACGAAATGTCTTGTGCCAGTAATGCTGCGACGTGGTTTTCTATCTCCACTTGTTCCCTGACGTCCCCACATAATATACATTAGCGCTATGTACAAGGTGAGTCAGGAGGGAAGGTACGTGTTTGATTCTGAACAAAAAACTTGATGTGTGTATATTCCCTATTACGAATGGTTTCCGAGATAGAGCGCTTTTAATGTACATTTCTATTTGTTTTCTGTTTTATTCATTATCATTGTTTACAACGTACCACAGTAATACTGAGGAAGCTGAGACGAACATTTTGATACAGGACGCTTGTGGTCTATCGAGTCGGAAAACTACATCAAACTGGCCTACAAAAAGCTTCCAAGGTACAGCGCACGCGCGTCGTGCGAGATTTTCAACATTATCGCGATATCTCCGCGCAAACTGTTAGTCCTAGACAAAAAATAAATAGGACCTTTCCGGTAGAAAATTTACTTTAGTTTAATTGTGTACTGAGACACGTTTTCCCTGGAGTGTGCGATTATCGAATTATCAGAGAAAAACGTTCAGTTCAAAACTGATAAGCGAGTTCTACCTCGGAAACCATTTGCAATAAAGCATGTGTCCATATATGGTCTTTTAGTCTTGAGACATTAGCACACTCGCTCGACAGCAACGACTCGCGCAATGAGTAGCATATTATAGCCTACTTGCATTTAACACTGTCAATGTCGCTTTGCGAGACTTCCGTTCGGGAAATGTTTGAATCACAGTTGCCAAGGTTTCCAAATCTGTGAAGCTTTGTTGATGCGTAGTTGATATGAGACCACTTTAAACACGAGTCAGAGTGCCGAATACAATCAGCCTCGTCTACAGTCAGTGGACGAGCGCAAATGGTGCGCATAGCTACACATACATTCGGGAACAAACTTAATATTTTAAGCACGTGCGTCTTATTCAACCGTTGTAATCGTCACAAAGTAATATATTCAAATATATTCAAGAAATTATTCAGATAGTGAAGGGTGACGAAAATTTAATAGTCATAGGTGACTGGAATTAGGTAGTAGGAAAAGGGAGAGAAGGAAACGTAGTAGGTGAATATGGATTGGGGCTAAGAAATGAAAGAGGAAGCCGCCTGGTAGAATTTTGCACAGAGCACAACTTAATCATCGCTAACACTTGGTTTAAGAATCATAAAAGAAGGCTGTATACATGGAAGAAGCCCGGAGAAACTGACAGGTTTCAGATAGATTATCTAATGGTAAGATAGAGATTTAGGAACCAGGTTTTAAATTGTAAGACATTTCCAGGGGCAGATGTGGACTCTGACCACAATCTGTTGGTTATGACCTGTAGATTAAAACTGAAGAAACTGCAAAAAGGTGGGAATTTAAGGAGATGGGGCCTGGATAAACTGAAAGAACCAGAGGTTGTACAGAGTTTCAGGGAGAGCATAAGAGAACAATTGACAGGAATGGGGGAAAGAAATACAGTAGAAGAAGACTGGGTAGCTTTGAGGGATGAAGGCAGTAGAGGATCAAGTAGGTAAAAAGACGAGGGCTAGCAGAAATCCTTGGTAACAGAAAATATTTTGAATTTAACTGATGAAAGGAGAAAATATAAAAATGCAATAAATGAAGCAGGCAAAAAGGAATACAAACGTCTCAAAAATGAGATCGACAGGAAGTGCAAAATGGCTAAGCAGGGATGGCTAGAGCACAAATGTAAGGATGTAGAGGCCTATCTCACTAGGGGTAAGATAGATACCGCCTACAGGAAAATTAAAGAGACCTTTGGAGATAAGAGAACGACTTGTATGAATATCAAGAGCTCAGATGGAAACCCAGTTCTAAGCAAAGAAGGGAAAGCAGAAAGGTGGAAGGAGAATATAGAAGGTCTGTACAAGGGCGATGTACTTGAGGACAATATTATGGAAATGGAGGAGGATGTAGATGAAGATGAAATGGGAGATACGATACTGCGTGAAGAGTTTGACAGAGCACTGAAAGACCTGAGTCGAAACAAGGCCCCCGGAGTAGACAACATTCCATTGGAACTACTGACGGCCTTGGGAGAGCCAGTCCTGACAAAACTCTACCATCTGATGAGCAAGATGTATGAAACAGGCGAAATACCGACTTCAGGAAGAATATAATAATTCCAATCCCAAAGAAAGCAGGTGTTGACAGATGTAAAAATTACCGAACTATCAGTTTAATAAGTCACAGCTGCAAAATACTAACGCGAATTCCTTACAGAAGAATGGAAAAACTAGCAGAAGCCGACCTCGGGGAAGATCAGTTTGGATTCCGTAGAAATGTTGGAACACGTGAGGCAATACTGACCCTACGACTCATCTTAGAAGCTAGATTAAGGAAGGGCAAACCTACGTTTCTAGCATTTGTAGACTTAGAGAAAGCTTTTGACAATATTGACTGGAATACTCTCTTTCAAATTCTGAAGGTGGCTGGGGTAGAATACAGGGAGCGAAAGGCTATTTACAATTTGTACAGAAACCAGATGGCAGTTATAAGAGTCGAGGGGCATGAAAGGAAAGCAGTGGTTGGGAGGGGAGTGAGACAGGGTTGTAGCCTATCCCCGATGTTATTCAATCTGTATATTGAGCAAGCAGTGAAGGAAACAAAAGAAAAATTCGGAGTAGGTATTAAAATCCATGGAGAAGAAATAAAAACTTTGAGGTTCGCCGATGACATTGTAATTCTGTCGGAGACAGCAAAGGACTTGGAAGGTCAGTTGAACGGAATGGATTGTGTCTTGAAGGGGGGATATAGGATGAGCATCAACAAAGGCAAAACAATGATAATGGAATGTAGTCGAATTAAGTCGGGTGATGCTGAGGGAATTAGACTAGGAAATGAGAGTTTTACTGTTTTACTGTTTGGGGAGCAAAATAACTGATGTCGGTCGAAGTAGAGAGGATATAAAACGTAGACGTGCAAGGGCAAGGAAAACGTTTCTGAAGAAGAGAAATTTGTTAACATCGAGTATAGATTTAAGTGTCAGGAAGTCATTTCTGAAAGTATTTGTATGGGGTGTAGCCATGTATGGAAGTGAAACATGGACGATAAATAGTTTGGACAAGAAGAGAACAGAAGCTTTTGAAATGTGTTGCTACAGAAGAATGCTGAAGATTAGATGGGTAGATCACATAACTAATGAGGAAGTGTTGAATAGGATTGGGGAGAAGAGAAGTTTGTGGCACAACTTGACTAGAAGAAAGGATCGGTTGGTAGGACATGTTCTGAGGCATCAAGGGATCACCAATTTAGTATTGGAGGGCAGCGTGGAGGGTAAAAATCATAGAGGGAGACCAAGAGATGAATACACTAAGCAGATTCAGAAGGATGTAGGTTGCGGTAGGTACTGGGAGATGAAGAGGCCTGTACAGGATAGAGTAGCATGGAGAGCTGCATCAAACCAGTCTCAGGACTGGAGACCACAACAACAACAACATATTCAAAGCCTAAACTATGAATTGTTTTCAGATATTTAATTTATTTCTTTAAATCTATTGTGACATCATTATGGTATTCATAGATAAATAACTCGCACGCCTCAGCGACCTGATCGTCAGTCATCTTTAAGTATGTCCATAAAACCAAAATGTTCCATATAAAATATTCACTGTTTTTAATCGAGTTTTCAAGTTAGACACGAGATTGTCAATAATGCCATAAAATTCATCTGTCTTCAATAAATCTTCTGGATTCATATCTGTTACTTCATTCTTGGCTTTACCACGAAATGATTTCCTCTTCATCGTGTGCGCCTCCAGAAAGTCAGAATCGATATTAACTGCACTGGCAACAAGTTTAGATCAGGTACCATGGCGTCCCATCTTCGCTAATATATTTTAAGCAATTTAATAAGCTCGCAAAGTGTCGTACCTCAACATCAAAGGTAGTACTTCAAGCTTTTAATAATTTGCTTCTGTAGTCGGTTGGTACCAAAAACTTTGGATAAATTGACGCCTTCATTAAAAACTTGAATGAACTCACATAATCCATAAAAAAAAAAAACCGTACCACAGAACGTGTTTCAGCTGACAAATTTAACTTATTGGGAGGTTCATCAGAAACGGCAATCTTATTCTGGTGAGTTGCAATTGGGATTGCAGCGTCAAGCGAGCGCTCCAACGTTCATCAGTCATGGAATCTAAAAACTTTCCAAAACAAAGTTTCAGAAATTCCCATTGCGGTGTCCTGATATTGAACATGTTGTCGCGAAGTTGAGTCACTCCAAAAAAAAGTATCTGCTTATGGCAACTTTCAGCTGCATGGGCTCCATATAAGGTTATTACAAGCACATAGTAATTCAATAATACTTCTCATTCTCTTTATGGTCCAAAATGGCACCCCTGACGTGATGGGCACAACCAGAAATAAATTCATTCTGAGGTTCACTTGACAGATAACGCACTTATAAAACACTTTCCATCTTCTTGTCACCTCTGTCCACGCTTATGGGTTTTGCAAAAACTGGATCATAATGACTCGAGAGCTCTACCATTCCGAGGAAATTTCTGTTATTTGTAACTCTGTGATTTTCTGAGCTGTACCTCTGAAGGCCAATATAAGGTTTTTTTTGTGTTGTTGCCTCGGATGATGATTACACGAATATTTTGTCAGGATTTGTAAGCGGTGGGCCCTTGAGGTACGGCAATACGTGAACACGAGAAGTAAGTTTAAACAGTTTTATTAACAAAGGCGGATTATAAAACACGCACGCTACACGCACCCATCATCACTGTGTCTGACATCCTAACACCGGACAATTACAGTCGTATCGAAAGGCTCCATGGTGAGCTAAGAAAAAGAGACTCATTCGGGCGCGCTAGTTAATACTGCGCGCTGCGGACGGCGGCCAGTCGCGTGCTCTCCGTCGCAGTCCAAGGAAATAATGTCACAAGTAGCATGAGAGTTCCCATGTAAATTGGCTACTCTACGGACGAAGAAAAGAAGACATTACTTCTTCACTTCCGAACATCAGCATGGTCAAAGCAGCTCTTTCATGTCATCCATTTCTTCACTTATATTATTCTTCCGGGACAGCTATATACAGACAGAAGTATTTATTTTGTGTTTACTCTTGAATGTAAAATATTTTCTGTGTACTCGTTTTTTGTCACCTTGTGATGGAATCACAGTTGCCTTATCTTTGAATGTTGTTGGCAAACCTACGAAATTATAACGACGTTTTTCAGCTGTTGCCGTGTACATTTGCTCGGAAAATGTCCTGGCAGGATTTCCAACATTTAAAAAAAAAAGCGCATTTTTGACTGCATCACAAGTTGGTTTTAGTGCACGATGCCTACAGAAAGTATTGTGCATTCAAGATCATACACGAAATAGAATTGTATGTAGTTACTCTGTATGGATCATAAAACTGAAGTGGAAAGGAAGAGTAACATTGGTTATACTGGTGCTGGGGTAATGTTCTTTTATTTACTGTATGATACAAAATTTGTTTTACAATAGCATATTTGCCAACTGAGCACCCTGGTATGTCTGAACCCTCGAGAGGATGTGTCCCCCCATAAGGCTTGGGCCCCAGGAATTTTGCCCCCCCCCCCCCTCCCCACTCGTCGGGCCTGCTCATGAAAATGAAAATGTGAAAATAAAAATATGCACTTGAAAGTGAGCAAACAGTTGATGCTAGCCAACTGTTTGGAATGAAACATGTCATTTCAAATAAAGTGACTGCATCTACGGAAAAGGTTAGTGAAACACAAATTTCTTTAGCAAACCGACAAAAATAACTTCATGGTTCTGCATGATGATTAATGTTGATTTCTAACACCACGGTAAAAAAATAAAATCAGAAAACTGGGACTAATAACATATTCTTTTAGTTTTCTGTGATTACGTGAATGTATTACAGTTCACTTAATACTTCCCAGCCACAGAAATCTGTTTTGTTTTTATGTGACGTGAGAGCTGAAACAAAGAGAAAACAGCAAAATCGCGAAATGTAAACACGATTCACGTGGAGACTACCCAAGCACGGCTCACGACCTGTCCTCACATCTTCAGTTCTGCCAGTCCCTCGTCTCCTGCCTTCCAAACTTCACAGAACCTTGCAGAACTCGCACTCCTGGAAGAAAGGATATTGCAGTGACATGGCTTAGCCACAGCTTAGGGGGATGTTTCCAGAATGAGATTTTCACTCTGCAGCGGAGTAAGCGCTGATGTGAAATTTCCTGGCAGATTAAAACTGTTTTACTCTGCCAGTTCGAGTCTCGGTCCGGCAGACAGTTTTAATCTGCCAGAAGTTGCATATCAGCGCACACTCCACCGCAGGGTGAAAAATCTCATTCATTTCTGTATGTTTTCGTATGGAGTGTATCCAGGTATGGAAGTGAAATATGGGCGATGAACAGTTTAGACAAGAAGAGAAGAAGCTTTTGAAATGTGGTGCTACAGAAGAATGCTAATGATTAGATGGGTAGATCATGCAGTTAATGAGGAGGTATTGATCAGAACTGGGGAGACAAGAAATTTGTGGTACAATCTGACTAAATGAAGGGATCGGTTGTTGGGACACATTCTGAGCCATCAGGATCGCCAGTTTAGTACTGGACGAAAATAGAGGGGGTAAAAAGTCGTAGAGAGAGACCAAGAGATGAATACAGTAAGCAGATTGAGAAGTATGTGCATTGCAGTAATTACTCGGAGATGAAGAATCTTGCACAGGATAGAGTGGCTTGGAGAACTGCATCAAACGTCTTGGACCAAAGAACACAACGGCAAGTCAGCGCTATGCTACAAGGAACGACTGTGGCCGATACTCCTGTTTTCCTTTTCAGTTCCACGTAATTCGATCAGTCTTTTGTCTGAAAGATGAGTAACGTCTTTTCGTTGCTAAGCGACCGCAGGATGCCAGCCAATGACGGACTGCGCATGAGCATGTAGCACAGCCCATGTTGCTGCGCTGCGTGTGGAATCGTTCGCGATGTGGTAAGTTAGCGGTGTGTGTGAAAAATGCAACCGGTGTAGTTTCGCGTTTTTTTATCTAGAAGTGTAGTTCGTAATTTATTTCGTTTTGGGCATTTATTCACTTCTATTTAATTTCACACCGTGCCTAGAGCGTTAAGTGGCGTAAACCCATCACATGAAGTGAAACAAAGGAAGAAAAGCGTAGTGCATAGCCGGACTCGGGAATTTGGGTGTTCGATGAGGGAGTATTTTGAAATAGAGAGGGAAAAAAATCTGCATTTATTTCCTACTGGTCAAAACGTAAAGAGGACTCCCGTAGCTTTTGAAAGTGTAGTGAGTATTGTATTCATATGTTTTTTTTTTTTATGTTACACTTTCCGACTTGTTCCACATTCACGAGAATCTCATTTTTGGGTCAGTGAAACGGAAGCTGAATCTAATCTTATCTATCGACCACAGCTGCAGACGTATCAGCCGTAAATAATGAAAAATAATTAATGCGTGATATCTTCAAGATCACTTTCTTTTGGGTAGCTGCTTAACGCTCAGTTTTGTTTTGTGACATGCTAGATGTTTAGTTATAGAGAAATTAACGTAGGTTATCGAAGGCAGTATTTGATTCACTTATAGTAGGTGTCTACTTACTTTACAAGCAAAAAATAGTACAAAAGTAACAAAAAATACTGTTGTGACGTTAAGGATAGTTCTACTTTTTGTTTACGTTCCAGCCGACTACCACAATATAGTGCCAGCAGCGTAGTTACTGTTGTCAGGTAGTTAGATACTGAGAGTGCGCTCTTTCGTCAGTCTGCAGACAGAATAATAATGAACTACAGTGAGGTTTCGAAATCCAGAAGTTCATTCGGAATTTCATTTTTCTATTTCTGACTGTGGATTAATATTTCCTCCACGACATCAATTTTACAGGTGTGTTGTACGTAAAAGGAAATACTGTGACCTGGCTCCTGATGTATTTAGCTGTATCAAGTTCAGTGCATATTTTGAGTCTGAAACAGTCAATTTCTTCTTGCAAACAGGCTTCGAAGTTTCTGATCATTTTAACTACGGAGTAGCTATTAAAATGACTACATATAACTTTAGATACCGGTATGCCTGAATCGCAGTGTTACCCGTTTGCTTCGGAGGTGTCATACACCAGTTGTTTCATGAAATCATTGGTAGGTGTAAAAATGTTTTGCAAATGCATTTTTAAATAGTTTACCCGAAATAACGTCTAAATACCGTACTATTATGCACTTGAGCTTTTGATTGATAACATAGGTGATGATACTATTTCCTAACAATCTGTTGTTGTCTTATTACATGATACAATAGTTATCGCTTTCAGATTCGTTACTATCACAGCCGTGTGTTGCGGACTTGATGTTAAAACGGGTGTGTCTCATAAGCCTCCTGTGCTTATGGCCCTAAATGCTGTTAAATCGTTCGCATTTTTTTTTTACGTATATAACAGGACATACACTATCTATGAAGCATGTTAGTGTTGAACAGCAGTAGTCACATTTCTAATGAGTGATTATTCTCCCCAACCTTATCTTTCCGTAAATTTGCTTACATCAATTGGATACCCCTTGGATTTTTTCGTAGTTCATTTTCGATATTTGTTCATAATATGCACAAAAATACTTCTCAAGACCGGTGTGTTATATTTCCTGGGTCAAGAGGAATGCTCGAAAAGAGTCGTCGGCTTTGGCCTGTGATGTAATGTTAATGGTTGCAGTCACGTCATGCATGTATTCACAGTTTCGTTATTAGTTGGCGAAGCCAACCTATTAGAAAGTGGGAAAAAATATAAATAAAACTGTCGTGACACATTAATCTGTAGCTTAGCCCGAGGTACAGGTTAGACTGAAAGGTGACAGCCCGGTTGAGAGTCGACGAATTCAACAAATGTGATACTAAAATACGTGGGTTGTGGTGACAGACCAAAAAAGTATCATCGCCAATAATATCACGTTATAGTCACCACATTGTTTATGGCGTTTGTCGCATGTTTCCGTTGTTACTGATCGAAGGCCAACGACTGTTAACGAACATACCTCGATATCCAGTTTTTGTGAAATAACTGAAATAATATTGCAATTCCACTTTTTTGTTACGAAAAGTGCGTTCAAATATGGCGCGAAAGTGCTGCTACTTGCAGTTTTCACAACTTTCACTTGACATTCATATTCGTTGGCTTCGCCAACTCAAAACCAAATTGTTATCTTTCAGCCCAACCTTGAACTCGGGCTACGCAAACGATCAGTCAATAACCAAGATCAAGATTTCAAGGAGGTCGAAGCATCACACTGTAACCCAAATTTTCTGCCGTTGTATTCATTATCACCACGAATATTGTTACGAACTCACGTTTTTGTGTACCATTTCTGCTACTTAACTGTACTGATTTGGAATTTTATGGTCAGAAGGCACGCTGCTGAGCTTCAGTGTTGTCCACCTAAAGAGCAGTCACTGTGTGTGGGGGGTGTTACTTAGCTTTGGAGAAGGCATTGCCCATAAACTCAGTAACGTTTTGTTGTGTTCGTTTACATGTTGAACATTTAATGCCCCACATAGGCCTCTCTGTTGAGTGATTACCTTTATTCCATAGTCCTTCCAGCATTTGAATTCCACCCAAGATTCTACAGCATTTTACTGATATGAAATTGTATTTAGCACTTGAATATATTGTCTACTCTGAAGTGTATTAGTAATTACATAATCTCTTGATTTCTGTGACGTTCGACATCATCTTTTTGTACTGTGAATTGGTAATGTAAGAATGTAGGTGCTTGTTAATGACTAGATAACCTGTCATTGCCAGGGCTTGGTAATTGCATCATAGCCTCACTCAGAAGAACTTTTAACTTGATTAGAAAACTATTTCCACTAGAGGTGTAGACGTAGAATCACCCTTCCCAGAATGCAAAAGAAAAAAAAAAATTGCAGTTTGTGGGGTGCTGTACTTGATTCCAAATCTTAAATACATTGTGGCACATCCTTCCTCAATTTCTACTGGAGGATTGTGGTCTTTCCTAGTTCCATAGACCATAACACCTGTTTCATTTTCTTTTGGTACATATTTGGTCATAATATAAATATATGGGTATCTCATTAGCAATAACTTCTGTTTCTTCCAATTTTCTTAATGCCTCTGAATTTTATTGCAAAAGTTTTAATGAACTTAGCTTACAAATGTTTTCCCCTTCCTTCCTTTGTGTACAAAACGTGTACTCCTTACTTCATATGACCATGCCACTCCATCAAAGCAGCATCTTTTAGTAGTGTACTTTGAAGCTTCCTTGTTGTTTTTGTAGGCTTGTGTTGTGTGATTTCGTATTAGCAGGTACATATTTTGTGGAAGTTTTTGGCAGTATGTGGATAGCATGGCTGCTTTAATTTAGGCTTTACCAAAGTTACGATTCGTGTTCTTTTTGTTACAGGCCCGCGTCTCCCCCTCCCTCCTACCACAAACACACACTGTCAAAATGAATTTGAAAGGTGAGTTGTAGGAAGCAGTATTTCAAGAAGTAATTCTAAAATTTCTTGATACATAAAAAAAACACAGTTACATTATTGTAGTATTGCAGCAAATGTAATGGCATAATCAAAGTAGTCAGTTGTCATTGAAATCTAGTTTCTTGCTGTAGTTGATATAAAGATGAAATTTGTAGTAATATGATAGAAATCTGGTGGAAAATGGACAGAGTGTGTGGAATGGTGCAATGCTTTCCATTACTCTATATGCATCAATGTATTAACTGTTTTCAGTCTAAGTAGTTTTAACATACAGAGAATTATTTCATTGTTGCATAAGTGATACATTACCCCAGCATATCTTCAAAATCTGGTAAATCATGTAGCAATGCCATCTAGTCTGAGGATATATCTGTCCCCTTTGTTGTGTGGTGCAGGAGTGGAACAATTGTAAGGCAATATAAAATCGTGGGAAGTAATGTAATTCCTGATTTTTATGAGGAGAAAATTGTAAATGGTAATTGTACTGGAGAAGTAATTTGTTCTCGTTACATTAACTTCTAAGATTTATCAGTTTCTAAATCCTTTTATGAATATATGTAATGGTCCACACAGCTATTTAAAATAATAGTTGTCTGTATAAATGTATATTGTTTTTTAAATTTGTGTAATGGTAGATGTCTTTTAATTCTTGAAATACTCAACACAGTAGTTTGGGGGGAGGGGTATATCTGAATATACTTGTGGAAATACGGAAGCGTCCGATCTAACCCGGCGGCTTTGACCCATGACGTCACAAATATAGCGGAAACGACAATTCCAATATGGCGGATATAGAAACGTTGCATACGTATCACAAAGACGAAAACACATAGAAAAACAACACACACAAAGGTTTCACAAGAACAATCTGCTAACATTGATAGCAAACAAAGATAATAATAAACAGGTGGTACTCAAGGCCAGGCAGGGGGGGGCTGCGCCCCCCCCTGACCCCCCCCGCCAAAAAAAAACTCCCAACCTAACCTCGTATTCAGGGCTACGCTACAGATCAATGTGTAGGTCAATCAAAAGATAAAAAAAAAGAAACAAATAAAAAAAAAAAAAAAGAAAAAAACAATATTGATTCATTAGACATAACGAGTAGCGACAAAACATACAAACACGCCACAATCACAAACCAAACTCCGCGCCGTAATGACGTCACACACCACAACACCCTTACGTCACGGGTCAAAGCCGACGCATGAGATCGGATGTTTCTGTTGACCCATACTTGTAGTTGATTATATACCTTTGTTGTATCTTGAGTAGTTGTCATCCAACAAATCCAGGCTTTTTGTTTTGTTTTGTTTTGGTTTGAGTAGCATAATTACAATACAGATTTGGTTTGTTCTAATAAAAGGGGTCCACATAAGAAGTAAATGGAGGGTAGATAAAATAATATCAACATACCTGTAACTTTTACTGCTTCACAGGTATTTTAAAAAATTACAACCTGAAAGGAGAAGCATCATTAAAATGGTATTTAGAATGATGATGAGCATATGTTGTTGTATTAATTAGAGCTGGTGTGGTACACTGTAGAATGCACGAGGTTCAGTTCAGCAGGCGAGCTCCTCTGTTGTTGTAAAGAGTCATCCTTTGCAGGGAACCCTGTTTCTTAATATTTGACATGGTTCTTGCAAATGCAGATCTGAGCTGCTTACAGGTATCTTTGTGGTCCATGCTTGTGGCCTGATTGGAGATGATCAGATGAGGTCTAACCATTGAGTGAGTGAGCTCTGACCTTGGGGTTCTCCAGTATGAAAATCTATGGCTAACTGTGGAGAGTGCCGGCATTCAGTAAAGCATACAGCAGTTGTGTCTTGGCAGATTGGTTTCGATGTAATAAATTTGCGTGCTAGCTAGTACCTCAATAATTTAAAAATTTTATAATGGAGTAGAGCTGAGATGAAGGTGAGGGTGTATTTATTGATGAAGTTACATTTACTATATACTGAGTGTCTTACTGATGTATATAGCATAAATCATTTCTCATTCTAGTGTTACATTTGTGAATGCTTCTGATATTGAACAGTGGTTGATTGTTTACAACAAACTTCGTAAAGGAGTAAAGCTACGCTCAGGTTACAAGTCATGAGATACCGCCTAATATTGTGTTGGACCTCCTTTTGCCCATCGTAGTGCAGCAACTAGATGTGGTGTGGACTCCACAAGTTGTTGGAAGTGCCCTGCAGAAATACTGAGACAAGCCAAGCTACAGCTGTCTGTAATTGTGAAAGTGTTACAGGTGCAGGATTTTGTGTGTGAACTTACCACTTTATTATGACCCATAAATGTTTGCTCGGATTCATGTCATGAAATATGGGTGGCCAAATCATTTGCTCAAATTGTCCAGCATATTCTTCAAACCATTCGTGAACCATTGTGGCCTGGTAACATGGTGCATTGTCATTCATAAAAATTGCATCATTGGTTGGGAACATGAAGTCCATAAATGGCTGCAAATGGTCTCCAAATAGCAAAACATAATCATTTCTGGCCAGTGATGCATATAAACACAGCCCCCACCATTATGGAGCCACCACCAAATTGCACAGTGCCTTGTTGACAACTCGCGTCCACAGCTTAATGGGGTCTATGCCACACACAAACCCTACTGTCAGCTCTTACCAACTGAAACTGGGACTCATCTGATCAGGCCACAGTTTTCCATTTGTCTAGGGTCCAATCAATATGATCACGGGCCCAGGGGAGGAACTGCCGGTGATGTCATGCTGTTGCCAATGGCACTCATGTCGGTCATCTGCTGCCATAGCCCATTAAAACCAAATCTCTCCACATTGTCCTAACGGATACATTCGTCATACATCTCCATTGATCTCTGTAGTTATTTCATGCAGTGTTGCTTGTCTGTTAGTACTGACAACTCGACACAAATGACGCTGCTGCTGGTCATTAAGTGAAGGCCGTAACAATTTCTGAAATGGATTCTCTTCTTTTTTGTTTTTCCCATAGTCCATGCTTCACTACCATACAGTGCTGCGTTCTGAACGTACATTCTTATGAAACTGAAACTGTTCTTCAAATTAAGGCTAATATTTGATATTAGATTACTTCTTTTGCTTAGGAATTCCCTCTTTGGATGTGCTAGTCTATTTTGATTTTCTCCTTTGTTCATTCATCATGTGTTATTTTGATTCCAAGGTAGCGGAATTCCTTAACTTCATCTGCTTTGTGGTCCCCAATTTTTATGTTAAGTTTATCACTAATCATGTATATGCTACTCCTCTTTCTTCAGTTGACTCTCAGTCCATATTCTGTTCTTAGTAGACTATCAATTCTGTTCAACACATTTTGTAATTCTTCTGCACTTTCACTGAGGAGAGCACTATTATTAGGGAATTTTGGTACTGATATCCTTTCACCCTGAATTTTAATCCAACTCTTGAACCTCCTTTTATTTTCATCATTGCTTCTTTGGTGTGTAGATTCGACAAGAAGGGAGACTTCAACTAAATCCCTGTCTTCCAATCTTTTTAATCTGGGTGTTTCATTCTTGTCTTAAGTCATATTGTTCCCATTTGGATCTTGTACATACTGGATATTATACTTCTTTCCCTATAGCTTTCTCATACTTTTCTCAGAGTGATGAACGTCTTGCACCATGTTACATTGTTGAACATTTTTCCCATCTTGACAACTATGAACATTTCTTAATTTTTCTCACATCTTGCTTCCATTATTAATTGCAATTTTAGAACTGCTTCTCTGGTGCTCTTACCTTTCAAAAGCCAAACTGATCATCATCTAACAGATCTTAATTTCGTTTTCCATTCTTTTGTATATTCTTTTTGTCAGCAATATGGATACATGAGCCATTGAGCTGACTGTGCAGTATTTTTTGCATTTATCTCCCCTTGCTATCTTGTGGATTGTTGTTGTTGTGGTGGTGGTGGTCTTCAGTCCAGAGACTGGTTTGGTGCAGCTCTTCGTGCTGCTCTATCCTGTGCACACTTCTTCATCTCCAAGTAACTACTGCAACCTACATCCTTCTGAATTTGTTTAGTGTATTCATGTCTCGGTCTCCCTCTATGATTTTTACCCTCCGCACTTCCCTCCAATACTAAATTGATGATCCCTTGATGCCTCAGAATGTGTCCTACCAACCAATCTCTTCTTCTGGTCAAGTTGTGCCACAAATTCCTCTTCTCCTCAATTCCATTCAATCTACCCATCTAATCTTTAGCATTCTTCTGTAGCACCACATTTCGTAAACTTCAATTCACTTCTTGTCTAAACTATTCATCATGCATACATGGCTACACTCCATACAAATACTTTCAGGAAAAACTTCCTGACGTTTAAATCTGTACTTGATGTTAAAAAATTTCTCTTCTTCAGAAACACTTTCCTTTCCATTGCCAACCTACATTTTATATTCTTTCTATTTTGACCATCATAAATTATTTTGCTCCCCAAATAGCAAAGCATGTCTGCCGCTTTAAGAGTCTCATTTCCTAATCTAATTCTGTCAGCATCACCTGATTTAATTCAACTACATTCCATTATCCTCATTTTGCTTTTGTTGATGTTCATCTTATATCCTCCTTTGAAGACAGTGTCCATTTCATTCGACTGCTCTTCCACATCCTTTACTGTCTCTGACGGAATTCCAGTGTCATAGGCAAACCTCAAAGCTTTGATTGCTTCTCCATGGATTTTAATTCCCACTCCAAATTTTTCTTTTGTTTCGTTTACTGCTTGCTCAGTATACAGATTAAATAACATCGGGGAGAGGCTACAACCCTGTCTCACCCCATTCCCAGCCACTGCTTCCCTTTCATGCCCCTCGACTCCTACAACTGCCATCAGGTTTCTGTACAAATTGTAAATAGCCTTTCACTCCTTGTATTTGACCCCTGCCATCTTCAGAATTTGAGAGTATTCCAGTCAACATTGTCAAAAGCTTTCTCTAAGTCTGCAAATGCTAGGAACGTAGGTTTGCCTTTCCTTAATCTATCTTCTAAGATAAGTCATAGGATCAGATTGCCTCACATGTTCCAACATTTCTACGGAATCCAAACTGATCTTCCCCAAGGTCAGCTTCTACCAGTTTTTCCCTTCTTCTGTAATGAATTCATGTTAGTATTTTGCAGCCATAACTTATTAAAGTGATAGTTCAGTAATTTTCACATTCAAATTCAGATTCTTTATTGGTCATTCAGCATTATTACATGCAATAGACTTTGTCAGTTCACTTAACCTATTAATTTTATAAAATAAATTTTTACATATTTAAGTTGATGTTGAGCATTTCTAAAAATTCTTCTAATGAATACAATGGATTAGTTAACAAGAAGTTATGTACATTTTCTTTAAATAATTTGTCAGGCTTGATTGACGCATACTTAGACAATTTGTTATATATTTTAATTGCCATATACTTATGGTTATCATTAGTTTTAGCTAATCTATTTTGTGGCAACAGCAGAGGAGTACAGGTTCTTGTATAGTAGTTACAGTTAAATTAGGTAGTTCAGCAAGTATGTAGTTAACACTGTCAAGAATATTTAAATTAATAACTGTTAAAATTCTATATTTAATGAACAATGGTTTCCAATGTGTTCTATTGTCTACCTTTGCCATTACTCTGATTGCTTTCTTCTGGATCACGATAATTTCATGTATTTTTCCGCTGTTTCCCCAGAGTATTATCCCATACCTTAAAACAGATTGAAAAAAGGCAACGTACACTGCCCTTACGTACTCAAATGTCACACAATACATCAGTCTCTTCAACAAATATATAACTCTTGACAACGTAACCACTATGTGATCAACATGAGAGTTTCATGTTAGACTGTTGTGAAGTATGATACCTAAAAACTTTGCCTTTTGTTTTTCTATTTTTGTAGTCTTTGATAGACTGAACCACATATTCTTGGTCTTTTCCTCATTTAACAGTAGACCATTTGCATTAAGCCATGATGTTGCATTTTCTTTTGCCAATTTCATATCACTTACAAGGTTATCAAATACATGGTTTACAGATAAAAAAAGTTGTATCATCTGCATACATATACGTCTTTACATCTATATTTCCTGGTAAGTCATTTATGTGTACAAGGAAGAGAAGTGGTCCCAATTTAGATCCCTGTGGCACTCTGCGTTGAGCCTCGAGTGTGTTTGACAGATGACTTCCTGAACTCACCACTTGTTTTCTTTTATTGAGGTATGATTTGATGAGTTTTAAACTTTTATCACATATTCCATAGTACTCAAGTTTAGAGAGCAAAAGTGAGTGGTCAACACAGTCAAAGGCTTTGCTCAGATCACATAAGGTGACCTGTGTGTGAGCATGGTCCTCGAATGCTGCTAAAATGTCTCTGACTAAGAGCTCTATGACATGTATAGTTGACCTTCCTTTTCTGTAACCAAACTGTAACTCACTTAACATATCATTTATTTCTAGGTACTCATACATCTGCTGATATATTATGCCTTCAAAGACTTTTCCTAGTACTGGAATTAGTGAAATTGATCTGTAGTTTGCAGCACCTGATTTGATACCCTTCTTAAAGACTGGAGTCACCTTGGATAGTTTGAGAGGATCAGGAAAAACCCCTTCTATGAGACACAGGTTTATAGAACATGTTAATGGTTCTGCAGTGTAATGTATGATTTCTTTCAGTAGATTGTTTGACATATTAAAAATATCTGTACTGTATGAATTTTTCATTTCTTTGACAATTTTAAGAACTTCATGTTGGCATACTTCTTTAAAGTGTTTCAATGATGATCTGGCCCTATTATGATTTAGGTTTGCATTCTTAAGGTAATCTATACATGTTACATTGGGTTTACTGATAAACTTTTTGTTATCATCTGCGTAGCTAACAAAATATTTGTTGAATGTATCTGCTGGTATTGGGACTGTATTGTCAAAGTTTCTGACTTCACCTTTAACCGTATTAATTACTGACCAGGCTGTTTTGCATTGGTTTTTACTATTTTTTATGAGATTTGTGTTGTATCTTTGTTTCGCCAATTGTAACTCTTCCTTATACAGTTTCTTAGTGGTTTTTTCGAGATCCTTAATTTCATTAGAATTGTTTACTTTGGCAAGGTGCTTCAACAGTAGTAGCTTATTTTTTAGAGTCTCCAGTTCTTTGGTGTACCGCAATTTACCCTTTCTTGTTTTATGATATTTCTTTTGAACGAGATGGGCTTTTAAAGTACCTATTAAGTAATTGTGGAATGTTTCATAAACTGTTTGGGCACTGGAATCACAGTTTTGAAATAATTTGTCCCAGTTTGTTATGCTCAACTGGTGTGTTAGTTTTCTGAGATTGTGTTTTGTTAATATTAAGGTATTAGATTTTGTCAACTTTTGTGCAGCCTTGCTCTGATCCACTTTTATAAAATGTCTTAACTCTACTGTTAACGTGGCGTGGTCTGAGAAAACAAATTCCTGTACCTTAGTGGAGTACATATTATGAGCACAGTTGACAAAAGCATTATCCAAGCACGCTTTTAGACTTGTTGGTTCTGAATTTACATGATGGAAGTTGTGCTGCCTTAGCATATTCAGTAACTTTTTTACACTGGCTTTGTTACATGTTACATCAAAGCTTCAATTAAAATCACCCCCAATTACAGTTACATATTGTTTCCACTTCGTTATGTAGCAGAGTACACTGTCTAAATTATCTAAAAAGTTTTATCATCTGAGTCAGGGGAATGGTAGATACACACTATGATAAGTTTCATTATTGAGATATGCAAAAACTGTTTCCATGTTTATAACCTTCTGGTACATATTATTGTATTTGTTCTGGTTTAAGCCAATGTTCAGATAGACATAAGAAAGAATACTTATTCTGTGGCAATGACTCCTCCAGAATTTCAACTTTACTTTCAAGACCCTGACTGTTTGAAAATAAGATGTTGCTGTGACTTATCTGTGAGTTAGCAGGCTGGTTTTTCACATTTTTACTTTCTTCTTGGCTTGAAACCATAAAAAATTATCACTGAATGACACAGATGTATTTTTCCTTTGGCTCCTCCTTAAGTAGTGCTGTGTTGCTGCTCCAGTTGTTGTTGGTTTGGCTACTGCTGCTGCTGTTCTTGTTGCTGTTGCTGATATTGCTGCTTCTGATGATAATGATGGTGTTGCTGCTGTTTCACTTATTTCTGGTGTTTGTTGTTCCACAACTGCTGTGCCTTTGTGTGAATTGTTAACATTTGGGGTGTTCACTTGCATTAATAAAATTTCACATTTGTCTTGGAGAGGTGTATCTTCACTGACAGCAGATTTCACATTGGAGTCTCCAGGTAACACACTTCCTGTCCATGAGAGGTATGACTTTTCTATCATCACACTGCACACTTGAGATTATATTTACTAGTTCTAAAATTTTTGTTACTATTACGTTTTTTCCAAGTACATTTAGATGAGAACCGTGTGTTGTGTGAAATCTTTTCCCTAAATTGCTGATGTTACATTTTCAAACCGCTTGGCAAATATTTTGCATCTCTTTATTTGCAGTTTCAATTTCTTTATTTACACAGGACCATTCTATCAAGTCATAACAATGTGACACTGAAAAAACAATATCATTTGTTCCTCTCAGCTCATACAGCTTTCTTGTTAGAGAGATTAAGAGATCGTTTTTTTCGTTCCTAGCGACATCATTTGATCCCACCAGGAAGATGGAAAAGTCCATTTTGCTCAATGAGGAAATTTTTTATTGACTCATTGACGTAGCAGCACTGAATTTTGCTCCTGGTTTAATTGTACAGTTGAAATTAAATTTCTGACTGCTTGTATGCCGAAATTCAGTGGCTATATTTTGTTCTTGGCTGTCGGCATGCAGTTCAGTGTTACCGGCACTTGCTGTTCCGAGATTACCTGTTTTCTGCCTACCTTTGCAGTAAGCGAAGTCTTGTTCGGCACTATTTATTATATCTTTTTTGTCAACACTTACTTTCTTTGGGATTGGAATTAATATATTCTTCTTGAAGTCTGAGTGTATTTCGCCTGTCTCAAACATTTTGCTCACCAGATGGTAGAGTTTTCTCAGGGCTGGCTCTCTGAAGGCTATTAGTTGTTCTAATGGAATGTTGTCTACTCCCGGGACCTGGATTCGACTTAGGTCTTTCAGTGCTCTGTCAATTTCTTCACGCAGTATCGTATCTCCCATCTCATCGTCATCTACGTCCCCTTCCATTTCAATAATATTGCCCTCAAGTACTTCGCCCTTGTATAGACCCTCTATATACTCCTTCCACCTTTCTGCTTTCCCTTCTTTGCTTAGAACTGGTTTTCCATCTGAACTCTTTATATTCATAGAATTGGTTCTCTTTTCTCCAAATGTCTCTTTAATTTTCCTGTAGGCAGTATCTTACCCCCAGTGATACATGCCTCTACATCCTTACATTTGTCCTCTAGCCATTCCCGCTTAGCCATTTTGCACTTCATGTCGATCTTATTTTTGATATGTTTGTATTCCTTTTTGCCTGCTTCATTTAGTGCATTTTTATATTTTCTCCTTTCATCAATTCAATATCTCTTCTGTTACCCAAGGATTTCTACTAGCCCTCGTCTTTTTACCTACTTAATCCTCTGCTGCCTTCACTATTTCATCTCTCAAAGCTGCCTATTCTTCTTCTAGTGTATTTCTTTCCTTTGCTCTTGTCAATTGTTCCCTAATGCTCTGTCTGAAACTCTGCACAACCTCTGGCTCATTCAGTTTATCCAGGTCCCATCTCCTTAAATTTCCACCTTTTTACAGTTTCTTCAGTTTTAATCTACAGTTCATAACCAATAGATTGTGGTCAGAGTCCACATCTGCCTCTAGAAATGTCTTACAATTTAAAACCTGGTTCCTAAATTCCACGCTCTAATCCATAGAACACCAGTTTTCTTTCTTCTGATGGCGACATCCTCTTTAGTAGTCCCTGCCCGGAAATCGGAATGGGGTACTATTTAGCTCTGGAATGTTTTACCCAAGAGGACACCATCATCATTTAACCATACAGTAAAGCTGTATGCCATTGGGAATAATTATGGCTGTAGTTTTCCCTTGCTTTCAGCTGTTTGCAGTACCAGTGCAGAAAGGCTGTTTTGGTTCATGTTCAAAAGCCAAATCAGTCAATCATCCAGACTGTTGCCCCTGCAACTACTGAAACGGTTGCTGCTCCTCTTCAGGAACCACATGTTTGTTTGGCCTCTCAACAGATACCTTTCTGTTGTTATTGCACCTAAGGCTGTATCGCTGAGGCATGCAAGTCTCTCCGCCAATGGCAAGGTCCATGGTTCATGGGAGAAAGTCTGATAATGTACCTCCATGCTCAGAGATTCTGTTTTATTGTGACTTCCTCCACTGATTTCAGAAATTCTGAAGGAATGTTATCTATCCTTTCTGCCTTATGACTCACATTTCTTCACCACTTTTGTCATCAGACAGTTCCTCACCCTTATACAGGCCTTCACTGTGTCCTTTCTGCCTATTCCCATTGCACTGTTAATGTTGATTTCACCAAAGGATGTTTTGGCTTTTCTTTGTGCTGAGTCAGCCCTTCTGACAACCCGTTCTTTTTGATTCCTTCGCATTTTTCCTGCATCCATTTTGCCTTGGATTCTGTGAGCTTCCTATTTGTTTGGTTCCTAAGTGACTCATTTCTGCAGTGCTGAATTGCCATGAACATTTTTGTATTTCTTTCTCTTGGCAGTTAATTGAGGAATATCTTCATGTTTATGTTAGAGATGTCCATTCCTTTACAACTGAACTGTCGACCATGGTTTTCATTATCACAGTATCTATAGCCACTTTGCACTTCAAATGCATATCATACATCATTTGTCATTACTTCAATGTGGTGCTATTTTGCATACTGATTCTTCTGGACGAGTTTCTTAAACTTCGGCCTACCCTTCATAGTTACTATGGATCAGAAAATTAGCATATATTTTTTGCCAAAAACAGGATTATTTTCATCAAATCTCTCTCTCTCTCTCTCTCTCTCTGGTTGGGGAACTTTTTGCCTGGAATGTTGGCACTCTTGGGGGGACACTACTTTATCGTAGGCACCTTAAGCGTTGGACAGGAGGGCTTGCATGCCTCAGTGGTGCTGAGGGCTATGCCGGCAGTAGGATAGCTACTGGTAGTGCCACCGAAGCCAGACCAACCACAGTGGAGGGGGGGGGGGGGGGCAGCTAATGAAGAGTGTCACACAAGTACCTAAGTTTTTGTGATACAAGGCCTTAGGTGACTACCATGTTGTGGCTGAGTTACATAAAACCCTTAGTTCTGTAAAGGTCTGCTCCAATATAATGGAGATGGACACAGGAATTGCATGGAATATTGAAAAATATCGATGACATGCAAGTGCAAGACTATACAAGGAGAACCAATTGCACATTGGAAAAAACTGCTAAATTTATTTTAATTTTTCATACTCCAGAATCACTTGAACATATTCTTGCAAGTTGTAGCAATTTTAGGGTTCAACTATTTGTTACCCAATGCGATGCTTCATGTGTCAAATATTTGGTCATACCACTACGGCATGTAATAGAAAGGCTATTGGGGGAAATATAGGAGGCTTAGCTCATGAAACAGACGATTCTTGTACACTTCCTTCAAAATGCATAAACAGTGATCATCTAATATGGAGTAAGAAGTGTGGGGTTTATAATGAGGAAAGGAAAATTCATCAGGAGTTGAAAGTTAAAACGGCATGCCCTATGGTGAAGCTAAAAAAAACTTTTAAAGCTATGCAACCTCTGCTGTTTGCTGCTACTTTTGCTTCAACCCTTAAGAGGCCAATCGGCAAGTGTGATGTTTCCACACAATCCAGACTACAGATTCAAGTAATAGTGGCTGTGCGAGAAAAGCTACACTTCAACATGAAATCTTTTGGAAGTTGTTGGCGACATACTTAGAACCTCCATCACATACCACTGCACACCATCAGTTGCCCATTAAGCCATTCTCTCTAGCCATATGAGCAACTCCTTGCATAAGTAAGAAAAAACATCATACAAAAAGTGGCAGCTAAACGTTCGGATCAGTGAGTATACTCCCCTTCCGATGGTGATTTTAGTGCCAAGGATGTTGACATCTACATCGAGAACTGAACAGCTGGGCACCATCTAATGTCCCGCCTGACCTCCTGGCTAAATCTTCTCCACTGAGGAAGGAGTACAAAGACAGTTGTCACTAATAAATGGCTCCCACAGAGTCTTATTTGTTTGCAGTGGAACTTAAATGGATACTGATCACATATAGAAGAATGACAACTCATGGCCCAGGAGAGACCATTCTGCATCTGCTTGCAAGGAACTCATTTTAAAGTCACCAGTACTTCTGCATTTAGGAGCTACCACCCCTGCAGGAAAAACGATGCAACTGGAGATAGGGCTAAGAGTGGAGTGGCTGTTCTGGTTAATTCCAGATACCTCTCTCCTGTCTGTCTTACCACGGTCACACAAACAGATGCAGTGGAACTTCTCACACCGGTTAAAATCTCAGTGTGTTCTTTATGTTTTCCACCTCAGATGCACTGACAGAACTCTTCCAGGCACTCCCCTGCCAATTCCTCCTCATGGGGGACTTCAGTGCACACAATATGCTCTGCTACCATTTGCTGCAAGGGTCAAGTTACTAAGGGCTCTGTCCATTCAGAGAACATCTGCCTTGTGAACTCTGGTCAGATGACATTTCTCCACAGCTACAGGGTCTTTTTCAACCATTGACCTTTGCTTTTACTCCCCAGCTGTTGCAGTCTCAGTTCAGTGAGAAGTGGCCGCAGATACGCATTCCAATGACCAGTTTCTGGTCAGGATTCATCTGCTGACATGGACAGTGATCGACAGGAGATTGCAAAGATAGAGGATTCATAGGGCAGATTGGTTGTGATACAGTCAGCAGGCCATCTTGGAACAACAAATTGTGCTCAGGACATGGTGAATCATATCATTTGTGGGATCAAAGTAGCTGCCACAGATTCCATTCCCTGGTCTAGCAGCCACCATGGATGATGGTCTGTTCCTTGGTGGAATGACTAATGGTGCTCAGTAATCGAAGCCAGGTGGTCAGCTCTGAGGAAATTCAAACACCATCCAACTACAGAAAACCTTTGTGCCTTCAGATCTGCAAGAGCACAAGCAAGGTGAGTGATAAAAGAATGGAAGATGAAGTCTTGCAAGGAATTCACAATTACCATTAACTGGTCCACTTCCACTGGGCAAGTTTGGGATTTAATAAGACGGATTTCAGACAAGGGCAGTACACCTCCCATTAAGGCCTTGGTGAGAAATGAGGTCTTGGAGGACATGCCAAAAGACATGGTTCAGATTTTAGCTGAACATTTTTTACTGTCACTGCATCATCCAGACAAACTCTTGTGTTCCAGGTGTTCTGTAAGACTGCAGAAATGAGGAGGCTCTGCTTCTCATGTAATGAGGTTTACAATCTTCCATACTCCACGTGGGAATTAGAATCAGATCTTTCCATGGCCAGAGACACTGCTCCAGTACCCAATCAGATTTGTTATGCCATGTTCTGTCATCTGTGCCCAAAGCCAAAGACAAGCTCCTATCTTATTTCAGTCAGATTTGGTTTGATGGACAGTACCTTCACGACTTAGAAGGAGGCAATGTTAATTCCATTATGGAAACTAGGTAAGAATCATACCAACCCTAACAATTCACCAACTGTTTGGGTAAAACACAGACACATGGTCAACCATTGCCTCATTTGGCTTCTCGAATACTGAGGTCACTTGTGCCACTCCCAGTGTGGTTTCAAGTGCTATCATTTTGCCCTTGATAACTTCATTCTACTAGAGATGGCAGTGGCAATGCATGATTCCTTCTTATGCTGAAACCACTCGGTTAGTTTTTTTTTAACCTTGAAAAAGCACCTGTGATACCACTGAGAGGTACAACATACTTCACCAACATCATGAATGCAAATGAAGTGGATGTCTGCCACTTCTTATCTGATCCGTCCTTGAGGACTGTTCCTTTTGAAATTGTGTTGGTGATGCCTTGTCTAATTGCTATGTTCAGGACAGTTTCCCCCGAGGCATTACACTCAGTCTCACATTGTTTGGTGTCGCTTATCAGTGGCATCTCCTCCACAGTCAGGAGCTGTGTTAAATTGTCTTTGCAGATGATGATGCAGTCTTCTGCTCTTCATCCAATTTTACAGTGACGAGGCAACTACAGCTGACCATCAGGAGGCTGGAAGCTTGGGCCAATAAAACTAGTTAGGTTCTCACCAGAAAAGACTATGTGTGTCAATTTTTATTGTTCATGTTGAAATTTAACCAGCCAGAGCTCACAATATGGGATAGTATTCTACATTTTAAGAACGCGGTGTACTTTTTGGGCCTACTATTTGACTCTTAAATTAAACCGGTGATAACACCTGAAAGACCATCAAACAAAGGGCTTCAAACTGTTGAATATTTCGAAATTCCTCAGCCAAAAAGTGTGGGAGATGACAGGTACTGTATCCTGTAGTTTTACAGGTCATATGTCAGATCGAGTTTAGATTATGGCACATTGATCTATGAGTCAGCCCATATTTCCTACCCCTATATGATAGAGGCTATCCATCATGAGGGTATTGAGATATCAACTTGACCCTGATGGACCAACTCAGCTCAGAGTCTGTGTGCAGAGGCTGGTGAACCACCACTCTGGATTTGGTGGTGCCTCCTGGCTTGACAAGCCCTGAAAATATCAGCATTGCATCAATCATCGGCATTTAGTACAGTGATCCACCCTAACTTTGAGTGGCTGGTGGAACCGGCCCCATGTGACCAGGCCGTTTGAGATGCATGCTATGGACTGTCTCAATGATCTGAATATATCAGACCTCTGAATATACAACTAGGGAAGGAACAAACCACTGCATTTCTGTCCCTATAATCCCAAAAGTGATTTTTAATCTTAGTGTAGTACAAGAAAACTTCTACTGCAGATTAAACAATGGAAACACCAGGTAGGAATGTCATCAATGTAGGAAAAGACAGATTGCTACATACTGTAAAGAAGATATGTTAAGTTGCAGTCAGACACAATTAAGTCACTTACACAAAGCTTTTGGCCACAGCCTTTGCCAGCAGAAGATAAACTCGCACCATTTGTACACACAAGCGAGCACACCTTACGCACACATGACTGCCATCTCCAGCAGTTCGGACCAGACTGCAGCTATCATGTGGGATGAAAGCAGTAATCTGGAGTGGGCAGGGAAGGGGACAAGATAGTAGTGTACGGGTGTCGGAGTGAGAGGAACCGTGTCCGGTGGAATGTGCAGGGACTAGAATGGCAACAGATGCAGCGTCAGGTTGTGGGGTAGGGAGGTGGATAAAAAAGGAGAGGAGCGGGGAAAGATGGGTGGGTGCATTGGCAGAGGGCAGCAAACAAAGAGCTTGGTAGATGAGAATGGGGAGGAAACGATAGGACAGAGGGGATGTAAACTATTGGGTGGAGGGTGTGGGGAGCGTATGTTACCTTAGGTTGAGGCTGGGATAACTACAGGAATGGAGAATGTATTGTAAGGCCAACTCCCATCTGTGCAATTCAGGAAAGCTGATAGTGTGGTGGAGGATCCAGATGGCTTGGGTAGTAAAGGAGCCATTGAAATCGAGCATTTTATGTTCACTTCACTTCACCAGCTGTGTCCATCCCAGTCCATCCCACATGATAGTTGCATTCTGGCCAGAGCTGCAGGAGTTGATGGTCGTGTGTGTGAGGTGTACTTGCTTGTGTGTATGAATGGTGTGTGTGTCTGTGTTGCTGATGAAGGCTGTAGCCGAAAGCCCTGTGTAAGTGTCTTCTAATTGTGCCTGTCTGCAACTTAACGTGTCTTCTGTGTGGTAAGTAGCAATCTATTCCAGTTTAGTGGTTTTTACAACTTTGCTTACTTCCGGTTTAAGTACATACCACAGTTTTGTCATTCTTAATACAGATAGATCCCATTAAGAGAAAGCCACTGGTTGTTTGGCTGTTTTTCCTGATATGGTTTTCAAAGTGCACCTTCTGGAACCCCCTGCCCCCCTACAGGTCTGGGTGTTAGAATAGGCCTGAGGTATTCCTGCCTGTTGTAGGAGGTGACTGAAAGGAGTCGCTCCTGTTTCGGCCTTAATGTGATGGTCCCCTGTGGGGTTTGACCTCCATTCTTCCAAATTTTTCTGAAGAGCAAGCCAATTTGGGAAGGGCACCTGACATGGTGCATTGTGTCCATCGTGCATTGAGATCTTTAGCCCTCTCTCTCGTCGTGGCATTGCAGTCCCGCTCATCCTCCATCTCTTGGGCGAAGACACCTTCCTGGGTTTTCTCCATCCACCATGCAGGGTTGTTTTCTGTGCCGATGATGAGAATGGACTTCCTTGCACCTCATATCCAGTATGGTAGCCAGTCCGTTGTGGTGTACCCTGTTGGTTGTAGCCTTCTGACCCCCCCCCCCCCCCCCCCCCCAAGGGGGTTCACAACTCATTTGTGGATACGTGTGTGGCGAGCACGGTCGGGGCCCCGAGCTAGTGCAGTTCTCCTTCCTTTCTGGGCTGCCCTACCCCCCTTCCCCATCTCTCCTCGTCCCCAATCCCCCCCCCCTTCCCCTTCACACTCCCTCTTCTTGGGAGTAATGCATCGAGCCTTCGTCCGAAGACGGACATTTTAAAACTCCAGGAACCTATTTCCTTTGTTTTTCTCCATCCTCACACTTTCTTCCTCTATTGGTCTTTCCCTACATTCACTCTTCTCCTTGCTTTCATGCCCTTAATTCTATCTCTGCCTCTTTCTCCTTGCCCTGTTCTCCTGGTCTTCTTTTCCGTGTCTTATTCTCCACTTCGGCGTTTGAGATTCTTTCTCTTTGCTCTCTTCTTTCCTCCGTGTGTGTGTCTGAAGGCCGACCCATGCGTTCGCATGCGTGGCCGGTGACAGGGTAACGCGTAATTCCCCGCCCTGGGTAGACAAGTAAGGCACACACGTACCCCCTGGCCCAGGGAGGGGTGATTGCCTGAGCTGTTACCTTCTGAATGTGCCGATTGGTCCCTCCGTCTGTTTCTTGGGAGGTGTGACCTGAGGTGTGAACAATCACCTAAGGTGGGAGTGCCCTCTGAGAGGGCCCCCACAAGGAAGGAGTGCACCATCGTAGATGCTGGCAATCATGGGGGACTCATCCGCAATGGATTTCTCTTCTTCTTCTTCCCTTTCTTCTGCCCAAAAAAGAAAGCTAGATGAGACTCCTGTTCCGAAAACTCTACCACCAGCACCGAAGTTTCTTGTTATCACAAGATCTGATGGTCATGATTTCTCAACAGTCAACCCTTTCGTCATTCAGAAGGGTGTATATGTGATTGCAGGACCAGTGAAATCTTGTACTCGGTTGCGCAACGGTACCTTGCTGTTGGAGACCAAGCGCGCCTTCCAGGCCCAAAAATTACTTTGAGCCACTCTCTTACACACATTTCCTGTACGGATGGAGGCCCACCACATCTTGAATTCGTCGTGTGGCGTGGTGTATACCAGGTCACTCGACGGACTAACTGGTGAGAAGATTCTGGTTTTCCTGCCTGATCGGGGAGTGACGGCCGTCCATCGGGTCGTGAAAAGGGTCGACAAGGACCTCATACCAACCCTAACCATATTCCTGACATTCGACAATGTGCAAGTGCCTTCACGAATTAAAGCGGGTTATGAGATTATTACTGTTTGGCCGTATGTACCCAGCCCTACAAGGTGTTGCCAATGTCAGCAGTTTAACCATACACGGCAGTCTTGTTCAAGTGTGGCTAAATGTGTTATCTGTTGCAGGGATGCCCATGAGGGTGACTGTCCACCTCCGTCCCCTCGTTGCATCAATTGTATGGGCGACCATGCTGCCTCCTCTCGCGACTATCCCCATCTACAAAGATGAGAAAAGTTTACAGGAAATTCAAGTGAAAGAGAAGGTGTCGACCTCGGCTGCTTGCAAGTTATTCAATAGCAGAAAGCCCACTGTGCTTCCGGCAGGTAAGTACAGTACCGTTCTCGCCTCTCCTCGGCTTACCAGGGAGGTAGCTACACAGACATTAGAGCTAACATTTAGCGATTCGGTCGTCAGATCAGCCAGTCCTAAGATCGCCCGATCAACGTCTCCCCTTCCTCCCACCAACCCTAAGGCTCAAACATCATCATCTGCTACTGCTAAGATGAGGACCTCTAAATCAGATGCTCGGACCTTCGCCGAGGTGCGTTTCTTCTCCTGCACAACCCAGTGGATGCCATCCCTGGCCATCTTCAGTTTTGCCAGGCCGCGCCGCTGGTAGCTGATCATCTGGCCTTCCTTTCACCGGCAGAGGAAGCTGCCCCTCCTGACCAGCTCAGGAAGGTGGCAGACGCAACTGTTGAGTTGATGGACCATGACTCACCACCTATCGATTGCAGCAGCAGTGCTCCCTTGAAGCCAGGCTCTCAGCGGCCATCGAGGTGACCCTTTCTTGTCTCTTTTTTTTTTTTTTTTTTTTTTTTTTTTCGTTTTCATAATGGCACTTCTTCAATGGAATATTCGCAGCATTCGGTCTAACCGGGAGGAACTAAAATTGCTCCTTCGATTGCACTGCCTGCTTGTCGTAGGTCTCCAAGAAACGAAGTTACGCCCATGCGATTGTATTGACCTGGCACACTATACCTCCATGTGTTTTGACCTACCCTCTGTGGCAGGTATTCCGGCTCATGGAGGGGTCATGTTCCTGGTTCGGGATGATGTTTACTACGATCCAATCACATTGCACACATATCTGCAGACAGTTGCCATCCGAATTACTCTCCCCATTTTCACATTTTCCATTTGTACAGTTTACACTTCATCATTGTCTGCCTTTAGTAGGGCAGACATGATACAACTGATTGCTCGGCTTCCTACACCATTATTGTTGATTGGAGACTTTAATGCCCACCATCCCCTTTGGGGCTCTCCAGCATCCTGCCTGAGAGGCTCCCTCTTGGCAGACCTTTTCAACCACCTCAATCTAGTCTGCTTAAATACCGTTGCACATAGCTTCCTTTCGGACGCAATGCATACCTATACCCCCCTTGGACCTCTCGATATCCACTATCCAACTCGCACGTCGGTTCGAGTGGTATGCTCTGTCTGACACATACTCCAGCGACCATTTCCCCTGTGTAATCCATCTCCTGCATCACACCCCTTCTCCACGTTCCATTAGCTGGAACATATGCAAAGCCAACTGGGGGCATTTCACCTCCCTGGTGACCTTCCATGACCAAAACTTCTCCAGCTGCGATAGTCAGGTCGTATACCTCACAAACGTTATTCTCACTGCTGCTGAATATTCCATCCCTTGTACTTCCTCTTCTCCATGTCGAGTCCCAGTCCCCTGGTGGACTACAGCACGCACCAACGCTATTTGTGCTCGGCGACGTGCTTTACACACCTTCCAACGCCACCCTATGATGGCGAACTGTATCAGTTCACTCCGTGCACAATATCGTCGTGTTATCAAAGAACGCAAAAAGGCTTGCTGGGTGACTTTCACTAGCTCATTCAACAGTTTTACTCCTTCTTCGGTTGTCTCGGGTGGCCTGTGCTGGCTATGTGGCACCAAGGTCCACTCCCCGATTTCTGGCCTGTCTGTAGCGAATGAAGTCCTTGTGTATCCTGAGGATGTCTCAAATTCCTTCGGCCACTTTTTTGTGGAGGTTTCAAGCTCTGCCCATTACCACCTGCGTTCCTCCCCCGAAAACAAGCAGAGGAGGCACGGCCACCTTCTTTCCAGTCTTTGAATCGTGAAAGTTACAATGCCACCTTCACCGAGCGGGAACTGGAAAGTGCACTCGCCCAGTCCCAATCCTCTGCTCCGGGGCCCGATGGTATTCAGCTGCTGAAGAACCTTTCTCCTGCAGGTAAAGGCTTTCTTCGTCGCACCTATAATTGCATCTGGACTGAAGGTCATGTAGCCACACGCTGGCGTGAAGCGATTGTTGTTCCTATACCCAAACCAGGAAAAGACGAACACCTTCCTTCCAGTTATCGCCCCATCTCCCATACCAGCTGCATCTGCAAGGTGATGGAGTGCATGGTAAATTCTCGATTGGTTTGGCTCCTTGAATCTCGACGCCTCCTTACCAATGTCCAATGTGGCTTTCGTAGGCACCACTCTGCTGTTGACCACCTAGTTACCTTGTCGATCTTCATTATGAACAACTTTTCGCATAAGCACCAGATGGTGGCTGTGTTCTTCGATTTGGAGAAGGCTTACGACACCTGTTGGAGGGCAGGCGTTCTCCGCACCATGCACGCTTGGAGCCTTCGCAGTTACCTCCCTCTTTTTATTAATGCATTTTTAATGGATCGAATATTCAGGGTATGTGTGGTTTCTGTTTTGTCAGTTGCCTTTCGCCAGGAGAATGGGGTGCCCCAGGGCTCCATTTTGAGCGTGGCCCATTTTGCCATATCTATCAATCCAATAATGGATTGCCTTTTAGCTGACGTTTCAGCCTCCCTTTTTGTGGACGACTTTACAATCTACTACAGCACTCAGAGAACATGTCTCCTGGAGTGTTGTCTTCAGTGTTGTCTAGACCGTCTATATTCCTGGAGTGTCGCTAACGGTTTCTGTTTTTCTGGTGATAAAACGGTCTGTATGAACTTCTGGTGTTACAAACAGTTTCTTCCACGATCCGTACATCTTGGTCCCATTGCTCTCCCATTCGTGGAGACAACAAAATTTTTAGGTCTTACTTTTGACAGGAAACTTTGCTGGTCTCCACATGTGTCTTACTGCTCGTTGTACCCGTTCCCTAAATGTCCTCCGTGTTCTCAGTGGTACATCACGGGGAGCAGATCGAATCGTCCTGCTTTGCTTATATCGGTCCCTTGTCCGATCAAAGCTGGATTATGGGAGCTTTATCTACTCTTCTGCCCGGCTGTCCATCTTAACGCCGTCTAAACTGTATCCACCATCGGGGCTTACGTCTGGCGACTGGGGCATTCTATACCAGCCCGTTTGAGAGTCTCTATGCCGAAGCTGCCGAATTATTGCTAAACTACCAGAGTGATATGTTGCTTTGTCGGTACGCCTGCTGACTGATGTCAATGCCTGACCACCCATCATATTTCTCCTCCTTTGACGACTCTCTTGACCACCAATACGGGCTGTATGTCTCTGCCCTGTTACCTTCTGGAGTTCGCTTTTGTCGCCTGCTTCAGCAACTTGATTTTACCCTCCCTATGACTTTTCGTGTGGGTGAGAGCCCGACGCCACCTTGGCTACAGGCTCAGGTTCGCGTTCATCTTGAACTCAGCTCTCTCCCAAAGGAGAGGACCGCGGATTCGATATACCGCTCGGGGTTTGTCGAACTTTGTTTGATGCTCGCTAATAACGTCTTTATTTACACAGATGGCTCCAAGACTACTGCTGGCGTCGGATGTGCCTTTGTCGTTGGAGATGATACCTTTCAGTACCAGCTCCTTGACGAGTGTTCAAGCTTTACAGCTGAGCTTTTTGCTCTCTGTCAGGCTGTTCAGTCTATCTGCCGCCATAGTCATTCTCCCTATGCCATCTGCTCTGCTTCTTTGAGCGCCATTCAGAGTCTCTGTGACCCACATTCGGTCCACCCTCTCGTGCAACGAATTCAATGGTCCCTTCAGTCGCTAGCTGATACCGGCGCCCGTGTCCCTTTTTTGTGGATACCTGGCCTCGTTGGTGTGCCTGGGAACGAAGCTGCTGATGCTGCGGCCAAGGCTGCTGTCCTCCTGCCTCGGTCAGCTTCCTTTTGTGTCCCATCAACTGATGTTAGTGGGGTTCTTTGTCAGTGCGTTTCATCATTTTGGCATGAGGCTTGGTCCTCTCACCATGAAAATAAGCTTAGGGCCATCAAATCGATCCTAACAGCTTGGACGACCTCCTTACGCCCTTCCCGGCGAGAGGAGGTCATTTTGGCCAGGTTGTGGATTGGGCATTGCTGATTTAGCCACTGCTACCTGTTGTCCGGTGACCCCGCCCCGCAGTGCCCCTGTGGTCATCCATTGACGGTGCGCCATGTTTTATTGTCCTGTCCCCATTTTATTCACTCTTGTGTTGTCCTATGTCTGCCATCTACCTTACAGGAACTTTTAGCTGATGACGCTCGAGCAGCTGCTAGTATCCTTAGTTTTATTACATTGACGGACTTGTCCAAAAATATCTAACTCTTTATTTTGTGTATCTGCGTCTTTGTAAGTACTTTCTGGTGTTGCCCCCTTGCGTTTTTCTATGCTATTAGTGTACTAACATTTGTGACTGGGCGCAGATGACCTTAGTAGTTGAGCGCCACAAAAAAAAAAAAAAAAAAAACCTCCTGACACACGAGGATCGCTCTGCTGATGCCTGCGCCATTAACTCCCCACATATGCCAAGGAGTAGATGCCCGTCACCCCGGGGAATCGGACTCCCAGCAATGGCCATACTGCCTGGTGGCCTTCTCACCTACAATCCTACAATGCTAAAAAGTACGATGCTAAATCATTCTCCTCCCTGGCCACACCATGGGAGAAATGCCACGCTAAGGATGGCAGTGAACCTTATTCACCCCGATACCTCATATGTACGAGAGCTGATGGGGCTCCTTTGTTTCAGTGAAGTCTCAGTTTTTTGTAGAGCATTTAGAAGACAAGTTTGGGGAGGTGGACAGCTTGTCCAAAATGTGCCATGAGTCAGTTTTGATAAAAACAGCATCCTCTGCCCAGTCAAGGGCATTAATTGCTTGTGACAAGTTGGGGGATGTTTCTGTTACCATCACACCCCATAAGAGCTTAAATATGGTCCAGGGTATTATATTCCACAGAGGCCTTCTTTTGCAGTCTGATGATGAGCTGTGCGCCAATTTAGAGTGGCGAGGTGTTCATTTTGTCCAGCACATCCATCAGGGTCCGAGGGATAATCAGGTTGCCTCCAGTGATTCATCTTGGCCTTCGAGGGTGACACATTCCTCAAGAAGGTCAAGGTGATGGTCTACTGCAGTAATGTCAAGCCATATATCCCTCCCCCGATGCAGTGCTTTAAGTGCTGGAAGTTCGGGTCGAGATTGTGGATGTCCATCGCATCCCCATACTCCATGTGCCCCACCTCCCAGCTATGTCAACTGCAGAGAGTATCATTCACCTTGCTCACCAGACTGCAAGATTTTACAGAAAGAGGGGAAAATCATGGAATATAAGACCTTGGACCGACTGACTTACATTGAAGCGAAGAGGAAATTTGAGTGCCTGCATCCTGTAGCTATGACCTCCTCATATGCCGCTGCTACGGGAACAGTTGTCGCCCCATCAGTTCCTTGAATTCCTGTTGCCTCTCCGAACCGGAAGACCACACCTGCATCCTTGTGGTGGTGGAGGGGGGGGGGGGGCACTTCCCTTCTGGTTTCTCCCAAACCATCTACTTCAGGAGCAACACGCCCCCCCCCCCCTCCCCTCCAACCATCGGGGATATCAGTCTCCACTTCTGAGCCAGAGAAGCATAAGTCTTTTTCGGCTCCTCTCACTAGGAAGGGGTTCCTTGGGTCACTCCCTTCCCAGGTTTCTGCTAGTGGGAAAGATGACACCCACCAGTGGCTGAAGAGCCTGAAAGCAGCTCATCCTCAGCCCCGGAGACTGATTCAGTGAAGTCCTCCCAGCCAGTGAAACCCAAGGAACAGCATGAGAAATCGAAAAAGAAGACCCCAAGGACAAGAACATTGCAGTGGCGGCACCACCACCACCGGTACCTACAAGCTCTGCATCTGAGAATGAGGTGGAGATTCTGGCGTCTGCTGAGGACCTAGATCTCGCCAGACTGTCAGACACTGCCTCACTGAATGTTCCATGCCTTCCCAGTCTAATGATGACGTCATCCTCCAGTGGAATTGCGGCATTTTTTTCCACTGCCTGGACGAGCTACAGCAACTGTTAAGCTTTACACCTGCTTTCTGCGTTGCCCTCCAGGAAACCGGGTTCCTGGCAATGTGGGCCCCTGCCCTCCACGGGTATAAGGGATATTACAGGAACTGTAGTGACTATAAACGAGTGTCAGGTGGAGTTTGCATTTATGTCCTAAACTCATTCTGTAGTGCTACTGTGCCCCTTCAAACTCCTCTTGAAGCTGTGGCTGTCAGAATAAGGATGACGCAGGAAATAACTGTCAGCAATGTATATCTTCCTCCAGATGGTGCAGTACCCCTGAGTGTATCAGCTACAGTGATTGATCAACTCCCTAAACCTTTCCTACTTTTGGAAGATTTTAACGCCCATAACCCCTTGTGGGGTGGCACCGTGCTTACTGGCAGAGGCAGAGATGTCAGAACTTACTGTCTAAGTTTGACTTCTGCCTCTTAAATACTGGGGCCACCACACATTTCTGTGTGGCTCAAGGTAGTTACTCAGCCATTGATTTATCAATTTGCAGCCCACGACTTCTCCCATCTATCCACTGGAGAGCACGTGACAACCTGTGTGTTAGTGACCACTTCCCCATCTTCCTGTCACTTCTCCAGCATCAGGCCCACGGATGCCTGCCCAGATGGGCTATAAACAAGGTGGACTGGGAAACTTTCACTATTGAATCTCCTCCACACGGTAACATAGATGTGATGGTTGAGCAGGTGACTACCACAATCATTTCTGCAGGAGAAAATGCGATCTCTCGCTCTTTAGGGTGCCCCCGGCAAAAGGCAGTCCCCTGGTGGTTGCCGGAAGTTGCTGACCCAATTAAGGAGTGCTGGCGAGCTCTACAGCAGCATAGGTGGCACTCTTCCCTGGAGCACATCGTAGCCTTTAAACGGCTCCATATCCGTGTTCACCAACTTATCAAACGACAGAAGCAGGAGTGTTGGGAGAGATATGTCTCGACCATTGGGTGCCATACATCACCTTCACAAGCCTGGGCAAAGATCAAGCGTGTTTTCAGGTACCAGACACCAACAGGTGTTCCTGGTGTTAACAGAAATGGCGTGTTATCTACCGACGCAAACGCGATTGCTGAGCACTTTGCTAAGCACTATGCTCCAGTCTCTTTGTCGGAGAATTACCCCCCCCCCCCCCCCCCCCCTCGCCTTTTTGCACTCTCAAAGGATGGCTGTAAGGGAAAGTACTCTCATTCACTACAGGCCACAGTGAATCCTGTAACGCTCCATTTACAGAGTGGGAGCTCCTCAGTGCCCTTGCACATTGCCTCGACACAGCTCCAGGGCCAATTCGGATCCACAGTCAGATGCTTAAACATCTCTCATCTGACTACAAGCAACATTTCCTCGTCATCTTCAACCTGATCTGGTGCGATGGCGTGTTTCCACCACAATGGCGGGAGAGCATCGTCATTCCGGTGCTCAAACCTGGTAAAAACCCGCTTGATGTAGATAGCTATTGGCTCATCAGCCTCACCAATGTTCTTTGTAAGCTGCTGGAACATATGGTGTGTTGGCGGTTGGGTTGGGTCCTGGCCTACTAGCTCCATGTCAGGGCAGCTTCTGCCAGGGTCGCTCTACCACTGATAATCTTGTGTCCCTCGAGTCTGCCATCTGAACAGCCTTTTCCAGACATCAACACCTGGTTGCCGGATTTTTTGATTTACCACTTCGTACTTTCCATGTCCAAGTTGGTGCCTCCCATAGTTCTCCCAGTATCCAGGAGAATGGGCTCCCACAGGGCTCTGTATTGAGTGTCTCTCCATTTTTAGTGGCCATTAATGGTCTAGCAGCAGCTGTAGGGCCGTCCCTCTCAACTTCTCTGTATGCAGATGACTTCTGCATTTCATACTGCTCCACCAGTATTGGTGTTGCTGAGCGGCACCTACAGGGAGCCATCCACAATGCACAGTCATGGACTCCAGCCCACGGTTTCACTTTTCGGCCGTAAAGTCATGTTATGCATATCTGTCGGCATCGTACCGTTCATCCAGAACCAGAACTTTATCTTAATGATGATCCACTCACCATAGTGGAGACATATCGATTCTTAGGACTGGTTTTCGACACCCGATTGACTTGGCTTTCTCACCTTCATCAGCTTAAGCAGCAGTGCTGGCATTACCTCAATGCCCTCCGCTGCCTGAGCAACATCAACAGGGGTGCAGATTGCTCTACACTGCTGCAGCCCTACAGAGTCCTTATTCAATCCCGCCTTGACTATGGGAGTCTGGTTTATGGTTCAGCGGCACACTCAGCGTTGTGTTTACTCGACGCGGTGCACCACTGTGGCGTTCACCTAGTGACAGAAGCTTTTTGGATGAGTCCGGTAACCAGCATCCTTCTGGAGGCTGGGGTCCCTCCATTGCAGGTTAGGTGTGCACAACTGCTGGCCAGTTACGTTGCATACATTTGTAGTTATCCTGAGCATCCGAATCATTGTCTCCTTTTCCCACCCACAGGGGTTCGTCTCCCGCATCGGCGGCCCAGGTCAGGGCTTCCCATACTCGAGATCCACTCACGTGCAGCTCCATGGTGTATGCCTAGCCCACGGCTTCGCCTGGACCTTTAACATGGCCCTAAGGCCTCAATTAACCCTGCGGCACTCCACTGCCACTTCATCTCAATTCTTGAAATGTACCAAGCCCACGAAGTGGTTTACACAGATGGCTCAATGGCTGCTGGTCACATAGGCTTCGAGTATGTCCATGGAGGACATGCTGAACAGCATTCCTTGCCCCATGGCTGCAATGTTTTCATTGCTGAGCTGGTGGCTATATCTCGTGCTCTTGAGCACATCCGTTCATGCCCTGGGGAGTCGTTTCTTCTGTACACTGTCTCCTTGAGCAGCCTATAAGCTATTGACAAGTGCTACTCTCATCATCCCGCCCCCCCCTCCCCCCCTCATGAACCATGGACCTTACCGTTGGTGGGGAGGCTTGTGTGCCTCAACGATACAGATAGCCGTACCGTAGGTGCAACCACAATGGAGGGGTATCTGTTGAGAGGCCAGACAAACGTGTCGTTCCTGAAGAGGGGCAGCAGGCCTTTCAGTAGTTGCAGGGGCAACAGTCTGGATGATTGACTGATCTGGCCTTGTAACACTAACCAAAAAGGCCTTGCCGTGATGGTACTGCGAACAGCTGAAAGCAAGGGTAAACTACAGCCGTAATTTTTCCCGAGGGCATGCAGCTTTACTGTATGATTAAATGATGATGGCATCCTCTTGGGTAAAATATTCCGTAGGTAAAATAGACTCCCATTCAGATCTCCGGGCGGGGACTACTCAGGAGGACGTTGTTATCAGGAGAAAGAAAACTGGCATTCTACGGATTGGAGCGTGGAATGTCAGATCCCTTAATCGGGCAGGTAGGTTAGAAAATTTAAAAAGGGAAATGGATAGGTTAAAGTTAGATATAGTGGGAATTAGTGAAGTTCGGTGGCAGGAGGAACAAGACTTTTGGTCACGTGAATACAGAGTTATAAATACAAAATCAAATAGGGTAATGCAGGAGTAGGTTTAATAATGGATAAAAAAATAGGCGTACGGGTAAGCTACTACAAACAGCATAGTGAACGCATTATTGTGGCCAAGATAGACACGAAGCCCACGCCTACTACAGTAGTACAAGTTTATATCCCAACTAGCTCCGCAGATGATGAAGAAATTGATGAAATGTATGATGAGATAAAAGAAATTATTCAGGTAGTGAGAGGAGAAGAAAATTTAATAGTCATGGGTGACTGGAATTCAAGAGGAGGAAAAGGGAGAGAAGGAAACATAGTAGGTGAATATGGATTGGGCCTAAGAAATGAAAGAGGAAGCCGCCTGGTAGAATTTTGCGGAGAGCATAACTTAATCATAGCTAATACTTGGTTTAAGAATCATGAAAGAAGTTTGTATACATGGAAGAACCCTGGAGATACTAAAAGGCATCAGATAGATTATATAATGGTAAGACAGAGATTTAGGAACCAGGTTTTAAATTGTAAGACATTTCCAGGGGCAGATGTGGACTCTGACCACAATCTATTGGTTATGAACTGTAGATTAAAACTGAAGAAACTGCAAAAAGGTGGTAATGTAAGGAGATGGGACCTGGATAAACTGAAAAAAAAACAGAGGTTGTACAGAGTTTCAGGGAGAGCATAAGAGAATAATTGACAGGAATGGGGGAAAGAAATACAGTAGAAGAAGAGTGGGTAGCTTTGAGGGATGAAATAGTGAAGGCAGCAGAGGATCAAATAGGTAAAAAGACGAGGACTAGTAGAATCCCTTGGGCAACAGAAGAAATATTGAATTTAATTGATGAAAGGAGAAAATATAAAAATGCAGTAAATGAAGCAGGCAAAAAGGAATACAAACATCTCAAAAATGATATCGACAGGAAGTGCAAAATGGCTAAGCAGGGATGGCTAGAGGACAAATGTAAGGATGTAGAGGTTTATCTCACTAGGGGTAAGATAGATACTGCCTACAGGAAAATTAAAGAGACCTTTGGAGAAAAGAGGTCCACTTGCATGAATATCAAGAGCTCAGATGGAAACCCAGTTCTAAGCAAAGAAGGGAAAGCAGAAAGGTGGAAGGAGTATATAGAGGGTCTATACAAGGGCGATGTAATCGAGAGCAATATTGTGGAAATGGAAGAGGATGTAGATGAAGATGAAATGGGATATATAATACTGCGGGAAATAACTGATGATGGTCGAAGTAGAGAGGATATATAATGTAGGCTGGCAATGGCAAGGAAAGCGTTTCTGAAGAAGATAAATTTGTTAACATCAAGTATAGATTTAAATGTCAGGAAGTCGTTTCTGAAAGTATTTGTATGGAGTGTAGCCATGTATAGAAGTGAAACGTGGACGATAAATAGTTTAGACAAGAAGAGAATAGAAGCTTTCAAAATGTGGTGCTACAGAAGAATGCTGAAGATTAGATGGGTAGATCGCATAACTAATGAGGAGGTATTGAATAGAATTGGGGAGAGGAGGAGCTTGTGGCACAACTTGAATAGAAGAAGGGATCGGTTGGTCCGACATGTTCTGAGACATCGAGGGATCACCAATTTAGTATTGGAGGGCAGCGTGGAGGGTAAAAATCATAGGGGAGACCAAGAGATGAATACACTAAGCAGATTCAGAAGGATGCAGGCTGCAGTAGGTACTGGGAGATGAAGAAGCTTGCACAGGATAGAGTAGCTAGGAGAGCTGCAACAAACCAGTCTCAGCCCTGAAGACCACAACAACAACACTCTCATCATCCCTTGGTAGCGAACATACAGGAGTCCATCTGTACCCTGGAACAGTTCACTCATTCAGTGGTGTTTGTCTGGATCCCAGGTCATGTCGGAACCGAAGGCAATGAACTTGCCGACAGGCTGGCCAAGCAGGCTATGGAGATTGGCTTCTTTGTAACTGACCTGCGTTCAGTACTACACCACAAGGTTTTGCGACTTTGGGAGACATAATGGCATAACCTCAGCACGTACAACAAACTGTGTGTCATTACGGACACTACGAATGTGTGGCAGTCCTCCATGTGGGCCTCTCGCAGCGACTCTGTGGTTCTCTGCCGGCTTGGCATTGGCCATGCTTGGGGGACACATGGCTACCTCCTGTGTCTTGATGATCCACCTCAGCATCGGTGCGGCACCCAGCTGATAGTGGCCCATATCTTGGTGAGCTGTCCTTCTTTGGCAGCCCTGTGATGGACTCATCAGTTACTGGACTCGTTGCCATTAAATTTAGCTGACAACGCCTCCTCAGCTAATTTAGTTTCACGTTTTATACATGATGGTGGGTTTTATCATTCTATATATGTTTTAGCACATGTTCTGTGTCCCTTTGTGTTCTCCGCTCTAATGCTTTTAGGGTGGGTGTTTTAATGTGTTGCAGAGTGGCTGGCTTTTCCTTTTTATTCTCATGGTCAGCCAGCCACAGTCATCTGCTCACTTGTTTTTACCCCTTGTACCTGTTTCTTGCTTCTCTCTGTCTTTTTCTTTTCCTGTTTTGTGCATAGTAGTGTTGGTTGTCCTCTTGTCATTCTTGTGGTTCTTCCTTTCTCCTGTTATTGTGCTGTATGTGTCATTTTCTTCTTTCTCTTGTGTAATTGTTTTAGCAGAAACAAGGGACCAATGACCTTGCAGTTTGGACCCTCCCTTCTCACCCCCTCCCCCCCCCCTCTTTTAAACCAACCAACCAGCCTTCTGGAACAGTTTGAAAATTAAGATGTATAGTTGTGTGGCATTATGGCAGCACTGGAGTGCACAGGCATCACAGTGCAAAGTTTCTCATCTGTTCTGACTTGCTCAGTGCTCTAAAACTGATCCATCAAATGTATCTTGCAGACCAGTTGATACACCTCCTCCACGACTCCTCAAAACAGCTCCAACACCATGGCAAGGTGGTGAGGTGATCTTTCACTGAGTACCTGGAAACGTTGGCGTACAGGAAAATGACACAGCTAAGACAGTAGCCAAAGGTAAATGGACAGGAGGAAAAAAAAAAAAAAAAAAAAAAAAAAAGAAACCCTACTCACCATGCGGTGGCAGGATAACACACACACACACACACACACACACACACACAAGGATTTAACTTTCACAAGCTTTCAGAACCAGTGGCTCCTCCTTCTGGCAGAAGAGTTGAAGGGGAAAGAAGAGGTGTGAAGGAAAAGGACTGGAGAGGTTTAGGGAAAGGGGTACAGTTCAGAAAAGTCACTCAGTACCCCAGGTCTGGGGAGACTTACCAGATGGGATGAGAAGGAAAGACTGATTGTTGGGAACTGCACCGATTTGAAAGTCTGAGAGCTTAAAAGTAGAAGACAGAGATTACTACTAAAACATGGTGCAAAAATTAATACGAGTGAAAAGATAATTGTTCTGTATGTAACAGAGGTGGGTGGGGGGACGGTGAAAAATAGACAAGTCAGAAAATGAAAGATGTAGAGAACTGAGATGGAATGAAGAAAGGAGTAGCTACTGTGAGTAAATGCTGAGACAGAAGGAATTAACATGAATTAAGGCCAGGGAAGAACCATGGCCCTGTTGTAAAGCTAGTTCCCACCTGCAGAGTTCTGAGAAACTGGTGCCTGGAGGAAGAATTCAGGTGGTGCGTATGGTGAAACAGGCACCGATGTCGTGACTGTCATGTTGTACAGCATGCTCCACAACGGGATATTGTGTGTTGCCTGTATGCACCCTCTGTCTATGCCCATTCATCCAGACTGATAATGGGTGGTAGTCATGCTCATGTAAAAAGTAGAGCCACCTGTGAAATGACATATGTCATATACCAGCTCTTATGTAAACACTGGCATTTTACATTGGCGTGACTACCACCCAGTTATCAGTCAGGATGAATGGGTATAGGCAGAGGGTGTACACAGGCAACATACTCTATCCTGTTGCAGAGCATGCTGTACAACATGGCAGTCATGACCTTGGTGCCTGTTTCACCACATGCGCCATCTGGATTCTTCCCCCAGACACCAGTTTCTCAGAACTCCACAGGTGGGAACTATCACAACATGTCCTTAGTTCTCGCCACCCACCTGGCCTTAATTTATGTTAATTACTTCTGTCTCAGCATTTATTCACAGTAACTACTCCTTCCTTCACTCCGTCTCAGTTTTCTACATCTTTTATTTTCTGACTTGTCTATATTTCACTGTCCCCCCTCCCCCCTCTGTTACATACAATGCACTTAGCTTTTCACTCTTATTAACTTGTGCACCATGGTTTAGCAATAATCTCTGTCTTGCATATTACCCTGTCTTCTACCTTTAAGTTCTCAGGTTTTCAAATCTCATGCGGTCAGTCCGCAGCAATCAGTCTATCCTTCTCAGCCCCCTCTGGTAGATCTCCCCAGACCCGAGGCTCTGAGTGACTTTTCTAAACTGTACCCCTTTCCCTAAACCTCTCCAGTCCTTTTACTTCACCCCTCTTCCTAACCTTCTACTCTTCTGCCAGAAGGAGAAGCCACTGGCTTCAGAAGCTTGTGAAAGTTAAATCCTTTGGTGTGTGTTGTGTGTTCCCCTGCCACCGCTTGGTGAGTAGATCTTTTTATCTGTCCATTCACATTAAAGTAGCCAAAGGAGAGTATTGTGATGGTGTTGTACATCAATGTGACATCATCCACTTGCACGCTGTCATTTCACTATCTGACAGATGAATCGTGTCAGTGGGAAATTGTATTGTTTGAGGTGGCAGAAAACAAACTGGGATTAGTCAAATTGATCACACAAGCATGGTGTACTTCATGCCAACTCTACCAAAGGAAGTAAATGCTACTTACCAGACTGTGTATAGGACATAGCTTTTTTAACTCGGGGAGCCCTCCTTAGGGTCCAACTCTCAGTGAAATTTATTTGTACCATTTTCAGTTTATCATATTTTGGCTGTGTGTCTTGCACTCTGATTTCACCGCAGCCCTCGGTTCAGCTGGTTCTGAGATGTTGTGAACCATTGAGCCTCATCCGAGAAGTGCTGGTGAGGAGGGGTGGACTTTAATGTGTTACAAACTATTCCACAAGTGGAGACAGACTTTGCCCCCCCCCCCCCCCCCCACACACACAAGAATCACACACCAAATTTTTTGTCAGGGTGCTGATGTCCATGCTGTTGAGCATCCTGCATCCAAAATCATCATCTTCTGGAATGTTTGCTTTTTCAAAACCTTCAGTTTTTTTCGAAACTGGCCTGTTTTTTTCTTTAGCCTGTATTTAAACTTTCAACAAGTGATTGTCCTGTTAAGGAGAAGTAGCCTTTTCCTGCCAACGAAGTGAATATGTGTTATAACGTCAAGTTTAACACATATATTTCAGAACGACACAACACATATGAGTCACAGAGTAAGTTGACAAGCAAGACATGTGTACACTTTAGCATTCGAATGAACACTGAGTCCCAGTCTAGCGGCCGCTGCTCGGCTGGCCGCTTAGGTGGCGCAGCTGCTGCATGGCTGGCATTCAGCGCCGCACGTATAGGACGCGCGTAATTGCGCGGCGGCGCTTTGAATGATCGGCGAGTCACAACACTTTTCCCCCCTTTGAAATTGTTGCACTGGTCTTGATGGAGGTGTCCTGGAGATGCCTAATGTCCATAGGCATTGTTTGACTCGCCATAAAGTCTCGAGGAGGCGGCTTCCCGTACGGACAGAAGTGTCCCCGATTTTAACGGGTCAAGATGACAGGAGACGTAGGGGTCGAATCTGTTGGGGCCCCATGCACCAATCTGCCCGTTGTGGTAAGTCCAGTTGATATGACAGGAGACATGGGTGATGTGTCAGCGTCCGTTGGAGGAGGAGGCGAGTAGATTTGTTCTGACAGAGGATGGTCACCCGGTTCCTGCATAGGCACGTCTCCTGGTGGCGTCCATTCTTGTGCTGGGATCACGATGACGGTGAGAGGGCTGCGTTGAGAGATGCCAAGATCCCAAGTGTCAGGTAGAGCCGAAGGTGGTGTAGCGGCATTTGGAACAGGCGTTGCCAGCACGCGAGGTCGAAGCTGGTCCAAATGACACACTGCAACACTCGTGTCCGTCTGGATTTCATACAGGCGTCTGCCACAGTGTCGTAAGATGCGGCCCGGGCACCATTTTGGCCACCTGCCTTATACCCGTACCCAGACGAGGTCATCGGCGATGTAAGATGCGGCCCCCGGGCTCCATTTTGGCCGCCTGCCATATCCCCGTACCCAGACGAGGTCGTCGGTGGTGAACCGGCCAAGTGAAGGCGCCCGCGGCCGTGAGGTGGAAGGCCGCAGAAGATGAAGTAGCATGCGGGGCTGTCGGCGATGTAAGAGCTCAGCCGGGCTGTGGCCGCCCATGGGGGTGAAACAGTAAGACGCCAGAAACTGGAGAAGCACATCATCAGCAGCAGAAGAAGTCAGAAGTTTCCACATCTGAGCCTTAAATGTGCGGACCAGTCGTTCAGCCTCACCGTTGGATTGTGGATGGAACAGCAGGGCCGTGACATGTGTAATGCCGTGACGAGCACAAAAATCCGCATATTTGGAAGAGGAAAATAGGCAAGTTGCGGACCATTATCAGTAACAAGAGTAGAGGGGAGGCCTTCCAAAGAAAAAATGTGGGCGCGAGCACTGGTGGTTGCCGCGGTGGTAGGCGACGTGCAACGGACAATGAAAGGAAAGTTAGAGTAGGCGTCAATTACGAGGAGCCAATAAGCACTTAAAAAGGGTCCTGAAAGTCAGCATGAATGTGCTCCCAGGGCTTCTCAGGCGAAGGCCACGGTGACAAAGATGACTTTGGGGCAACAGCCTGTGACGCACAAAGACCGCAGGCAGTGACCATGTGTGCTATTTCAGAGTCGATGACAGGCCAGTACACATGACGGCGCGCCAGAGATTTTGTGCGAGACACACCCCAGTGGCCTTGGTGGAGGAGGCCCAAGACCGAAGCACGCAAAGACGCAGGTACCAGAACACGTGGCAAAGCATTGTCAGTGGAAAGGAGGATAACACCATCCCTAGCCGTGAGGCGGTAGTGCAAAGCGTAGTAGTTCCGCAACGGATCAAAAGTCTTAGTTGACGGGCGATCTGGCCAACCCTTCTGAATACAGCGTAAAACCCGGGAGAGGGTAGGGTCAGAACCCGCAGCAGCTGCCAGCCTGGGTTGGGTTGGGTTGCTCCGAAGCGTCAGAAAAACGGTGCGCAAGGACTGCACCAACCCCATATTGAGAGGTGTCTGTGGCAAGAACAAGATGTTGGCCAGGCCGATAAGTAGCCAGGCACGGGGCCTGTTTCAGCATAGTCTTCAATTTCTGGAAAGCCCCATCGCATGACGCGGACCAGTGAAAAGGCACGTTTTCATGCAACAGGCGATGCAACGGTTGAGCCACCGAATCCGCAGACGGCAAAAACTTGTGATAGTATGCTATTTTCCCCAAGAAGGCCTGCAGTTCCTTAACAGGTGTGGGGTGAGGAAGGGCATCGATCGCAGCGACAGTTTGCTGAAGCGGACGAATACCATCCCGAGCGACTTGAAACCCCAAATATGTGATAGATGCCTGAAAAAGTTGTGATTTCTGAAGATTACACTTAAGACCGGCAGTCTGTAAGACATGAAAAAGTGTGCGGAGATTTTGAAGATGTTCTTCAGTGGTGGAGCCAGTGACAACAATGTCGTCCATGTAATTGATGCACCCAGGGACAGGGAGCAATAATTGTTCCAAGAATCGCTGAAAGAGAGCAGGGGCGCTAGCAACCCCGAATGGCAAGCGTTGGTATTGGTAGATGCCGAAAGGCGTGTTAAGGACCAGAAACTGCCGGGAAGCAGTGTCGAGAGGAAGTTGATGATAAGCTTCTGACACGTCAATTTTAGTAAAATACTGGCCTCCAGCAAGTTTAGTGAACAGTTCTTCAGGACGGGGCATAGGGTAAGTGTCGCTGAGCCATTGCGCATTTACAGTGGCTTTGAAATCGCCACAGAGACAAATATCACCATTTGGCTTAGCAACGACAACGACAGGAGAGGACCACTCACTGGAAGTGACAGGAAGCAAGACCCCTGAAGTAATGAGACGATCCAACTCCCGTTTTATGCGATCACAGAGGGCCACAGGAATGGGCCGAGCCCGAGAAAACTTAGGCCGAGCAGTGGGTTTGAGCGTGATATGAGCTTCAAAGTCATTTGCACGGCCTAACCCAGGAGAAAAAAGGGACGAAAATGTCGTTGACAAGGAATCCAGTTGAGCATAAGGAATAGCATCAGAGACAATATTGACAGAGTCATTTATGGAGAACCCAAAAATGCGAAAGGCATCGAAACCAAAAAGATTGTCTGCGTTGCTCTGGTCGACCACAAATATGGGAACAGTGCGAATGACGGATTTGTAAGATACCTCAGCATTAAACTGTCCCAAGAGAGAGATCCTCTGTTTATTGTACGTCCGTAATTGCCAAGTGACAGGTGACAGGAGTGGAGAACCCAACTGAAGATATGTCTGAGAATTAATTATAGTGGCAGCAGAACTGGTATCCACTTGCATGCAAACATCTTGACCAAGGATTTGGACAGTGAGGAATAACTTCCCTGAAAGGGAAGAAGGGCAATTGACAGACAACACAGAATCAGTATCAGTGTCATGTTCATGAACATCATGTATGCGGTCGGATTTGCAAACGGAAGACACATGACCTTTCTTTTTGCAATTGTGACACACAGCCCAACGTTGGGGACAATCCTCGCGTGAATGTTTCATAAAACACCACGGACATGAAGGAAGTTGCCGGGGGTTTTGCTGCAGTTTCTTAGCGGGTTGTTTACGGTTAGGCCGAGGCTGCACGTGGGAGCGCACTGCGGCCACGTCGGCCAGCGGGGACGCGCCGCACGCGTCGTCAACAGCGCACAGAGGTTGTATTTCCCCGACATCACCCCTCGCCTATATTTACGCCCCAGCGGTGCGAGAAATTTCAAAAGACTCCACAATGGAGAGAACTGCATCTAGAGTCGGATTCGCCAACTGAAGGGCACGGTGCCAAACTTCTTTGTCGGGCGCCGACCGGATAATAGCATCCCGTACCATGGAATCGGCATACTGAGGCCGTGAAGTTCAGCAGCCAAAGCGCGATAGGATTGATGTGGCTGTTTTTGACAACAATAAAAGGCAACACGAGAGGCTACCACATGCGTTTGCTTTTGAAAATAGACAGACAGTAGTGAGCAAAGGACAAAGACGCAGGATCCTTCAAAGGAGCCAATTGCGACAACAACCAATACATTTGAGGTAAAATCCAGGAAAGGAACAGAGACTTACATGGTTGTTCATCCGTAACATGAAATGCCAAGAAGTGCTGTCGAAGACGTGTTTCATAATCAGACCAGTCTTCCGCTGTCTCGTTGTAAGGAGGAAAAGGAGGTATAGCCAACGACGAGAAACGCCCCGCATTTGACGCCGCGACGAAATCACAAATTGCTGCTGTTAGAAGTGCTTGCTGTTCAAGGAAATTTTGCAATAGTTGCTCGACAGTAGCTATCGAAACCTGTGGGTCAACGGTGAAAAGGAAAAACTAACTACCTCGTCGCCAATTGTTATAACGTCAAGTTTAACAAATATATTTCAGAACGACACAACACATATAAGTCACAGAGTAAGTTATCAAGCAAGACATGTGTACACGTTAGCATTCGAATGAGCACTGAGTCCCAGTCTAGCGGCCGCTGCTCGGCTGGCCGCTTAGGTGGCGCAGCTGCTGCATTGCTGGCAGACAGCGCCACACATGGAGGACGCGCGTAATTGTGCGGCGGTGCTTTGAATGATCGGCGAGTAACAGCAATATGTATCTGATTCAATGTGTTTCTTGACATTATTTTTCTTTCCCACTTAATTTGATAATTACAAAATCTACCACATATTAATTTTGACATTATGTGGATGTTCATAGCCATGCAACCCATACTTCACAACGCAACAAATAGAACTCACAAGGCACTTAGCATAAAAGAGAATCGAAAATAACTTCTTTTGCATGTTCGCATTAAACAAACCATTCACACAGGAGGACTGTACAAATATACCACCATTTGACTGTTGCATAGACTCCTGCATGTTGTCCCTGGTGTAGAGAAGCAAATGAAGAGGTTGAAAACAGATAAAATACCAGGTCCAGATAGAATCCTAATTTGGTTTTTACAAAACGTGCTCTGTGGCATTGGCCCCTTATTTAGTTTGCTTTAATCGTGAGTTTTTTGCCCAAGACAAAGTCCGAAGCAGATGGAAAAAGTGTGGGTGATTCCTGTACATAAGGAAGGTAAAAGAGCAGAACTGCAAAATTATAGACCACCATCCATAACATCAGTTTACTGCAGAATTCTTGAACACCTTCTGAGTTTGAATATAATAAATTTCCTTGAGACAGGAAAGCTTCTGTCCACAAATAATCACGGATTTAGAAAGCACCACTCTTGCAAAACTCAGCTTGCCCTTTTCTCACATAATATCCTACAAATCACAGGTGGAGGACAACAGGGAGATTCCATATTCCTAGATTTCTAGTAAGCATTTGACACAGTGCCCTACTGCAGAATGTACGTGAAGGTCCAAGTATATGTATTAGATTCCTAGATATGTGAGTGGGTCAGAGACTTTTTAAGTGATAGAATCCAGTACATTGTTCTCATTGGCGAGTGTTTATCGGCGACAAGGGCGTTATCAGGAGTGTCTTAGGGAAGTGTGATAGGACCACTCTTATTCTCTATAGACATGAATGATCTCATGGGCAGGATGAGCAGCAGTTTGTGGCTGTTTGCTGTGATGTGTGAGAAGGTGTCGTAGTTGAGTGACCATAAGATGATGCAAGATGGCTTCTGCAGTCTTTCTAGTTCATGTGATCCATGGCAGCCTTGCTCTAAACATGTAAGTTAATGTGGGTGAATAGGATAAACAGTGTTCAAATACAGCCTTAGTAATGTGCTGCTTGACGCAGTCACATCGATAAAATATCTTGGCATGAGGTTGCAAAGCAGTATGAAATGGAATGAGCACATCAAGGTGGTAGTTGGGAGGGCGAATGCTCAACTTTGTATTGTTGGGAGAATTTTAGGAAAGTGTTAGCTCATCTATAAAGGAGATGGCATACAGAATGGTGGTGTGACCCATTCTTAAGTACCGGAAGAGTGTTTTGGATTCCCACCGGGTCAAATTAAAGAGAGACATTGAAACAATTCAGAGGTGTGCTGCTAGGTTTGTTAATGGTAGGTTCAAGCAGACCACAAGTATTACAGAAATGTTTTGTGAACTAGAATGGGAAACGCTGCAGAAAGACAATGCTGTTTTCACAGACACTATTGCGGAAATTTAGAGAAATGACATTTGAGGCTGACTGCAGAACAATTCTGCTGACCACAACGTACATTTTGTGCAAGGACTATGAAGAAATTAAGGCTCATGCGGAGGCTTTTAGACAGTCATTTTTCCTTTGCTCTATTTGTGAGTGGAACAGGAAAGGAAATGACTGACAGTAGTACTTAGTACCTTCTGCTGCCATGCACTTTGCAGTGGCTTGCTACTTCTGGTGCTGAGACAGCTGTAATTGAAATCAGTGATGGACAAAGATTAGTCTTTTCATGCATTTCAAAATAAGAAAAGAAAATAATGAGCAACACACAACAAAAGTCATAAACACCAGCTACCGTGTGATTGCTTATTGAGGATGGCAGAGTTGAGAGTATTGTAAATGAGATAGTTCAGGCCCAACCTCTAGCAGTATTTGACGCAACCACAATTCAAAACACCTGCCACAGAAACCACCACATTAAAGGCCAATTCACACTGACATTCATTCACAGCACTGTCGCAGCCGTGTGTATTCACATTGTCCATCACGTCATGTCAATTTGCTTAGCCCAATACTGAATGGTGAAAGTGAGGTTATGACTTACTATTCATGATAGGTTGGTTGATTTGGGGGAAGGGATCAAATAGTGAGGTTATCGGTCCCATTGGATTAGGGAAGGATGACGAAAGAAGTTTCAAAGGAAACATCATGCCATTTGCCTGAAGTGGTTAAGGGAAATCATGGGAAAACTATATCAGGGTGGCCAGACACGTTGTCCTGAATGCGAGTGCATTGTGCTAACCACTGCGCCACCTCGCTCAGTCATCCATGGTACAAAAAGTCAGATTATACTATCAGAATTGAGGAACTGACTATGCTAAAGTTTATTAATGGCCAAAAGAAACTTCATAACGTATGTTCTTGATCAGTTTTGTGTGTTATGAGAAGTGAAACAACATTTCAAAACATTGACATTTGTTTTCCAGCAAAAATATATACATACAAACACATCATACAGTACTTATAAGGGAATAAATAGAGCCTTTTAACCTTATCAATTATGTTTTTCCCCCTTGTGTAACTGATAACTTCATAAACAACTATATTTTTCTCCTTTATCACAGCTGCCTTTTTCACTTAAAGTATTATTTAATGAAAATTGCTTCATCGACTTATGTTATTATTTAAATGCACTGTGGGCATCAGCTCTATTGTGCTAACCTGTTGTAAAACATAAATAATTTTTTACTTTCAGATATCTGACCTCACTTGCAAAAAATATTCAAGCTGTCATGGAACATCTGTAATTTGCCACAAAAACAAAGCACAATAATAAAATAAAGATTAAAAAGACACAAAAGCACAAAATCTGTTACTGTAACATGGGTTTGTGTGACAAAAATAGATTAACTTTTGATGTTAGCAGACGATTACACCATCAAAAATTTTATCCCCAGAAAATCTTGATGTGATGTGATGGTCGGTTGATGGTCAGAGTGAATGCTGGCATTTGAAATGCATTGTGAAATGTTCTGAAGTGATGTTATGGTCAGTGTGAAATGGCCTTAAGAGTCTGCTTCATACCAGCTTTTGAACTATAGCCAACATAAAAATGTACACTGCACTCCCACTGATTTTTGTTATATGCTGCAACAACAGTGCTCTAAGTGGCAAATAAGTTATACTGTTACACTGCTGAATACCATATTTGGTGAATGTAAACACTACCATTTATATTTATAAAAAACAAAGATGCTGTGACTTACCAAACGAGAAAGCGCTGGTAGATAGACACAATAAAAAACACACAAACACGCACAAATTTCAAGCTTTCACAACCCAAGGTTGCTTCATCAGGAAAGAGGGAAGGAGAGGGAAAGACGAAAGGATGTGGGTTTTAAGGGAGAGTGTAAGGAGTCATTCCAATCCCGGGAGCAGAAAGACTTACCTTAGGGGGAAAGTGGTATCCCGGGATTGGAATGACTCCTTACCCTCTCCCTTAAAACCCATACCTTTCATCTTTCCTTCTCCTTCCCTCTTTCCTGATGAAGCAACCTTGGGTTGCGAAAGCTTGAAATTTGTTTGTGTGTTTTTTTATTGTGTCTATCTACCAGTGCTTTCTCATTTGGTAAGTCACAGCATCTTTGTTTTTTATATATATTTTTCCCACGTGGAATGTTTCCCTCTATTATATTCCTATCATTTATATTGATTTTTATAATGCTTTTTTTGGTGAGTGTGGGGGCTAATTTGTGCTTCCTTTTGCTGTCACTTGAGCAGAGCTATATTAGACTGTGGTACTGTGTTGCATTACACCCTCAGTTAGCATGGTACCAGAGCATTGGCTGCTCTGCTTCGTTGTTGCATTCATGCACTTTTTATTGTGCAAACATGCACTTAAGCGCATCGTCTTTCCATATTGGGCTTTGCTAGATGATGTGCAAAACTAGTCACCTTTTATATTTTTGATATTTATAGGCATCAAATAAAGATATTTCAAACTATATCTTATGAAATAGTTCATCTGGATACAATTCGCCGTGAAATAATGTCTTTGATGTAATTTTGCATTTCGTTTTGCTGCAGAATTCACATCTCTGTTCACATTTATTGTGAAATGAATTTTTTTTGTCCTGAATCATTATTGGCTTGTATGAGTCATTACTGGCTTGTAAGCCAGATCTGTATCTGCTCCCGGGTAAGTCTTGCAACCCAGTATCTGATTCTGTCTGGCCATGATGTAATTAACTTGCAATAATTTGATATCTTGAAGCCTTTTCCAATTATGCCACCTCGTCTTGTGGATTTTGAACTGTGTATCCACTATTTCTAGCTGAAATTTATTGCAGATATCAGCTAGCCTTTGTCCTCTTTCATTCCCACTATCAACCTGATACTCTCTTGTAACTTTCTTCTGTTGCTTGCCTGACCACTGCACTCCAGTGCCTCTTGATTAACATCTCCTTTTATGTACTGAATTACCCTTTTGATATCCTCATTCACTTCTCTAACAGAGGAAGGTTCAGATACAGTATCAACAATTGCTACTCATTGCATGTATAACTTGTAGACAGGCACAACAAAAAGACTTGTGCACTCACCTTTTGATCAAAACCTTTTTCCTGCTGTTCTGGCCAGACTGCAGCTATTGTAGGGAATGAAAGCAGCAGGGAAGTGGCAGAGATAGCAGGTAAGGGTGCAGGGAGAGGGGAGTGCCATCTGATGAAGCGTGTGGGGACCAGAAGGTGTCAGGACAAGGCTGCCAGAAGCAGCATTGTGAGACTTTGGGTGAGGCGAGGGCCTGAAATAGTAAGTGGTAAAGAAGAGGAGCAGAGAGGAGAAAGGACTAGTGGGTATGTTGGCAGAGAGTGGTCCACAATGAGGCTGAGAGGACGTGAATTGGGAGTATGTGATTGGACAGAGGGAACAGGAACTGTTGGGTTTGCATAATTTTGTTGAGACCAAGATAATTTTGGAAACAAAGAATGAGTTGTAAGGATAACACCCATTTGCTCAGATCAGAAAAGCTGGTGGTGGAAGGGGGATCTAGTGTGCGCAGGTTGTGAAGCGGCCAGTGAAATCAAGCATATCATGATCAGCTGCATGTTGTGCCGCATGGTGGTCCACTTTGGTCTTGACCACAGTTTGGTGGTGGCCATTCATCGTGGTGGACATTTGCTTAGTAGTCATACAAATATAAACAACTGTACAATGATTGCAGCGGAGCTGGTATATGACATGCCTGTGGCTGTCACAGACTTTCAGAGGCCATGGCACCTGTGAACATAGCATTGATCATCCTCATTGTGAGCCACTTCCTGCCTATGCACCTACCACTCTTTTCCACTCTCTGCTTCTCTCCTTTTCCATTCCCTGTTCCCCCTGCATCTAGAATGAGCCACTACATTTCCCTTTTCAGATTGTTCAGTTTCCCTATCACCTTCAAAAGTCATACATTCTGCACTCTAATTGGTAGTATGTTATCCCTTTGATAGTTATTCAATCTTTTTCTCTCGATCATCTCCCACTTGGCGACCATGTGCAACAGGTCCAAATAGGGGACTACTCTGCATTCTTTGCCCAGTGGAGAGATCATAATGTCACTTTTCTAATTACAGGCCATGTGTCCTGTTGATACACATTGTCTGCCTGTAATGCAGTGGTATCCATTTCCTTCTGCACCCTGATGCTGTCGAGCATTGCTGATACTGCTACCTTTTAGGAGCAGTTCACTGTCTCAAGGGAAAGAGATGGCTCTGAAGCTCTGTCCCCTCCTCTATTCCCTTTGATAAGGTCTTTACCAGTATGAGGGTGACTGCTCATGCCAGGAGTCTCTGGCAGTCTTTACTGATGACTTTTATTCAAAAGTTAGGCAGTGACTCTGTTCAAAGACAGGACTCGGGTTCTTTTGGTTACTAGTCAGGCTCTACCCCTAGCCAACAGTTCCAGTGCTACTGACATACAGTGCTAATGTTGACACGTATGATAAGAGACCCTAGAGGTGTCAAGTCAATAGCATACAATCCTCCCTATTCGCGGTGCTCGTACTGGTTTAGGCGATCACATGACAGTGTTATGTAGCAGTGTGGCAGCCTGACAGTCGGTCTTCAATATTGTATGAAGCTACACACCATGCTCCATTCATTGTTTTAGAACTGACCTGATTGTGTCTCATTGTCTTGCTTTGGACTAGCTCTTTGGTTATTCTTAAGTTTGTACGATGTCTTCTGCTTCCAACTGGTTTCTGATTTGCATGTTATTGCCATTACCGGATCAACACATTGGTATCACAACCGTCTGTGCCTGTTGCGAGCTCGCTGGTAGCCACACTGCACTGAACTTTTCTGTTTACTGCTCTGCCGCCACGTCCAGTGGTCCGTTTCCTTAAAGCTGTGCCAGTGCCTGTTTAAATACTGTATAGTCAGATGGTACACTAACCTAATTCCTGTGGTGGCATGCTTGGGAGGCAACAAATATTTTCATGAAGCTTTGTTATAATTGAACACTAACCAGTCTGTGGTGTTTAAGGCAGTATCTACTGTTATGCACAATACCAAACAGGATATGTGTGTTCTGCCTTAAAATTATTGAAAGATGTGCATATTCATGTTTTTGCAGCACAGTCACTGTACCATTAAATTTCAGGTGTGCAGCCGCATAAATCCAACTTCTAATATTTTGCTGTATATTGTTCAGCCTTCTTGAGTTTGAGCTGAAAGACTGACACTCCAGAATGCACTCCATCCCGTTAATCTTGTGGAACTCACCATGTGCATGTGGCCACAGATAACAGCTGCCAGAGACATTGATCAGTGGCAAAGAAGTACAATGTGCATAAATTATATCAATGAATGCGCAGTCGATCCACACTGGGGTGCCGTTGTGTCACTCTGAGCTGCACTGCCACGACATCTTTGTAGGTTAATTACAGAAAACACTGGATTCCATGACATACCCAAGCTGAAACCACAATATCTATTAATGGAATTCATCACAAAGTGAATTTCAGTTGCCTCTGTAACCAAGTCCCAGAAAGATGATATAGATCTAAAAATTCAGCATTTTTGTACATAATAGTAACCAGTATCAATACAGCATTCTGCCACAGCCAGTTTATTTGGCTGAAAGGGGTGGGTGTACCTGCTGTGTTATGTACATCTTTTGTGGACTGTATGAATCACTGTCCAACGTATGAGAAGCCACATTCACATGGGATCTTGTAAACCCCAGCCTTCTGGAACATCAAATTATCTTTAATGGAACACGAATGCTGTTGTCTTTGGTGTAGAACAAAAAATCATGTTCACTTTGCGCTTGCTGAATATCCATCCTATTTTTGATTATACATATCCCACGTATAACAGGAAAATGTGTTGAGGTCATTGTGTGTTTGAACAAAACAGTTTGAAAAAACCTGAAATCTTCAATCAATAAGTGTTAAGGATTCTGGAAGCAGAACATTTGTGAATAAACACACCACATCAAAGTGGACAAATAGGTCAGAACTCTTCGGTTTCAGTGATTTTAGCTTTCCAATGAAGTCCACAGAGTTGCACATATGATATGCACATTTTGCTGCAAGAGGTCTTAATAATGATGCCAAGTGTCTCACACAACCATAGTTTGCAGAGCCATTGCTACCCACTATTGAATGCATACCAACATCTTTCTTAGGGAGCTTTTTATTTAATAATGAAATTTTTGAACAGACTGGTGGTGTCCCTTGCACCTTTGGTGGTCAATTTATTTATGCACTTCAAGGAAAGGAAGGTGCTGGAATCTGCTGTCTTATTCTGGAGGTGTTTTGACAACACATTCATAGTGTGACCCCATGTTGAATATAAATTACAAGAATTTTTAAACCGTCTGAATTCCATCTGTGCACATAACCATTTTACAATGAAAACTGAAAAGGAAGCATGCCTTTCATTTGTGGTTGTGTAGGTTCTATGCAAAGATGATGGCACCTTGGGTCATACAGTATATCAGAAATAGATGCATACAGATTTATATTTATGTGCAAATAGCAGCCACCACCCTTCGCAGATAATGGGGGTTCTCAGAACTTTAGGTCATAGATTACACATAACTCCTGATGGGAGCAGCTTGCAGGACTAGTTGCTACACTTAAAGAGAGTTTTTGAAGCCAGCAAGTATTCTCCACAGCAGATACATCAGGTGCTATGAATGAAACAAAAAGGTGGCCATAAGCAGTGCAGAAGAACACACACAAAGTTTCAAATCCATGACTTTCCTGCCATATGTGGGAAGTGTATTATCAAAAATAGGGCAGATCCTCAGCAAGCACAAAGTGAAAGTGATTTTTCGTCCTCCATCGAAGACAGCAGCACTATTGTGTTCTGTTAAAGATTATCTGATGCTCTGGAAGGCTGGTTTTTATGCAATCTCCTGTGAATGTGGCCTCTTGTACATTGAACAGATGATTCGTACAGTCCATGAAAGGTATATGGAACTCCTGCCTCTTACAGCCAAATAAATCGGCTGTGGCAGAATGCTGATACTGTTCACTCTATATTGCATGAGAATGTTGAAATTTTAGTGTCTTCATCATCTTTCTGGGCATCAGTGGCTAGGCAGGCAATTGAAATTCGCTTTTAATTAATAGAGACAGCGACATCAGCTTGGATAAGTTGTGGGCTCTGACACTTTCTGTAATAAACTTACAAAGACATTGCAGCAGAAAAGCCCAGGGTAATACATTGACATCCCAACATGGATTGATTGCACAGCCACAGATATAATTCATGCACATTGTACTTCTTTGCTGCTTGCAGTAACACTGTTCACGTTTACGTCGCACTTCACTTAGCGTAGATCGGGACTGTGTCCTAGGCATGCCCGATGTTAACTGACTGGGCACGGCCTGTGCTGCCAGAGTTGTTGTTGTTGTTGTTGTCATGCTGGCAGAGGTCGCGTCCAAATTCTCGCGTGCCCTCTGGTGGACGGGACTCTACTTGCGGCAACTACCGTCCGTGACGCGCCGTGCCAATGTGCGCCTCCCGCTATCTTTCTGGTGGCTACTACACTCCTCCTCCTTCGGGGGGTGAAGCCACTGTGATCCACTGCATCAGTAGGTGGAGCGTCGGGCAGGAGCGATGACCTCCACATCCATTGGATGGCTGGAGTCGAGGGGATCTGCCAACCCTCGAGCCGGAACCTTCGAATACGGCTGGAAGTGACCCACACGAAGAGGCCCCCGTCGTCCCACAACCGGAGCCCGGGACAGAACGGGCGACAAGCTGTCGAACTCCGGATCCTGTTCCACCCCGGGAGGAGCAAGACCCAGTGGCGGGGACGAAGGGGAAGGGACAACCACAGGCGAACCAACCTCCTGAGAAACCGGGCCTGCTAGGGGGGCCGGCTCTCGCTGGGGCATCTCGAACGATGGCGATGCCGGTGCTGGAGCTACTGGAGGCTGCCAAGGCTGAGAACCATCGCAGTGCGGCAGAGGCACAGCGAGGAGAGGAGGCAACGTCCCCTGTGAAACCAACACAGGTGCCGGCAATGGGGAAGCCGGTGTCCTAGAGGGCGGAGGGTGGGTGCCCGAACGTGGACGTAGCTGATTTTGGTGACGACGTACCACCCGGTCCCCCGCCTGCAAGGTATAGAGCCGGCGGCCATTTCGGCGCAGGACCACCGCTGGTATCCAACGTGGATTGCGAGCAAACCCACGGGCCCAGACCGACATACCCAGTGGAAAGCCAGGTACTACGTTTTGTGAAGACTGGCGAGGACCAGGCCGGAGGAGGTGCAGCAGAGTCCTAGGTTGACGCCCATGGAGGAGCTCTGCGGGGCTGCGTTCTCCCATTGGTGTGGTCCGGTATGCCGTCAAGAAAAACGTCAATGCTTCCTCCGCAGGAAAGTCGTGCACATACTTTTTCATCTGCGTCTTAAATGTGCGCACCATGTGCTCGGCTTCCCCATTCGATTGTGGATGGAAGGGGGGAGAGCAAACGTGCCGAATACCAAAGCGCCTACAAAAATCCTGGAAGGTCTGCAAAATAAACTGAGGTCCATTGTCCGAGACCAGGGTGATTGGCAGACCTTCCACAGAAAAGATTTTTGCTAGTGCCTGGATTGCAACTTCTGAAGTGGTTGAGGAGCAGCGAACCACATATGGGAATCGGGAATAAGCATCAATGACAATGAGCCAAAAACCATTGAGAAACGGGCCCGCAAAATCGATGTGAACACGTTCCCATGCTTGGGTTGCCGGCGGCCATGAAGAGAACGCTGCCCTGGGAGATGCTTGTTGGCTTGCACACTGGGAACAGGCGGCCACCAAGTGCTCAATTTCTCTGTCAATACCGGGCCAGTACACATGTCTGCGAGCCAAGGTTTTAGTACGGGAAACACCCCAGTGCCCCGCATGTAATAACGTGAGGACCTCCCGTCGTAAACTTGCAGGAACAACCACGCGAGGAGCTGTATCATCGGTAGCCAGAAGGAGAACGCCTTCCAAGACCGAGAGGCGGTCCCGTAGAAGAAAATAATTACGAAGAGGGTCCGAGGCCCGGCCCGGAGGGCGGGATGACCACCCCTGCTGAATGAGGCGAACTACTTGCCGGAGAACCGGGTCAGCTGCTGTTTCCCTGGTGACTCGAGAACTAGTGATCGGGAAGCCATCAACCGCTTGGCGGGATGCCTCATCCAAATGAAAACACATAACCTCCTCTCGATCGAACGTAGGATCCGGGCCCACCGGAAGACGGGAAAGAGCGTCGGCGTTGGCATGCTGTCCTGTAGGGCGAAAATGAATGTCATAATGGTACTTAGAGAGGAACAAGGCCCAGCGCTGTAGTCTGTGGGCCGCCCTATCCGGAATCTGAGAGGCGGGGCCAAATAACGATATTAACGGCTTATGGTCAGTGATTAACTGAAACTTCGTGCCATACAAGAAAGGGTGAAACTTGGTAACAGCGTAGACAATAGCCTCTTTTTCCACCTGGGAGTAATAGGCCTGCGCGGGACTAAGCGTTTTAGACGCAAACGCCAGTGGTTGCTCGGAACCATCTGCGTTGCGATGGGCCAGGACCGCCCCCACCCCATACTGCGAAGCATCTGTAGCCAGGACCAACGGTTTATGGGGATCAAAAGTAGCCAAACAAGGGGCTGACGTGAGGAGGCCCTTCAACGAGGTGAACGCTCGCTCGCATGCAGGCGACCAATCAAAAGGAACACCCTTGTGCAGAAGGCAGTACAGGGGGTGGGCTATAGTGGTAGCCCTGGGAATGAACCGGTGGTAATAGGCTATCTTGCCTAAAAAAGCTTGTAACTCTTTCAGCGAAGCGGGCCGAGGAAGGTTGACGATACCTTGGACCAAACTGCCTAGTGGTTGGATACCGTGCCGAGAGATGGTGTAGCCCACCTACTCAATGGATGGTTGAAAGAAGGTTGACTTATGCAGGTTGCAACGCAAGCCCATAGACCTGAATTTGAGAAAGAGGGTGCGAAGGTTGTGCAAGTGTTCCTTCGTGCTGCGGCCTGTGACAATTATGTCATCCAGGTAATTAATACAGTGAGGAATTGTCGACGTGACATGCTCAAGATAACGCTGGAATATCGCCGGGGCACTGGATATCCCAAAGGCCAACCGCTGGTATTGGTAAAGGCCAAACGGGGTGTTGATGACTGCCAGCCGTTTGGAGTCCTCATCAAGTGGTATCTGACGATAAGCCTCTGACAGTTCGATTTTCGAAAAATATTGGACTCCTGCCACAGAGGAGAACAATTCATCAGCACGAGGCAAAGGATAGGTGTCCACCACCAATTGGGAATTAATGGTGACCTTGAAATCGCCACAAACACGTAATTTTCCCGAGGGCTTCCTTACAATAACGAGGGGCGAAGCCCACTCACTGGAAGAAATGGGAAGAACGACCCCTAGGGCTGTCAGCCGGTCTAGCTCTTCCTTTACCTGAGGGCGGAGAGCCAAGGGGATCTGCCTCGCGCGTAGAAAACGCGGGCGAGCCGACGCCTTCAACGTTAAATGTGCTTCAAAATCTGAAACACGCCCCAGGCCCTCCTCAATAATATCTGGAAAGTCGGAGATCAAAGATTCCAATGATTGATAGGGAACGTCTTCGGAGACCAACTGTATGGTGTCAGCGATAGAAAAACCGAAAGCTTGAAAGGCATCCAGGCCAAAATGGTTAGCTGAGCTCGCATCACTGACAACAATAAAAGTAATAGGCCGAGTGACTGATTTGTAAGTCACGCCGGTTGTGAATTGACCCAGTAGGGGAATGAACTGTTTACCATAACCTCGTAGACGCCGGTAAACTGGCGCCAGTGCGGGCGATCCAAGGTCGGAATAAGTTTGTGCATTCAACAACGAAACTGCCACGCCCGTATCGACTTGCAGTTGTAACCGGCGCGACCGAACCGAGATCTTGATAAAGAGTTTGCGTGCCGATGCGTCGGGAGCCTGGCCCGATGAAACTTCCTGAATGTCAACGTCCATGTCCTCTGTACCTGCTTCCTTCGATTCTTTTGAGGCTGAGCGGCAAAATTTAGCAATGTGACCTTTCTATTACATTTGCAACAAACGGCCCAACGTTGGGGGTACTCTGACCGATCATGATGTATATAGCACGACGCACAGGACGGCAACAGGGGCTGGCGGCTGGAATTCTGTTTACGCGCTGTGCGGGAGCGGCCGTAACGGCCGGATTGTACCGCTCGCACGTCGTCCACCCCTGACACAGTGGACGCGGCCGCGCCACCCTGAACCTCCGCGACGTCGCACCACGCTTCCAACTGTTGACCTGCTGCATGAGAGACTTCATACGATTGAGCAATGGACAGGAGTTCCTCGAGGGAAGGGTCTTCTAACTGCAGGGCCTGTTGCCGGACCTCCCTATCAGGGGCCGAACGAACAATGACGTCGCGTACCATAATGTGGGCATACGACTCTCGCGACTGCTCCGTGACAAAATGACACTTGCGACTATGACCGTGCAGCGTAGCGGCCCACACCCTGTAAGACTGATGGGGCTGTTTCTTGCATTGATAGAACTCGACCCCAGCCGCCACAACATGCGTGCGGCGGCGATAATATGAAGACAGCAATGAACACAATGCGTCAAAAGACAAGGACGAGGGTTCCTGCAACGGTGCTAGCTGCCGCAAAACTTGATACAGCGAGGGAGATATCCAAGACAAGAAGAGAGCACGACATACCTCCGCATCGGCAACATGAAACGCCTGGAAATGCTGCCGAAGGCGATGTTCATATGCGTCCCAATCCTCCGCCGTCTCGCCATACGGGGGAAAGGGAGGAGGGAACGGCGCCGGAGCAGACGGCGTGGAGAGCAACGCCGGAAGCACTTGTTTCATGGTGGCCATGAGTTCCGTCTGCTGCGCAACCAAAACTTGCACCAAATCCTCCATGCCATGGAGAAGCTGCAAAACCGGAACAACGACACAACACACGAAAGAACGACCCTACTCGTCGCCAATTGTGTAGTAACACTGTTCACGTTTACGTCGCACTTCACTTAGCGTAGATCGGGACTGTGTCCTAGGCATGCCCGATGTTAACTGACTGGGCACGGCCCGTGCTGCCAGAGTTGTTGTTGTTGTTGTTGTTGTTGTCATGCCGGCAGAGGCCGCGTCCGAATTCTCGCGTGCCCTCTGGTGGACGAGACTCTACTTGCGGGAACTACCGTCCGTGACGCGCCATGCCAATGTGCGCCTCCCGCTATCTTTTTGGTGGCTACTACACTGCTGATCAATGTTCCTGGCGCATGTGTATCCATGGCCACATGTGCAGTAGCACGGCCGCGAGTTAGAAAGGATGGAGCGAGTGCTGGAGTGTCAGTCTTTTGGATCAGTCTAAAGACATACAACTGAAGTTTTAGAAGAAGAAGGAGAAGCTTAATTTATATGGCTGCTGCACACCCAAAATTTAATGTAGTAGTCATTACTAGGTTGTCCAGAATTGATTTCCACTAACAGTCTTGCGAAGAATGTAGTTTCTTGAACTATTGGTAACACTGATGCTGTAAATGTCACTAAAAATTGCAAGTGCTGCCAAATTTTGATGTCTTATGGTTAAAAAGTTGCTGTAACAGTGATAGTTCAATAGTTTAGTTTTAGAACATCTACAGTTGTAGAAGTGTTAGTGTAAGTGTTTTTACAATAATTGTCAAACAGTGATTAGTCAGAATTCCAAGGACAATGAAACTAAATACTGTGATGCTGTTGCAAACATTAAACGCTATTTATGTAGAGTGGATTTTCTTAAATTTATTGGATAAAAGTAATGAATTGCATTATGTTTTTTTAGTGGAACAACTGATCATTTTATTCTTGTGTAGTAAACACAACTTAACCTGATCCCAGGATCTGATTTAGTGGCAGTTAAACCACATACAGAAAACACCATCTTTCATGCAGAATATTTAATGCCCTAACATTTAGGTTTACACATACACATGTTACTTCTTTAAGTCAGGTACTGTTATCATATGTTCATTAAACAGAACCACAAAAGTCCAGTAATTTCAATGTTTCATTGAGGGGCTATTGCCAAGTAATCTCTCTAGTTCAAAAATCTATCATCGCAATGGACAAGTGTGTAGGCTACTGCAGAGTAGTGAGAAATAGTAGACAGTTTGAAGACTGTGTACGCTTTTTTCATATTAGGTGTTGTGAAGCATTTAGAGTGAATAGTGATGTTGGTAGTCTTAACGCTGTAGTAGATGTGCATTGTGCTTTAAGATAATAAAGTGCAGCAAATTGTGCAACTCAGATGTGACCAGGCAATAGCACAAGCAGAGTTAGAACAGTTGAGAGCTGCAGTTGCCGGCCGGGGTGGCCGAGCGGTTCTGGTTCTAGGCGCTACAGTCTGGAACCGCACGACCGCTATGGTCGCAGGTTCAAATCCTGTCTCGGGCATGGATGTGTGTGATGTCCTTAGGTTAGTTAGGTTTAAGTAGTTCTAAGTTCTAGGGGACTGATGACCTCAGAAGTTAAGTCCCGTAGTGCTCAGAGCCAAGAGCTGCATTTGACAATACTGATAGTCAGATGGTGTAATTGTGACCACTTTCTGAATGTTTCACAAATACTAATTTTTTCTATCAGTAGAAACAAGGAGACTTTATATTTTTTATACCATAAGAGAGGTTGATCTTTCGAGAATCGATACCAAAGTTTCTCACAGAAACATCACCAACTTGACTTCATATTTTAAGGAGAGAAAAGTACTCTTGCAAGATATCAGCCCCGGCAATCAATCACCCTTGAAATTTTTGGCTGTAATTATGACCTTCTGAAAGCACAACTTTTAAACTTTTGTGGCCACAGTTCGTTTGTCACTTGGTGTTGGTAACATACTTTGCTCCAGTGGCGGCTGGTGTGTAAGACACCTAACAGATTTATTGATTATTTCTCTTTGAATAATATTAAATGTAATGTAGATGTGCTAATCTGAAATACATGGCACATCTACCGCGTTTTGCAACATTGTTCCTCTAGACTCAATGAAACTTGGCATCAGGGTCATGAGCGCACCTTCACTTGTCCGCATTTTAAGGTGCTTCTGTGCATGCTCAACTGGCATGACATCATTGCCTTATGGGCAAAATACATACAGATTTGATAAACAATGTGTGCAGTTCATGGCATGCACTGCTGGCCCTTGCCACTCAACTACAAGTTTATGTCAATACCACCAGGTGGTAGCAACTGCAGCAGAATTTTATCCATGTCACTTGGCAAGAGTCCCACGAGGTGGTAGCACACTCCACAGATATGCCAATTCACTTACTATATAGTGTCCGCACTGGTAGCTGCGTGGTCAGCATGACAGAATGTCAGTCCTAAGGGCCCAGGTTCAGTTCTCAGCTGGCTTGGAGATTTTCTCCGTGCTGTTTGTTCTTATCATCATCATTTCATCCCCAACGACGCGGAAGTCACCGAAGTGGCATCAGATCGAAAGACTTGCACCCAGCGAACGGTTTACCCGATGGGAGGCCCTAGTCACATGACATTTACGTTTTACTATATAGTAAAATTAGATCAGTCTTCAGTATATGTTATAGAGATAGTGATAGAAAAGCTTCATTTGTGGCTTTCCGAATGAGATTAGTTCATTAAGTTTTGGATTTTATCATACAGTAAACCATTTGAGAAACTGGAAGCATGAAGCACATCATCGTCGATTGTGAGACTGTAGCATTTATTCATGCTTCTGACAGGTGTTGATTGTCTGGTGAGTCAGGTTTACCTGTACTGTAGACCCACATTGTACGTATATGTTGTGGATTGGCCAGAGTGCCAACCCATAATAGAGGAAGCTGAAAGGCACGCGTTTAAGCTCATGCAGGATGGCGTGAGGTCTGGAACAGGACAAGTAATGAAGACTAGTAAATAAAGTACGTAGCTTCTAGAATACTTAACTTTAATCCATAATTGGTGAACATCGCTCTTGACGGTACATGCATCACAAGATAAATAGCAAATGATGATGGCGCCTTGCTAGGTCGTAGCAAATGACGTAGCTGAAGGCTATACTAACTATCGTCTCGACAAATGAGAGCGTATTTTGTCAGTGAACCATCGCTAGCAAAGTCGGCTGTACAACTGGGGCGAGTGCTAGGAAGTCTCTCTAGACCTGCCGTGTGGCGGCGCTTGGTCTGCAATCACTGATAGTGGCGACATGCGGGTCCGACGTATACTAACGGACCGTGGCCGATTTAAAGGCTACCACCTAGCAAGTGTGGTGTCTGGCGGTGACACCACATTCCTCCCCCGCAAATCGGCGAACGGTTGTGTTATAAGGCTTCCGCCCGCCGTGGGGAGGACCCCATGTTGACGTATGCGACGAGGTGGGGAGCCTAACAACAGGTGAGGCTGTGCCACCCGCACCCTGCCATTCGGTCCGAGGGGAGCTAGGAAACGTCCGAAAACCTAGTCCAGGGTGCACGCCAACATGCAGTGTATGCGCCCGTAGAGAGACAGGAGGGGCCGAAGGGTCGACCTCCATCGGGTCGGGGCACCCGATGGGCGAAGACGCCATGTGGTCCGGAGCGGGCAAGAGTTCCATGCCGGAGGACAGCTGGTCACGGGAAGCGATCGGCGGCGCGTGACCCAGGGAGGCGCCTGGCGGTTGCAGCGACGCGTCCACTGCGGGCGTCGCCGGCGGGAGAACAGGCAGCGTCGCGTCGCCATGGGGCAAAATGGAAGGCAGTGTCGGTAACACCTGCGGATGAGGCGAGCCAGTAGATGGGTCCCCAGAGCGCTGACCGGACAGCACCGTCGCTGAAAGCAGACGGGGAGTGGCAGAACCCGTGCGACGACAGAGGCGCAGCTGATTGAGATGCCGACGCACCTCACCAGAGGCCCCCAAAACCAGATACGTAGCGCGCCCGAGGCGGCGAAGAATGCGCCCTTGAAGCCAACGCCGTGAACCTCGATAGTTACGATAGTAGACAAAGTCGCCCGGAGTAAAAGCAGGTGTCTGCCGCTGCACAGGAACCTGATGCGGCAGATGTAGCAAAGACATCAAGGTTCGATGAGGACGACCTTGGAGCAACTCAGCCGGCGAGCGACCATCTCGGGGCTGAAAGCAATACGAGGACAAAAAGAGCAATAACGCGTCCTCCCGAGAATGCGACTCTTTCAGCTTCAACATCTGGGACTTGAAAGTCCTGAGCAATCGTTCAGTGGCACTGTTTGACTGTGGCGAAAACGGCGCGGACGTCAGATGTTGAATACCATTGGCCTTGCAGAATGATTGAAATTCTGCGGACATGAATTGTGGGCCATTGTCGGAAACAATAGTCTGTGGAAGACCTTCAAAGCAAAAGATAGCAGATAACGCTTGGATGGTGGCAGATGACGTCGTGGAAGACATCCGGACAACAAAAGGAAAATTACTGAATGAATCTACCAGAACCAACCATCGAGTATTCCAGAATGGACCAGCAAAATCTATGTGCAAGCGTTGCCAAGGGGAAGTGGCTTTCGGCCATGCAAAGAATTTCCGTGGTGGTGTGGATTGTTGTTCGGCACACGCCATGCAAGAAGAGCACATATTCGCAATCGCAGCATCGATTCCAAACCAAGTACAGTGCTGACGAGTAAGTGGTTTCGTTCGCACTATACCCCAATGTCCTTGGTGGAGAAGCCGTAAGACAGAGGACTTTAACGAACGTGGGACCACGACCCTGGACTGATAGTGTGAATCGGTACAAACCAAGATGCGTGTTAACTACCAAAACGCGCTGGGATTCTTCGTCCACCGGTATTTGCAAGTACGCATCTGTGAGGTCCAACTTCGAAAAATATTTACCCGGGCACAGTTTGTCAAAAAGATCTTCCGGGCGGGGTAAAGGAAAAGTTGCAATCACTAGTTGTGGATTCACTGTTGCCTTGAAGTCCAAACAAAGTCTCAATTTTCCAGAAGGTTTTTGCAAAATTACTAAGGGTGATGCCCAGAGAGAAGCCTGCACATGTCCAATCACACCTTGTGATTCCATATCGTTTAACGTTCTTGCGACCTCATCATGCAATGCGTGGGGAACATTGCGCGCTCTGAAAAATTTCGGTTGTGCGGTGACTTTCAGTTCCAAATGTGGTTTATAGTTCTTAGCGCAACCAAGGCCCGGTGCAAAAATGTCTGCAAATTCTTCACATAGACGAGAAACACTGGCTGAAGGCACAGTCTGGTTCACTGATAGGACCTGACTGACTATAGACAAATTAAACAACTGAAATAAATCTAAACCAAACAAGTTCACTGCAGAAGAAGAACGAAGTACGTAAAATGGCACAAGTTTTGTTTATCCCTTGTACGTTGCAAGAAGGCTGCACTGTCCTAATACAGGGATATGCTGACCAGAATAGCTACTGAGACAACATTTGCGGCATGCAACGGAGGTGTGCCCAGCTGTTTGTACGTGTCTTGATTGATCAGTGAAACTGCAGCTCCGGTATCGAGCTGGAACGGTATCACTTTGCCATTAATGTCCAAATCTACAAAAAGTTTATTGTCCTGCTGACGACAAGAGCGACTGTCTCGTGCAACATGAACTGACACTGGTACAAAACCACTTGCGACTTGACGGGATTTCCGGCGATGTCGACGCACACTTTTTGTGGGACGAACACAGTCACTGTTAGAGAGAGTGGCACTGGGCGGAGTGGAATGAACTACATGAATTTCCATGGGCGAAGGTTCACGAGCCTGAGTATCCTTGGTTCGATTCCGATTCCGGCGCGAAGCAAAGGGCCTGGAATGGTTGTGAGCGTCCGATCTGAGCTTTTTCTGGCAAACACTCTGAACATGTCCTTTTTTATTACAGAAAAAGCAAATGGCCTGGCGTGACGGGCAATTCTCACGCGAATGTCTAGTAGCACACCACAGGCATGATTTTAGCACTGCATGTGGGTACGTGCGCGGCACACGTGGCTGAGAGCTTGGTGGCAGCTGCGCGGACGGGCGCGAGGGCTGTTTACTGTTCCGTGCAACGCGCCCGGCGGGCCGGTTAACATGACACACGGCTGGCGAACTTTCAAATGATTCCTGAGCAAAGTCAAGTGTGTCCTGCCGATCCAATACGTCCATCACTTGTTGAAGGGAGGGATTGACTAGTTTCAAAATCGGTTCCTGTATATGAACATCAGAAACGTTCTGTGCAATTGCATCACGCACCATAGTATCTGAATAAGGGAGTCCACATTGACACTCAAAAGCACAATCCCTAGTAAGGCCTTGCAAAGTTGCAACCCACTCCCGATTAGTTTGACCGGCCGTACGTATTGTACGAAAGAACGTATACCTTTTTGCAACTACATTGACTGATTCTTTAAAATATGCATCTAATGCAGACAAAATTTCATCGTAGGACAGAGTGGCTACGTCGCGTCGGGGAAATAATTTCACAATCACACGGTACGTCTGGACGCCTGCGGCGGAAAGGAGAAAAGGCTGCCGCTCATTACCTTGAATTCTGTAGGAGGCGAGATGGAATCCAAATTGGCATGACCACTCCGTCCAGCTTTCCAGTGCCGCATCAAAAGGACGAAAAGGTGGTGCAACTGCGTGTTGTGGCTGCGGTAGCGGTGGAGCGGCAGGTGCCGCATCGGTTTGCATTGCACGTTGACCCTGGATGAGCTGTCCAAGGGCATCCAATAAGGCCTGCGTCTGCTGATTCTGCAAGCGATAAAATTCGGACAGTACATCTGGAGATTGTGGCGAAGCCATGACACAAGTAATTTAGGGCGATTTCAATACGAACGCAAAATCCTCGTCGTCAACTGTTGTGGATTGGCCAAAGTGCCAACCCACAATAGAGGAAGCCGAAAGGCACGCGTTTAAGCTCACGCAGGATGGCGTGAGGTCTGGAACAGGACAAGTAATGAAGACTAGCAAATAAAGTACGTAGCTTCTGGAATACTTAACTTTAATCCATAATTGGTGAACATCGCTCTTGATGGTACATGCATCACAAGATAAATAGCAAATGATAATGGTGCCTTGCTAGGTCGTAGCAAATGACGTAGCTGAAGGCTATACTAGTATATATGAACATTCACGAAAAGCTGTCTCACTGGTTTCACTGATATTCACTTAAATACGGGATTGAAGACGGTGTGCTTTTGGTCCTTATGGTTCCTAGCACCTCATTTGCATTTTAGTCAAGTGACCTTGTTGACAGGTAGTACTATTCGAATTTAATAATTTCTGCTTACAGCATGGAGTTGATTGTTCACTGTGCAGGAATCGGCTTTCCTGTGCAGTGTCAATGTGAACTCTGTTGAATTTGTGTTAAGCACTAACAGTAAAGAAAATTACCATGAAAAATTAGCTGCAAAGAAATTAGAGCCTCCCATGCCAGACCCATTGTCCGAGAAAGTGATGAAATCAAATAAATGTGACTATAAGTGAACATTTAACAAAGAAGTGTATAACAAGTGTAAATTGTTGTGTGAGCGCAATGTAAGAATGTCTGAATTTCAGCATGGAAGGTAATTCATCTGCTAATCAGGGATCTTGTATATTTGTCCAGAAAAATAAAAAATCACGAAAACTTCATGTACACAAAAATGTTAAATGGAGAGTAGTGAAAGCTTAAACATTATTTGGTTCGTGCCGTAAATGCTCTGGCGTAACCACATACGCTGGAATGAAGAGGCATAATGCGAGAGCAGAGCAGGCTGTGAAGATTTGGTGTCCAATGGTGCGTGGAATAGGACTGCGCTGCGCCGTGCGCTCCACGTGCAACAGCTGCATATAAATGTAGCTCCTGTTAGCCTCGGCCACACAAGATTGGCCTGAGTCTGCAACATGATTAGTGCTACGCTGTCAGTATCAAATGTTTCCTTGGACTCTGTGTATACCAGGAACTGTACTGTTTTCACTTCGCATCTCTCTAGCGACATTTGCTGTAAAGAAAGTTAAGTATTGTCAGTTTGCTTTCTGGAAATAAAACTACTAATGTTAGTTGTTTGAAATTGTTGTATAGCATTCCGAGAATGCTGCATCCCGTAGGCACCCTATTAGGATGAGTGGGCAAGACCCCACAATAAACTGTACTTAATTATGTACAAAACAACAAAATTCCATGAAAACAATTCTGCCTCTTTTTCAGACAACTTATGCATAGCATATTATTATTATTATTATTATTATTATTATTATTAATAACTGATATCATGTATACTCTCGAAGATGGTATGAACTTCATATGATTTTGTATACAATGTGTTATGTTCCAAACTAAAAATGTTTAAATAGAAATTAATTTGTTACAATCTTTTAAATATATTTGAAGTTATCAAATTTCTGGTATACTTAAAATTCATATTATTAATTGCACAATCTAATGCAAATTATTAAAGTTAATTCTGGGCTCATTTATAAAATAATGATATAAATTAGTAAAGATTCTTTTTGTCTCAAGAAAGTTTATAAACTCTTTTGATTTGTAAACTCTTTGGAATATTGTTAGTACTGCATAAAAAGTTAGTAGGTAGTGGTGGGCATGCCTCTGATGGAATCAGATGTGGTTTTGATTGTCAATTTGTGGCATGGTAGAACTGAAAATTGTAAAGTCGGTGTGATTTAAAAGAATGGGATAAAATAAAAAGAAATTTATAGCAACAGGCAAATCTTCATCAGTTATTTTGTCTTCAGGAATCCAAAATATTAAATCAATGTGCATGAATGTACCCGTAGACACAACAAGAATTAGAACCAACAACAACAACGAGATAATGAAGATAAGTAAAATATTTTACTTGTGTATGGGTCAACAGAAACCTCCGATCTTACTCGTCTGCTTTGACCCGTGACTTAAGCGTGTTGTGGTGTGTGACGTCATTACGGCGCGGAGTTTAGTCTTGTTTTTGTTTGTGGTGCTCTCTGGTGGTGTGTTCATGGTTTTCGTTTGTTTTAATTTAATGCTCATTGCTGTATGTCGGGTGAGTTTGTTATTGAGTGTATTTGGTTGTGGTTTTTTGTTTAGGAATGGATATGAAAGACCGCCTTAATAGTGTTCGGTTGAGGGCGATGATGGGCGAGACAGCGTTAGAACTTATCAAGTTCTTACAACTATTCGGTTTAATCGCCGAAGTTGTTAAGTGTTCTCTTTGCCTTGAGGGGATGAAATTGGTTAAAGTTCCGGCCTCTCGGACCAGCGACGGATACATGTGGTGTTGCCGGAAAGATGGCGTATGGCGTTCTATAAGGCGTGGTACCTGGTTCGAGAAGTCTAGATTGGGCATGCGTGAGATTGTGCTTATTACATATTATTTTTGTTATAGATGCCCACAGAGTTTTTGCGCGTTTGAGACTGGTGTGAGTGAGAGGACTGTTTTAGACTGGTATTCCTTTTGTCGTGAAGTGTGTTCGGAATTTATTAAGTACAGGGGTAAGTTGGGTGGGCATGGGGTGCTTGTGGAGGTGGATGAGTCACAGTTTGGTAAAAGGAAGTATGGGAGGGGGAAGTCTGTGGCTGGTCTTTGGGTGTGGGGGGCTGTTGTTCACGGGGGTGGGGGTACTGAATGTGTTTTTAGGGTTGTGGAGGGGAGGTTGAAGGCTGAATTAGTGGGGTTAATTGAGGAGTATGTAGAGCCCGGGTCCACAATAGTTTCTGATGCTTTTTCTTCTTATAGGGGGTTGGGTGACAGGGGATTTAATCATTTAGTAGTGAACCACAGTCTAGAATTTAAGAATTATGATACTGGGGCTTGCACTAACACAATTGAGGGGATGTGGGGGGCGGTTAAGTCAGTTCTTGGGAGGGGGAAGAGGCGCTCTTCCAACCTTCAGTCTCATTTAGATGAGTACTGTTGGCGGAAGAGTGTCCCAGAGGCCTATTGCATTTTTCGGTTTTTTTTAAGGGCTGTGGGTAAAATGTATAGGCCGAAAGTGGTTAGTTAGGGTGCATTTGTGTGTGATTGTGGTGGCCAATCTAGTTTGTGGGGCTGGAACTTTTTTGAGGTAAGTTCCATTTTTTTTTGTTTTTGATGTGTGTTTTGTGTCAACAGAAACATCCGATCTCACGCGTCGGCTTTGACCCGTGACGTTAGGGACCTACACATTGATCTGTAGCGTAGCCCTGAATACGAGGTTAGGTTGGGAGGTTTTTTTTTGGCGGGGGGGGGGGGGGGGTCAAGGGGGGGCGCAGCCCCCCCCCTGCCTGGCCTCGAGTACCACTTGTTTATTATTATCTTTGTTCGATCGTAATTTATGTGATTGGGAGCTTTTGTAGATGTATGTAGGTGTAAGGGAAGTGTTGGTTTTTTAGGTTGGTGTTGGGGGATGTGTTCGGTAGGTTCTGTTGAGCTATATAGGTCAACGGAAGTGTTCGATCGTAATTTATGTGATTGGGAGCTGTTGTAGATGTATGTAGGTGTAAGGGAAGTGTTCGTTTTTTTTTTTTTTTTTTTTGTATTGGAGGATGTGATCGGTAGGTTCTGTTGAGCTACATAGGTCAAGGGAAGTGTCCGATTCTGGATAGGAATGTGTTTTTTGGTATTTGGTCAGTTTTGTGATGTTGATTTACTTCGTTGTTTTGCGTGGTTTTGTATGGCGGTCGGTGGCTACATTTGTGTATATTTAGTTTGTCCCCACCCAAAAACCCCCAATTTCCCACGCTTGTCCCGTTAGAGTCATTAGCCTTTTTGCGAAACTTGTGTATTTCAGTGTTTATAATACGTATGCGATGTTTTTATATCCGCCATATTGGATAATACGTATGCGATGTTTTTATATCCGCCATATTGGAATTGTCGTTTATAGTCGTTTCCGCTACATTTGTGACGTCATGGGCCAAAGCCGACGGGTAAGATCGGACGCTTCTGTATTTCCCTTGTGTATATCTTAAGCCTCTCAAAGCTTTCAAAATTTGTGCAAAGACAGAGAATTTTAATAGTGATGTGTGGGAGTGTAAGATTGCAAGTGTGTGCCTCAGCCATGACCTGTTGACTGACAACGAAGTTTGTCTGTTGCAGAAGAAGAAAGAACAGTGACGTATGCCCAACAAAGTCGCATCAACAGTGAAGAGAATTTCATATGATATCAACAGTGAGAGACCAGGAGAATTGAAAGAGGACTTGACAACTACAACGAAGGACATTAAAAAAGATAAGTACAAACTATTTGTGAAATTAATTAATTATTTTTATTTTAATTTTTTTTTATTTTTTTTAATTTTTTTTTTTTTTATTTTTTTCTGGTGGACTTGTGTGATTGCTAGGAAAATGAAGAGAGATGAGGGTGGTGATGTAAATGTGAAAGCTGTAGGACCCAGCCAAGACATGTTTAAACCACGTGAAAGTGTAGAAATCAAAGAAATAGTGAAAACCAATATTTTGCAGTTGTTTTTGGCAAAATTAGAGAAAATTAAAACACAACAGGGTGCAATACCAAATAGACCAACTTAGTAATCAGGTTTCAGAGATAAAAAATGGGTTGTTAGATGGGGAAGTAAATTTATTGTTTTTAAAAATGAGTTAGTTGCACAGTCTTCACAACAAGCGAAGAATGTTAATGACGTCGGATTTCAACAGAAGGTCATAAAGGAAAAATGGATCAGAACTTTAGTAGTTTAGATCAAAAAATTTTAAATGTTGAAAACAGTATGCTAACTAATGTAAATGTCTTAAACCAAAAATTTTCATTAGTTCAAGAAAATTGTATTCACAACAATGTGTATTTAAATAATGGTATTGCGTGGTCGAATATTCCTATCATAAGTTCTCCATCAGACAATTTACATCCAGTGGATTCTCTGCACCACTGTAGGGATAGTTATGTGTCAGGCATGAGTGACGATCAGAAAATTAAATTTGTTGAAAGATGTCTTGAAGGTGAAGCTCTGCTTTGGTTAAATCTAAATTTAAATCAGTGGGAGACATACCAAAGTTTTGAAAAACATTTTTTAAATAAATTTTGGTCGGAAGCTGAACAGGCGAGAATTAAAAGTGAATTTCTGAATGATCCAAATAATAGGAATAGGGATGGTACCCTGAAAGACTTCTGTAAGAATCAACTTAAGAAATTAACTCACCTTGACAAACCATTTGATGAAATGACATTGATTGATGATCTAAAAAGAAGATTGCCAGAGAGGTTGCAATGGGATTTAGTACATGGACCTGATGATTACCTTGAACAAATTTTACAATATGTTGACAGGCTAGATAGAGCAGTAGAAAGAAGCATGTAACATAACAATTGTAATGGTAGAAATCACAATGGTAACAACTGCAGAAACAGAGATAGTGGTAACTTCAGTCAGGGTCAAAATGGTATTAGAGACAGAAATTTTGAATATCAGCAGAATAACAACAATGGGGATAAATATAGGCAATATAAAAGGGGAAAAAAAATGATAGTGGCAACTATTCGGGAAATGAAGATCCACAGTTTTGGGACGAGGAGACACAACAAGTACAGGACCCCCAATTTACACTTTCAATTATACAGTAATAACAGTATTAATAATTTGGCACAGGTATCTGAAGTTGAAGAGAAGGAACATCAGATTTCTTATTTAAGTTTCGATCAAAAGTTTTGGAGTACTATATTTGCTTATAATGATGTAGATACTAATCACAAACCAGAATGTGAAATTTGATGTAGTATGTACTAATAATTTTTTCTCTTGGTCAGAAAACAATGTTATTGGTGCATGTAAAATAGGTAATGACTGTATTGGATCTGAATTAGGTGGTATTTTTGATATAGATGTGAATGAGAGCTGTGAAATGACTGAGGTTGGTAAGTCCGAGACTGGTAGTTCATTGCAAATGAATGTAGGTGAGGTGTGCGACTTTGATGAGAATGAGACTTGTGTTGTTAATAATGTTGCTGATGAAATAATTTTGGAAGAATATGATGATGAGTATAAGGTTTTTGTGGAGTTTAAGAATAATGAAGTTTCAGAGTTATTTGTGAATACAGGTAAGATATGATACCTAGTCTGGAAAAAATATTCTCTATGTCTGCAGATTTATGGTACTATGTAATTGTGATTTGCTTCCCATGAATGTAGTATGTAAGATTTCGTAGTTTCTAGAGTCCTTTCTTACCCATTGACTGAGTTTAAATCTATCTGCAGATTCATAAAACTGTATAACCGTGTTTTTGAATCATGAACTTAGTATGTAAGATGTGATTTACAAAAGTTTTGTCTTATCAACAGATTGAGTAAAATCTATGATACACTATAAAGTTGTGTTCTGTAATAGATATGTGCTGTAGAATTTGATACATACATGCCATAAGACTAAATGAGTAGATCCTTCAGCAATTTTGAAATGGGACAATATTCATTATTTGTACTGCAAAAGTTAGGAATAGTATCTGAGCATATCTGCGTGTATTACCTTATCAGTACATTCTTTTTATTGCATTTAACTCTGATTATTAATGTTTCATATATGAACACTTTTTAATCTCATCTGACGTAAATCCCATATAAATGACTTTAAAAGGAGAAAAGGAGAACATATCTCCTTTGATGTGAATGTTAGACAGAAAGTTACCTATCCATTGGAGTGTGTGATGAGAACTCTAAGGAGGTAACTGCGAGGTGTGGGCAGATCTACTCCTCACAGTGCTGTATGGCTGTACCCCGCTGAACCAGTGAACTTGCAAGACATCATGGGTGCTGCGTAACATTCTCGAGCATCTGTAGACTGGATTTGTGTTGTGACTAACATTTGTGAATTGTTAGCCGAGACTGCTAAAGATAGTGTTATTCAGCATAAATGTATGTAGGGGGATTAACTTTCCAATCGTTATGTAACTTTAAATCAGTATGTATTTTTTTATCATTTGTAAATGAATCTTCTAGGTCTTTATGTATGTAGGTTAGTTTGGGTGGACAGTTAGCAAATAGTGTGGAAGACATATACTAATATGAGCAATATAACAAGGTGTATAGATGATACATGTCTGCTTTCATACTCTGATTTTACTTCTTAAGCTACTGGATTGTGTCATCATACCTATCCTGAGTATTGCAATATTGTTTGTGACTGTATCTTGAATTGTGGACAGACAGATCAGCTCTGTGTTGGGTACCTCTCACTCTGTGTGTGTGTGTGTGTGTGTGTGTGTGTGTGTGTGTACTCAAGGAGAACGTACAAACATTGATTGAAGCTAGATGCTTCTGTCAACTACTCTTTGCATGTGATTGAACTTGCAGATATGATTATGAACTTTCTTCATTTTGTTGTGTAAAAGCTGTTTTGCTGGTTTGTACCTGGTGTTGTTTGGATTCATGGGTCGATTCCTACATCATAAACTTAGGCCCTAATATTTTTCCATTATTTTGTCCTTTCATGAGTCAACATATCCGTGAATACTCTGGTTTATGTGGTTGATTGATTCCTATTCATGATTGAGTATATTCTAAGCTTCCATTTCTCTTATGGTCATCAAAAATGAACACAACATTCAGATCATGCTGTTCTTTTCTTTCCCAAACCTCATTTACAAATGATATCAGTTGCTAGGTAAACTGTGAATAGAACTGCGGTTCTGCCATCCAACCATTCTTCGATATTGTGTAGATTGCACCAGATGCAGTTTTATCTGGGGTCAACCATGCCTGAACTGCAACACCTTGGAAAACAACCATTGGTGGTAACAAAGAGTCACCTGTTGATACACATGCAAGGATAGTTGATTCTCTGCTGGAACCTCCAGATATTCTTGATTATCTTCTACGCTTTTCACCTATGCCAAGGGGACATGAAGGGTCACTCCGAAAACTACTTTCATCTGCCTTAAAAATGAAATACCCTTCTTTTTTATCTGTTAAAGTTTTTCATTGCATTACTGTTGCAAACTAATGTGGATGTCATAAACACTGTCTGGATCAGTTGTATTTTGTTTCTGTTTTTGTAATTGTTCCGCTTTCCTTAACGGCAGTCTTGGATGTCCCTTGGTAAATCCCAGTACCAGTAATCTCCAGGAACATTATTTTTAAGTTGTGATACCTGTTTATTTACTTCCATATATTTGCCAACTAAGTATGAGAGTTCTTCTTTAAGATCACAGTAATATCCAAATTTGGAATGGACCAACAAATATTTTTCGATACCAGCTTCTTGCTGAATACTGAGACAAGGTTTCCGACCACCATCAATAATCACTTCAATGTCATTTGTCTTTTTACTAACCCAGGTTTGAATTACAATTTGAGGAAAGCCAAACTTCCTTGACACTGCTCACTGTGATGATTTCTATTGTCAAACACCTTCAATATCTGCTCGAAGACTTTTGGCGGTATATGAGGGTCTAGATTTCCTCTTGTTGTAATTTCTGGAATTCTTATTAGTTTCTTAACTCATTTGCTGAAAAAGACATGATAATTGAAATAATCGGGTCATCCTGAACAATCTATGTGGTCTCATGCCTCAGTACCAACCCACTAACATCATAGCAACAGAATTGCCAGTTCTGTCTGACAACAATGGTGGTCGCACGTGATCTGGCGGACTGAATGGTGCACACCCTCAGCAGTAATGTACCACAAGGACCCTCTGCTGCCGCGATATAGGACAGCCAGCAGCAGCCACTCAGTCCACAAGTGCTTGGCATCTCTTCCTTATGAAATCGATACCTGGACTCTATTTCTTGCTGTGGTACTTGAAATGAGTCTTCATATGCTTGGAGAAATAAAAATCAAGTAAATCTTCTGTTTGTTGTGTTAACTTGTTTACGAATCATTACTGCTCCTGTCCAGCTTTGCTACGATGACAGTTGCCGCACCACGTCTGCTTACTGTTGTGTACAGATGTGTACACAGTAATGTATGCTAATTTAAAAGTGTAGTTCATATTTACCCCAATTATTTAAAAATAGTGGGGTTATTTAGATCATGTCATCACGTAATATATAATCGCCCATAACTCACAAGATGTGGTCTCTCAGACCGCACGAAAATTTTTGAACTCTCTCTCTGAGGTCTATCCTGGTGGATTGCTTCCATTTTGTGATAACGTTGTGGTTTTGTTTTAAGCCCGAGTATGGTCTTCTTTATGGACAGTGTGCATTTGTTTTTGTGTTTGAGGTCTGCTCACCTAGACACTGAAATATAAACAACTAGCTGACCCGGTGAACTCTGTTCCGCCTTAAAGCCAATAAATAATAAGATTTTGGATGTTAAGTTCAATTTTTTATTAGTAAATACAAATTAAGTATTTTAATGATTCTTTATTCTTTGTTTTTTGGTGCATAGCTTCCACTCTTCAATTAAGTACCTTGTGTTACACGACATTTTTTGATTTATTATCAGGCGCAAGAACAAACAATGCAGTTGGTCTTCCGACCCGTGAACATGCAACATATAATTGACCATGTGAAAAACATGGATATTCCAGATTTAAACCACAAACTTTCAAGGATTGGCCTTGTGATTTGTTAATGATCATGGCAAATGCAAGACGGATCGGAAATTGAAGTCTTTCAAACTCAAACGGCATATCGGTTGGAATCATCAGGATCCTCGGAATGAGAACTTCCTCACCTTCAAATTTTCCTTTGAGTATTGTCGCGTAAATAACATTGTTCATCAATTTACTTACCGCCAAACACGTACCGTTGCACAGTTTTGATTGGTTTATGTTTCGAAGCATGATTACTATGGAGCCAACTTTTAGGTGTAAATTGTGTGGTGGTAAGCCAGGCACATCCAAGGAATTTAAAAATTCAATTGGATAGTTGGTGGCTTCATCTTCATATGTTACACAGATGTGTTTCAGATATTCGTTGCAGTTGGTTTCAGATATCCGTTGCAGTTGTCCAGTATCACGGCATGTAAGCACAATATCACGTATTTCCAAGTGTTCACCAACAATCAGGATGGCAACTTCATCTATTGTTGGAGCGTTATATGTGCGTTCGTGTGTTCCAGATGGTCGTTATTCTGCTCTGATCATGACTTTGTTGTCATCATTTGGCATGCGCTCTAAAGCACTCTTGAACAGCCTGACCAACACATGATGTTCATGAAGTAGTTGTTGAAAATCTTGAAGAGTTGTTCTTTTCATTGCTGCATTGATCTCTTGACGTCGATGAAGTTGTTCTTCCATGTTGCCCATGAAGTATATATATGTAAAAATTTATGCTGTGCATCTTCGAGAGGTAGAAATGATCCAGTTCGATGATGAATCTGCCCTTGTATCTGTTGTTGTTGTTGTTGTTGTTGTTGTGGTCTTCAGTCCTGAGACTGGTTTGATGCAGCTCTCCATGCTACCCTATCCTCTGCAAGTTTCTTCATCTCCCAGTACCTACTGCAACCTACATCCTTCTGAATCTGCTTAGTGTATTCATCTCTTGGTCTCCCTCTACGATTTTTACCCTCCACGCTGCCCTCCAATACTAAATTTGTGATCCCTTGATGCCTCAGAACATGTCCTACCAACCGGTCCCTTCTTCTCATCAAGTTGTGCCACAAACTCCTCTTCTCCCCAATTCTATTCAATACCTCCTCATTAGTTATGTGATCTACCCATCTAATCTTCAGCATTCTTCTGTAGCACCACATTTCGAAATCTTCTATTCTCTTCCTGTCCAAACTATTTATCATCCATGTTTCACTTCCATACATGGCTACACTCCATACAAATACTTTCAGAAACGACTTCCTGGCACTTAAATCTATACTCAATGTTAACAAATTTCTCTTCTTCAGAAATGCTTTCCTTGCCATTGCCAGTCTACATTTTATATCCTCTCTATTTCGACCGTCATCAGTTATTTTGCTCCCCAAATAGCAAAACTCCTTTACTACTTTAAGTGTCTCATTTCCTAATCTAATACCCTCAGCATCACCCGACTTAATCCGACTACATTCCATGATCCTCGTTTTGCTTTTGTTGATGTTCATCTTATATCCTCCTTTCAAGACACTGTCCAATCTGTTTAACTGTTCTCCCAAGTCCTTTGCTGTCTCTGACAGAATTACAATGTCATCGGCGAACCTCAAAGTTTTTATTTCTTCTCCATGGATTTTAATACCTACTCCGAACTTTTCTTTTGTTTCCTTTACTGCTTGCTCAATATACAGATTGAATGACAACGGTGATAGGCTACAACCCTGTCTCACTCCCTTCCCAACCACTGCTTCCCTTTCATGCCCCTCTATAACTGCCATCTGGTTTCTGTACAAATTGCAAGTAGCCTTTCGCTCCCTGTATTTTACCCCTGCCACCTTTAGAATTTGAAAGAGAGTATTCCAATCAACATTGTAAAAAGCTTTCTCTAAGTCTACAAATGCTAGAAATGTAGGTTTGCCTTTCCTTAATCTTTCTTCTAAAATAAGTCGTAAGGTCAGTATTGCCTCACGTGTTCCAATATTTCTACGGAATCCAAACTGATCTTCCCTGAGGTTGGCTTCTACCATTTTTTCCATTTGTCTGTAAAGAATTCGTGTTAGTATTTTGCAGCTCTGACTTATTAAACTGATAGTTCGGTAATTTTCACATCTGTCAACACCTGCTTTCTTTGGGATTATTATATTTTTCTTGAAGTCTGAGGGTACTTCGCCTGTCTCATACATCTTGCTCACCAGATGTTAGAGTTTTGTCAGGACTGGCTCTCTCTCGGGTCTTTCAGTGCTCTGTCAAACTCTTGTATCTACAAAATAAAATATTACAGATTTATAAACACCTCTTTTAGAATTAGCAAACATAATACGTACGAATAAGTATAGTAAGTTATTCTTCTACTATATTGTGTGTAAGTACAAAAATAAATAAATAAATACCTTGAATGTCAGATTAAATCCTCATTCTTCGATACTGTCCGCCCCAAATGAGGTTATTTGGAAACAACTATTGTAGCTTTGGGTGTTTGCAAGAAAATGACATGATTCGGGTGTTTCGCCACAAAGCAATGAATGCAAAGGTTCAGGTGGCACAGTCAATAATGACAATTTCACTTTCCCACTAAGGCAGCACAATCCGTGCGTTTCTCCGGAAAACTTCAATGCACCACAATACTCGCAAACGACGTCCATCGGCCCAACGCAAACGCAAGGATGCAAGCAGTAATCAGCGCTGCAATTGTATCTAAACGGTGCTTGGTTCAAATCATCAGGTGATAAATCTCTTTTTGTGCGTCGAAAATTATCTACATGTTGATCTCTGTTGTTCACTCAACGATTTCGCATTGCCAACCGAGCCATTTCATGGGCTGCCTCACTTTGCTCTTGTGATTGAGAAGCACAAAATCGACCCATACTAACGCGGCACTCTTCATGGGCAATTTGTTGTTCTTCTTGAGTCCTTTCATTCGCAATGTTTTGTATCCTTCTTGCATTACGGCTTTGTCGAGAAATATTCTATTGTCTTGGTCGCGGCATTGTTAATAATGATTCAAAGAAAATACAAATTATTTCTTTAAATTTTTAATTAATGATATATACTGATACTTAACCATAGACGTTTAGCTGCCATTTGTGTTTTGTTATTCCATGCCAGATGTGTTTTTGTTATACCATGTTTTATAGCGGTCAAATGGGATAAAAAGTATCCTATGTCCGTTCTAAGCTACCTCTCCACCAATTTTCAGCCAAATCGGTCCTGCCATTCTTGAGTTGTAAATAGTGTAACTAACATGGCTTTTTGATATGAATATAATAGAGGGAAACATTCCACGTAGGAAAAATATATCTAAAAGCAAAGATGATGTGACTTACCAAATGAAAGTGCTGGCAGGTTGATAGACACACAAGCAAACACAAACATACACACAAAATTCAAGCTTTCACAACCAACGGTTGCTTCATCAGGAAAGAGGGAAGGAGAGGGAAAGACGAAAGGATGTGGGTTTTAAGGGAGAGGGTAAGGAGTCATTCCAATCCCGGGAGCGGATAGACTTACCTTAGGGGAAAAAAGGACAGGTATTCACTCGCACTCACACACATATCCATCCGCACATACACAGACACAAGCAGACATTTGTAAAGGCCTTTACAAATGTCTGCTTGTGTCTGTGTATGTGCAGATGGATATGTGTGTGAGTGCAAGTGTATACCTGTCCTTTTTTCCCCCTAAGATAAGCCTTTCCGCTCCCGGGATTGGAATGACTCCTTACCCTCTTCCTTAAAACCCACATCCTTTCGTCTTTCCCTCTCCTTCCCTCTTTCCTGATGAAGCAACCGTTTGTTGCGAAAGCTTGAATTTTGTGTGTATGTTTGTGTTTGTTTGTGTGTCTATCAACCTGCCAGCACTTTCGTTTGGTAAGTCACATCATCTTTGTTTTTAGATCTAACATGGCTTTTTCTTATATATATATTTATATATAGATAAATCCCGTATTTTCGCCCCAGGGAGCTCCCACCTCTTTCATTAGTTTGTGCTTGGCACATACGAGGCTCTGAGCTATTGCTGCCCATTCTTTCTTCCTGGGCTTCACTTGCTTCCCCATGTCTCTCCCCCTCCCTGTACTCGCTCCTTCTCTTCTGCCCCCTCCTACTCCTCTCTTGGTTTTCTAACTTATGTCAACCTGGCTATCTGTCTGGTTTCTTGTCTTCCTTCTGGTTTTTGATTCCCTTGCCTTTTCTTTTTAACTTTTCCTTATTGGCATTTTTTGTCCCTCTTTGGTGTTTGACTTCCCCTTCTAAATCCCCCCCCCCCCCTCCCTCTCCACATACCTCACTATGTGTCCAGCACATGTAGCTAGTCTGTGTGGTGGTGCTGTTATGTACCCATCTGGCTGAGCCCCCTGACAACACAGGGATCACACTTCTGATATCTGAGCTGTTGCCTCCCTTTGTGTGCCTAGCAGTGGTTGCTTGTCATTCTGGAGCTCTGGAAGTCCCGGTAACAGTTGCTGTGCCATACGGCCCCATTCTGTGGCTGCGTGACGTGCGCGGTGAGAGCACCTGATCAGGGTGGGTGGTTCAGGGTGGATGCTTTTCGTATGAAACATATTAAGTTCCAAAAAACTGGCTGGTTTATAAGAAGGCCAAAAAGATACAGAAGTGTAAGTCCCTTAATCGTTCATCCTATACTGATGCTCATCAGAAATGTGACATTCTTCACCCTGTGTCAGTGACGTGTAGCTTTGCCTCTGTTGTGTCCTTACCTCAATCCCACCTCCCTCTTGTCTCACCTTCCTCCATAATTCCCTCGTCCTGCCTTCCAGGTGGCCCTCCCCCTCGCTGACTGAGAAATGTTCCTCATCTTCGGTACCCATCTGAGATGGGGCACCTCCTTCCCAGCGTCTCCCAAGTTGGAGGCCTACTGCCACAACTTGGCCACAGGATTCACAGTCAATGCAGCCTAAGGTCACCCACCCTCCCTCTTCCTGGATCTTGCAGAAGTGTGCTCTCTTTCTGTGTCCTGTCCTCTTCGACCTATGAAAGAGAACAAGAAGAAACATAAGTCCTAGACCAAGGCCCCTTGGTGCCCCCTTGAAGTCAGTGTGTGGCCTCTTATTTATGGATGTCACTGTCCTTTTTGGTGTCTTGGTGGCGTGATTGGCTCCAGCCCATTTGCCTCCCATTTGGATCCCTGTTCTGTGCTAATTAGTGGAACTGTAATGGATACTACTGTCACTCTGAAGAGTTGCATTCCCTTATTTCCTTTCACTTGGCAGCTTGTGCCGTTCTCCAGTAATTTCATTTTACTGATGCTCATTCTCCGACCCTTCGTAAATTTTGTGGATTATGTCAGAACTGGGTTGCCCCTTTGCAGGCTTCCAGTGGCATTTGCACACTGGTTCATATGGATATTGTTAGAAATAAATCCCCCTTCATATCTTGAAGTTGCCTTCTGGATCCACTTGGACTCTACAGTCTTGGTTTGCACTCTCTGTCTTCCTCCTGACAGGCCACTTAACCCGCTGCCCTAACTGCTCTCCTTCAGCAACTCCCCTTCCCCTTCTCCTCCTTAGGGATTTTAATGCCCATCACTATTTGTGGGGCAGTGCTATTTTGTCTAGTTGGGGGCTCCTTATTGACCAATTTCTTGCAAACCATGACCTGTGCCTTCTTAATGATGGTTCTCCTACTCTTTTTTACTTCTTCCTATGGCACTTCCTCTGCCATTGATTTTTTTGCTCAGATCCCCCCCCCCCCCCCCCACCCCTTCTTCCCTCCTTACACTGGAATACTGACCACTTCTTGTTGAATCTCTCATTCAGTTCCCACCTCCTGATGGCCAGGTTACCCCGTTGGGCTTTCCAACATGCTGATTGACTTCCCTGTACTTCCCAGGTCATGTTTACACTTTCTTTGTCAGGTTCTATTGAAGAAGTTTTTGTGATCTGTCCGACAAGATAATTCGTGCCACCTGCATTACCACTGCCTGTCTGACGGGCCCCATTTGCTGCTGGACAGTTCTGTGATGGAGCATGGCTATTGTCACTGTCATGCGTGATCGCTTTTGTACCTTGCAACACCTTAAGCGACACCCGTCTTTTGCCAGTCATATTACCTTTAAATGTCTTCTTGCTAAAGCCCAGTATTTAATCAGACAGAGCAAGTGGTTGTGTTGGGAATGCTTTGTCCCCTCCCTAAGTTCTTTTGTTCCTTCATCACAGATGTGGGCTAAGCAGAACACATCATGACCTAGTCTGTGGCAGCATCAGCACCAGCCTTTTATCCAGCTGCCTCCCTCCTATGGAAACAGTGTTCTGAAGCTTCCCCCTTAAGTTATACACCTTGTCAGGCGGACTCCTACAATGAACCTTTTACTGTTTGGGAACTTCTTCTGGCTCTCTCTTCTTCCCATGATTCAGCCCCTGGCCCTGATTCCATCCATAATCAATTGCTTCAGTGCCTCAGTCCTTCACAATGACAATATCTCCTCCAGGTGTTTAACTGTGTGGTATACACCACTTCTAACAAACACCGAACAATGCGCTCCAGTACGCGGCCGCCAAAATACATCGCTGGCTGCACTTCTCCGGGCGGCTCGCGGCTACCATCGCTGGCCACCTTCGCCCACGTGCGTTTGTCAACACACAGCAATTGGCTACGGCAGGAAACATTGCGATTGGTTTTCCCTGGAAAGCAGTGACCCCAGCCGACGGCTCCATTAACTAGCAAGCCTTTTATAAACCCAGCCGCCGCCGCAAACGACAGTTCTCATCGGGAAGTGCAGTACGCCGTGTTCCAGCTGCTTGTGGATGAGTCGCCGCACCACTCGAGGTTACCTGGCTGCTCGGCGGAAAATCTTGCGACTTCACTTGGAGAGACTGAACTTCACTGGACTTGGGAATAATTACGGGACGTGCACCCCACCATGCGCATTCGGACATTGGTATAACCAAACTTTAATTCTGCATTACTTCTGAGTGTGAGCCTGGGTAGACACTTGGCTAACATAATTGTTAAAAAGTGATTTGTGATTTAATAAACCAGACTGAAGAGGTTATTGTGTTATTCCTGGTTATAACAAACTGTATATGGCTAAAAGGCTTTTTCCTCTTGTTGGAGGGACAGGATTGTTGTTCCTTTCCTTAAGCTTGGCAAGAGTTCATTGTCCCTTGATAGTTGGCCATAATTACCCGTCAGTCAAGTGGTTCAAATGGCTCTGAGCACTATGGGACTCAACTGCTGAGGTCATTAGTCCCCTAGAACTTAGAACTAGTTAAACCTAACTAACCTAAGGACATCACAAACATCCATGCCCGAGGCAGGATTCGAACCTGCGACCGTAGCGGTCTTGCGGTTCCAGACTGCAGCGCCTTTAACCGCACGGCCACTTCGGCCGGCCACCCGTCAGTCAACCTGACCAATGTCCCCTGCTAATTGCATGAATGGATGGTGGTTCGTCAGCTGAGTTGGGTCCTCGAATCTTGTGATCTTTTATCTCCTTACCAGTGCAGCTTTCGGCAGGGACGGTCTCTGATAGATCATCTAATTTGATTGGGAACTGCAGTTCGGCAGGCCTTTTCTCGGTGCCGCCATCTTGTCACAGTGTTCTTCAATCTTTGTAAGTCCCATGACGCAGCTTGGCACCATGACATCCCACTTACGCTCCATGAGTGGGGCATTTGGAGCCCCCTCCTAATTTTTAATTTGCCAGTTCCTGTCCCACCATTAGTGCAGTATGTGGGTTGGCACTGTTTCCAGCTCTCTGCAGACCCAGGAGAATTGCATTCCATAGTACACTATATCATGTGTCCTTTTTCTCATCACTACAATGGACTTGAAGCCTCTGCTGGACTGTTGAGCAGCCCTGCTCTATATGTGGATGATTCCTACATTTGGGCTAGCTACCACTCGTTGGCATATGTGGAGCAACAATTCCAGGGTGCCATGCTTCCACATGGGCACTCTCGCACAGTTTTCAAATCTCTCCCTTTGAGTGGAGGGTTGTGCATTTCTGTCACCGTACTATAGTCCATCCTGATCCGGAGCTCTACCTTGACACCGCAACACCTGACCGTGGTCCCCCAGTTCTGTTTCTTGGGTCTCTCTTTAACAAAAGGCTTACCTGGTTGCCCCATACCTGCCTTCTGAAGGTTGGTTGCTTTTGTAAACAAGGGTCTACCCCCTTATATAATGAACTTCGAGGTGCTCTTCTGTCAGCGATTGCAAGTGGGGATCTGTCATCCTGCGCTGTCTTCGTATCGGCCATACTAGGTTGACCCATGGTTTTTATATCTCATAATTGGCTGCCGCCCCCCCCTTTCCCTTTTGCAGTTGCGGGGCCCTCCTCACAGTGATTGAATTTTGCTGGATGCCCCCACTTTTTTGGCCCTTCGCACTAAATGTGCTCTAACCACTCGCCTTGTCCTGTGGGTTATTGGATGACTCTTGTGGTGGTTAAGTCTGTCCTCAGTTTTGTTTGTGAAGATGGTTTGTCCTCCCAGGTTTAAGTACTTGAATTGGAGTCTCTCGCATTGGTGTTGGTTATGGTGTCGTTGGCTTTGCCTCCACACTGGCCACATTCTCCCCCCCCCCCTCTCTTCCCTCCCTCCCCCTTCTCCTTTTCCCTAAATTTTGCCCATTTTCCTACAATTTTGTTGATTTGTTTCCCCTTTACTTGTGTGTTCTTCTCATGGTGTTGTCCCCATTGTGTTGTGATCGTGGCATGGTGTGAGGATCAGGAAGGGTCAGCAGCATTGTGAGTGCCCCAACATGCGTAGTGTAGTGTCTCCGAGGGGTGCCTGCTCTCTCTCTCTCTCTCTCTCTCTCTCTCTCTCTCTCTCTCTGTTCCCCTCCTGCCCCCCCCCCCCTCTCCTGCAGCCCTGATGTTTCCTTTACCTCTTTGTTTGCCCACTTTCCTGTCTGCTTGACTGGACTGTGCTGTTTCTGTAGTTCCTCTCTTGGTTTCTGCCACCTTAGTCAGGGGACCGATGCTCTCACTGTTTTATCCCCTCCCACAGTCAGCCAACCAACAACCATAAATTTTGTATTTTCGTTTTTATGCAAATAGAAACAACAGCTACTTTTTGTCTTATTCTGTTAGCCCCCCACCTGAAGTTTACCTCTCACCACCATCCCAGCTTATCTCCCCCAACCAACCATCCAATAACTATATGGTTCTGTTGTACCAGTTCCTTTGTTTATGTAACTAATTAGTGAATTAATTTCTCAGGGCTGATTGAAAAATGTGAAGAAGCTGCTTTTGTCTGGAGTTACTGTGGCTGCTGACAGTGTGTATTAAACTTTCATGTGAAACGGATCAACAAAGGTAAGCAGTATTCTTTGTTCTATTATGAACTAAGAATATTGTGAAGTGAATTGACAAAAGGTAATTGTTGTGACAGTGCCACGATATTTAAAAGTGCCGCTACATCAGTACGCGAACACGGCGATAGAGGCGCTCTGCAACTCGGCTGAGCGCGGGAGCGCCACCTAGCTATGAACGGCGCCGGCCGCATGTCACGGCATGGCAGTCGAATGACAGATACGGAGTTGGTAGCATGTAACCCGCTATTTTTTGTACTTTTGTATATCCACGCAATTTATTAGTGATTAAAGGTTATAACACTTTTTGGCGACGAGGTTGGATATTTTTTTTCCTGCGTTGTGGAATTGTGTGTTCGTGTCGGGGCAGACATGGAACAGCTTATGCAAGCACTCATTGACCAACAAACACGGCTGACGGCTGCTATTCAAGCACAACAAACACAGCTGACGGCTGCTATTCAGGCGTTGTCGACGTCGCTTCCTCATCGTCTGTCTTCCTCTTCTCCGCCTCCATTCCCTCCTTACGACGAGGCCGCTGTAGACTGGGAGGATTATGAGAAGCGTTTGCGGCAACACTTCTTGGCTTTCGGCGTTGTCGACGCTCCTATGTGTAAGTCGTTATTTCTATCTTGTATTTCCCCACGGATCTATCAGCTGCTATCTCAGTTAGCCCCTCTGTGGGAACCTGCCTCTCTGCCCTTCCAAGAACTGTGTGACTTATTGTCTAACTATTACCGAAAAAACACCCATGTCAATGCCGCCCGCGTGGCGTTCTACCGGTGTCGTAAACAGCCCCATCAATCTTACCGGGCTTGGGCGCCGGAACTACACGGTCTGAGTAGGAAATGTCAGTTTGTCACGGACACTCATCATGAGTCTTATGCTGATTCAATGGTTAGGGACGCTATTCTACGGCTTGCTCCTGATAAAGAAGTTCGGCAACGTGCCTTACAACTGCCAAACCCGTCGTTGTCGGAAGTTCTAAGCATTGCTCAATCTTTTGAAGTGTCTCACGCTGCTGGTGCGCAAATAGACGCGTGATGTGATGTAGGCGCTGTACAGACCACTTTTGACACGGACAGTTTGCCTGTTTCACAGGGGAACGACGATGTGGCGGCAGTTCACTCGCGTCACAACGTCGCGTTGGGCCGCCACGCTCGCAGCAAAAACAGCAACCACAGAAGCAGGTTCGCTCCGCACTTCCTTCTTGTCCACATTGTTTCGTACAGCATGACAGGGCCGCGTGTCCAAAACGTTGAGCCACATTTAATTCATGTAGAAAAAAAGGCCACATTGCTTCTGTGTGTCAGTCCCCTATAGTTCCTGTCGACGAGGACGAGGCATCGGACATGGATGTTAACTGTGTGCTTTCTCAAACAAATAAGTTGTTTGTTACTGTTCGTGTTCTGGATAAAGAGATTCGCATGCAAGTGGACACTGGCTCTGCAGTAACTCTCATTAATTCTCCCCTCCCTTGTCTCCAGTTACTCGAAATCTGAGAACTTATAATAAGCAGAAAATTCCTATCGTTGGCCAGTTTGATGCTTCCACTGCTTACAAGTCTGTTGTTAGGCCCCTCACGTTTTATGTGGTGGATCATGCGGGCACTGAAAACCTGTTCGGTTATGATGCTTTTCAGTTGTTCGGGTTCTCCATTGATGATGATGTGCACCTCATATCTGAGGATATTCCGTATCAACAGCTGGATGGATTGTGTTCTGAATTCTCGTCCGTGTTCTCTGCTGGTCTGGTTCGTGCCAAGGATTTTGAAGCCCACATTACTCTTAAGCCTACGGCTCGCCCTAAGTTTTTCCGGGCACGCCCTATTCCGATGGCGTTGTGTGCACCTGTCAAGGCTGAGATAGACAGGTTAACAGCTTCAGGGATTCTCCTTCCTGTTACCTCCAGTGAAGGGGCATCGCCAGTCATGGTGGTTTCTAAACCAAATGGGAGTCTGCGATTGTGTGGTGATTTTAAAGCCACTGTCAACGCTCAGAGCCTCATTGACACTTATCCTCTTCCCCGTCCTGAGGAGTTATTTACCAAGCTCGCTGGGGGCTAGTTCTTTTCCAAACTTGACTTGTCGGAGGCGTACCATCAGTTGCCGTTGGGTGCATCTTCCAAGGAATTTCTTGTCATCAACACTCCTTGTGGGTTGTATCAGTACCAGCGGTTACCATTTGGCGTCGCTAGCGCGCCGGCCATTTTTCAGCGGTTTTTGGAACAGCTCACGTCTTCCGTTCCCGGCTGCATCAACTACCTGGATGACATTGTTGTCACGGGGGCCTCCACTGAGGAGCACCTTCACAATTTGCATTCACTGTTTCGGGTTCTGCATTTGGCTGGGTTGAAGTGCAATCTGGACAAGTCACAGTTCTTCCAACGCTCCATTGTGTATCTTGGTTCCCACTTGTCCCGTGAGGGTATACGTCCTCTATGTCAGCACGTTGCGGCCATTACCGCTCTACCCCGGCCGTCTACGGTCAAAGAACTTCAGGCATTTCTAGGCAAGATTGCTTATTATCACAAATTCATTCCATCCGCGGCGGCGGTAGCTCATCCTCTGCATCAGCTGTTACGCAAAAACGTTCCTTTCTGTTGGTCCGATGAGTGTGAACAGGCTTTTGTCCGCCTGAAGGCTCATTTGCAGTCGGCGCCTTGTCTTGCCACATTCCGTCCGGGTCAGCACTTGGTTCTGGCGACTGACGCGTCACAGTATGGCCTAGGGGCTGTTCTCGCCCATCGGTATGAGGATGGGTCGGAACGACCCATCGCCTATGCTTCCAAGACCCTCAACGATGCCCAGCGGCGTTACTCTCAAATAGAAAAGGAGGCGCTCGCTATCATTTATGCTCTAAAAAAGTTTAGCGTTTTTTTGTATGGTTCTATGTTTCACCTCATCACCGACCACAAGCCGGTGGTCTCTCTGTTCAGCCCATCAGCGTCACTTCCCGATAAGGCAGCTCACCGCCTGCAACGTTGGGCCTTATACTTGTCTCGTTTTCACTATGAGATTCACTATCGCCCCACAGCCCAGCACGCCAATCCTGACGCGTTGTCGCATTTGCCGATGGGCCCCGACCCGGTTACCGATCGAGATGAACTACTCTGTTTCCACATTGATGAGGAAGAACGTCGTGCGGTCGAGGGTTTTCCACTTACAGGTTCGCAGGTCACGTCGGCTACTGCGCGGGACCCAGTCCTGCGTCAGGTGATCGGTTTTGTTCAACGGGGTTGGCCGGACAGGACCAAGGGCCGGGCATCGGATCCCCTTCGCAACTACCATGCCTTGCGCCTTCGTCTGTCTGTTCGTGAGGGTGTTGTTCTTCTGGCCACGGATGGCGCATCTCCACGGGTCTTGGGGCCAGCCTCTCTTCGCAAAGATGTTCTCAAACTGTTGCATGAAGGCCATTGGGGGATTTCTCGGACTAAGTCCCTGGCCCGCAGGCACATTTATTAGCCCGGTATTGATTCGGACATCGCCCACATGGTCGCTGCGTGTGGTCAGTGTGCTCACCAACTGGCTGCACCCTGTACAATGCCCTCTCTGTGGCCTGATCCAGCGCAGACATGGGAACGGGTGCACGCTGACTTTGCTGGGCCCTTCCTCGGCACTTATTGGCTACTGTTGATTGACGCCTTCTCGAAATTTCCGTTTGTTGTTCGATGTCCGTCGCCCACCACTGTGGCGACGACGCTGGCTTTGTCCAAAATCTTTGCGCTAGAAGCTCTTCCATCCACGATCATCACGGACAATGGCCCTCAGTTCTCTTCGCAGGCCTTCCGTGATTTTTGTACTGGACAAGGGATTCATCATGTTACAGCACCGCCCTTCCATCCGCAATCGAATGGGGAGGTCGAGCACCTTGTTCGCACTTTCAAAAGCCAGATGAAAAAATTCCTTAGTGATTTTTCTACAGATGACACTCTGTTGCAATTTCTGAGTTCTTATCGCTTCACGCCTCTGGGTGATCGCAGCCCTGCTGAACTCGTGCATGGCTGCCAACCGCGCACTCTACTGCACCTGCTTCACCCTGTCAGGCCCGTCCCCTAGTGCGGGAAAATACTCGGTGGGCGCCGACGTGTGGGCACGAGGGTATGGATCTCGCCCTAAATGGATTCCAGGGGTGGTCAAGGCTGTTCGCGCCGCCAGCTTTGTGAAATACGTACGGATGACGGCATGGTTGTTCGCCATTACGACCAGATGCGCCCACGAGTGGTAGCCACGCCGGTGCCACCGCCCCTTCTTTCGCCTCCACCAGCCTGAGAAGGCAGTCCTGTCGCTGCTGCCGATCTTCCGTGCGTGTTGCTGTAGCCGACGTCGCTACCGCTTCCGAGTACGCCGGAACCGGCCCCAGTCGCAACGCCGCCTTCTCCGGGACCCATTTCGCTGGAGCACACCCCCAGGTCCACGACACCTGTGGATGCTGCTCCGGAGTTTTCACCCATCATCTCGTCCAGGAGGCACGTTCCACGCACAAGCTTCCGTCCTGGACATTTTCGACCATACTCTCGTGTTTCTCCGCAGGATCTTCTCGGGGCCTCCCAGGAGGCCATGGATGTCGCCGCACTGTCCGTGTCTCCAAGGAAGTGAGTGTTTTTTTTTTTTTTCAAGGGGGGAAAAGTGAGTGCGGGAGCGCCACCTAGCTATGAACGGCGCCGGCCGCATGTCACGGCACGGCAGTCGAATGACAGATACAGAGTAGGTAGCATGTAACCCGCTATTGTTTGTACTTTTGTATATCCACGCAATTTATTAGTGATTAAAGGTTATAACAGTAATGAGTATTCTTTCTTCTATTATGAACTAAGAAACGGTCAAGTGGCATTATTTTCCTGGTGTTACATATGCCTGTGGAGGCTAACTATTTGGATCCAGACAATTTTTCGTGGCTACAATCAGTGAGAAAGAAGAGAAGTAATAATGTTGCCTTCTTGTGGTTAAGCGTATGACTATGGTACGATGATGATGCTGCTGTTGCAGTTTATAAATCACTTTCCTAATATTTTTGAAAGGATAAACCTCCATTTGACTGTACATTACTGTATTTTTCTCCTGTACTGTCTAGATTTAAGTTTTTATGCCATTATTGAGTATAACTCTTTAAAGTTCTTAAATCATTAATGTGTCATATCTGGTCTAAGAACTTTTAGCATCATACTCGATAACTGCATAAAAGCTGAAATCTAGATAGTATAGGAGAACAATACAGTAGTATACAGTTAAATGACAGTTTATTCTTTCAAAAAATTCTACATTAACTGTGGCTCACCGTGATTGAAAACTTCTCACTTTCCTTAAATTGTGTCTGAACTGATGTCAAATGTTAAACATGAAATCTTATGCCCTCCCATTTGCAATGTGTTTTGTGCATGTCCAGTGACATAATATTATGTTATTTTATATGAGGGATTGCATAGATATTACTTTGTTACTGTGAATGTTGAGAGCTGTTATGCTGAACAGTTTAATTTGGAAGAAATTTTGATTAATGGGTATACATTTGATATCTTCATAGAGGAGGAGAAGTCAAGCCTGTACCTGTTAAGGAGACTAAATTTCACAAAGTGTTGTGAACTCCTTGTTAAAATTTTGGATGCTCTTCCACGTCAGGTTGCATTATGGTAAGTGAAGTGAGTACTATTGCGACCAAGATTTGACCGAATGCCTGGAATAATTTAAGAGAAACTCACTGAGGCTAGACTAACTGACCTGAGTTAATCAAAAGAGGATTGCAGAATGAAAACACAAATATTGAGGAATGGAGAAGTAGAGATGGTGGTACAGATAAAAAAAATTTCCAATGAGTAATCCAAAGAAAGAGAACCTGAGATGTAGTGAAAGCTGAGACCAAGAATCAACGGTGTTTTACGACAATGAGATGATAGAAAGTGAATACACAACTGAGTGTGGTGCTACTGTGTGGTACCGTGATTCATGGATGTAACATACCTGTGTAGCAGCCATGGTTCCATTCCTTGGTGTCTGGGGGGCTTTCAGAGTTGCCAGACTGGGATATGAGAAGTGCATTTCAATGTTGACTACACTAGCTGTCAAGTACACCAGAGTTGGCAAGATAACACATTGGTGTCAACATTGACAGGAAAAAAAATGGCTCTGAGCACTATGGGACTCAACTGCTGTGGTCATAAGTCCCCTAGAACTTAGAACTACTTAAACCTAACTAACCTAAGGACAGCACACAACACCCAGCCATCACGAGGCAGAGAAAATCCCTGACCCCACCGGGAATCGAACCCGGGAACCCGGCCGTGGGAAGGGAGAACGCTACCGCACGACCACGAGATGCGGGCATTGACAGGAAAAGTTGTTTGACCGTGTGCCAGTAGTAGCTCCTGGTAGGTTTTAAGCTACTAGGTTGCAAAGCCACATGACCATGAGCTAGTGAGAGCAGAGTATGACTTGTATAAATACTGCTTCCGAGTCATAAGAATTCCCTTGTGTGTTGCATGTGTACATTGTTACCCCTCTACTCCTGTCTGTGTGGTGATATACATGAATCTTGTGTTGTGGTATTGTACACTAATCGCCTAATATCCACATTTCTGCAACATTTGCAGTGTGGATGTTGTAGTTCTGTAAGATTGCTTATTGATAATTTATACTGTTTGTGGTTCATGCTCGAGAAGAAAAGATACATTGTCTTTGTTTTCCCTCATAAGTGCCCTGTTCATTTCCATCACAGGCACCCATACCCATGGCCAAGAGGGCTATCATGCCCCACCTCCTCCCCCTGCCAGCTGTCGTGGAAAGGAAAAAATATATTTCAGTCAGATGTTTTTCTTAAAGAAAATGATTTAAAAGTCGCCATTATGCAGGTTTTTAACAAGGTCAGAATTGGAAACTTTTTATTGCTACTTACAAGTCTCCATTCATTATCCAAAATATTATAAATACTCCATACCCTCAGGTTTAGGCCACACCCCTTACAAACCATCATGTAAGCACCCTCGATTTCCATTGTGGTATCACATACACTGAGGTGACAAGTCATGGGATACCTCTTAATATTGTGTCGTATCCCCTTTTGTCCGATGCAGCCCAGCAATTCCACACGGTACAGACTCGACAAGTCATCAGAAGTCCCCTACAGAAATATTGAGCCATGCTGGCTCAATAGCCATCCATAATTGTGAAATGAAGGTAAAAACATTTAGTAACTGGAATTGTGGCACAACCAGGAGGCACTGGCCAACCAGCCGAGGGCGTCGATGGTGAGTTGCTGAAAACCACAAAAAGCAATTACAGCTATGGACGAACAGCAAAGTGATGTGGCAGAATGACTAGTCCAGAGTGGAAACCAAATTGGGAGCATTAGACATAGCAACACACAGAACCAAACAATTCTGCATATAATAATCAAATGATAGCGTAGTCGAAATACGACTCAGGTCCAGACCTTTGCACTCCAGCTTTATAGCGTGGCCGTGGGTGCCGACGGTTGGTGTGTGGGGCATGGACCCCGCGTAGTGCTGAGGCAGTGACAGCAGCGTTTGCAAATATTAGGAATGCTAACTAGCGGCTGTTGTCTGGATCCGTGACTTCTGGCAGGCTTTCTAACTTGTCGAAGTGGGATACCAAATAACAGAAAACTGGATCACTATATTTGACAGTGATATAACTGAAGGGGTTAGTACATAATTGGCTAATTGAGAGCAGCAGGACTGCTTAAATATGCTTTTTAGTCAGTTGGTAGCTCTTGCTTTGCTCCTCCTAGAATTCAAGATTCTTAAGATTCTGATTCTGTAAAACCATAAGTGGGCTATTACTGCCTGTGTATGCACTATGTTCCATTATTGAGTCTGTAGTGGGCATCTTACAAACTAAACCCACAACGCATGTGAACAGTAAAACCCATACAAATGTTAGGATGGTGCTGAAGGACTCCATTTCAACTGCACCTGAAAGTGAACACTAAGAGAAATATTTTGCTGTTTTCAGTTGTTTCTGTGATTGTGGCTGTTACTTGCTTAGCATTCTCAGCTAGGCACATTTATGGCTGCAGGATGGTGTATAGCAACACTTAAGATTAGTTGAATCTTGTTCAGTGCGATGGCAAGAGCCTGGCATTGGTTCCATTACTGGATGCAACCTGCAAATGCTCCAGTCTTTGGCGGCAGCTGTGCAACTGCATCACAGCAACCAGGCAGCATGTGGTAGGCTGGTGCTGTTTGGCAGCAGTAGGGCTGCCCCTGTGTAATTTTTCTCTCACTGCATGGGCCTTGCTACATTCAGAGGTGTTTGTTTAGCTTTGGTTAGTACAGATGTATCAGTGATTACCTAAACATATTTATAGATGAGAAGCTTAGTAATATTTGTATTTCACAACTGGATACCCAGCCCTTCAATGCAGTGCACTGCATAGGGAGTTGCCAGCAGTAAGCGATCATCACCATGACAGGCTCAAATCTTGCAGTCACTGACGATGTGATGAACAGTTTGGTGTGAAGCTGCACAGTCAGAGTTTGGATTAGGCAGCTTTTTCCATTTGGCTGTGGTCTGATCTTATTCATTTCAGGGCATTCCAGGTCTTGCTTGGTAGTTGGGATCCACTTGGAAGTCTACCACCTGTAGAGATGTTACGCACAGATACACATCTGTTACTGCTTCTGACCGACATTTCCATTCATCAACAGATTGCTGAAGATCGCCAAGTTGTTCCGCATAACGTATGAAAGGTCTTGTTTGGAGTCCTCAGCTTTTGAGCCAGGTTCAAAAGGTGCTGTTTGAAGGATAGTCTGTGGACCAAGATGACACAAATATATTTTAGGTTCCAATTACGACAAGAATTCTGCCTCTGAAGCTTACATTCAGATTCATATTCAACAAATTATTATTTAAATGAAAGCAAGACACCTCTGTTTTACTCACCCTGGATTGAAGTCTCCAAATTTTCAACTAATTGTCCAGTACAGACAAGTCTTTGGGTAGGATCTCTCCAGTGTTCCCCCCCCCCCCCCCCCCCCCCCCCCGGCATTGTAGAGCTAGAACCAGGTTGTCAGCATAGCAGAATTTTCTGGACAAAGGGTCAGGTAGGTCTGATAAATACTAGCTGATCAGTAATGGTGAGAGAACTGATCCGTGGAACAGTCCATTGTTAAGCTTCCTCTCCTTTTGTATCTTGCTTCCAGTGATTATCTAGAACTTACCCTGTTGTTAAGCGGGTGGGCCATCATTCCGCATGGTATGATATGAACAAATAAGGCCTTTCCTCTAGACCGTGTTGAAGGCAGCAGTAGCTCAATATATTCTACAGATCTTTTCAGCTTCATTTGATATTCTGCGTATATGAAGGATGTAAGAGACAATACTTGGTTGCGGCAGCTACATCTGGTCTGAAGCCTGCCAGATCAACTGAAATATGCTCTACTATAGTGCTACTTATTCTTTTATGTATTACCGAGCGACGTGTTGCAGTGGTTTGCACTCGGGAGTGGTTAGCATTCGGGAGGACGATGGTTTAATCCCGCATCCAGCCATCCTGATTTAGGTTTTCTGTGATTTCCCTAAATCATTCCTGGCTAATGTCGGGATGGTTCCTTTGAAAGGGCACAGCTGACTTCCTTCCCTGTCCTCCCCTAATCTGATAAGACCAATGACCTCGCTGTTTGGTCTCCTCCCCCGACAACAACCCAACTCTTTTATGTATCAACTTTTGAAAAAGCTTATAACAGCAGCTAAGGAGGACAATAGGGCAATGTGTAAGTCTGCAGGCTTTCGTGGCTGTTGTCACTGAAGTTAAAATCTCCTGGGTTATTAGGCCGCGTCATGTTTCTTCTAAAATTTTAGAAGAAACATGACGCAGCCTAATAACCCAGAAGATTTTAACTTCAATAGGGCAATAGCTTTCTACCTTGTTGCTGTTTTTGCCAGGTTTCAAAACAGAGATTATCTTTGTCTTCTTGAAGTCCAATGGAAGTTGACCAGTCAACAGGGTGTGAGTGAAGAATTCTACCAACCATTTCTCAGAATATCCTCCCATATGAATAAGGAATTGTGGTTGGACACCATCAAATTCAGCTGCCTTAAAGGGTTAGGGATCCTTCAGTCCCACGTCATTGCCTGAAACTGTGAAGAGATGTGAGTTTTCAGATTAGGGAGATGCCATCCTTATCATATTATGGAGCTTCCATCTAACACGTTTGATATTTTTCTTGTCAGGAGCCACTCTTGATGTAGTAATGATGTGAGAAACACTTTGGCAAGGTGTTACTTCTGAATGTTTCCTGCATACTGGTGCACTTGCTCACAGTTTTCTTGGGAGGCTCCATGCTTCTCTGTTAGAGTGGGTGAAGTCAATATTTTCAACAGTTTCTCTCTGTTTCTTCCAAGCTCAACAAAAGTTCTGTAGCTTTCTTTGGGCCTCCACTTTGCTGGAAGAGTTGGTACTGTGTTTCACTTTCGTCATTCCATCCTCAGAGGTATTCTTTTCAGTATCCTCGTGGCATACACCTTTTAGCTGTCACTGTTACTACAACAGTGAAGTGCCAGTAGTTCTTGTATGATTAAGGGATCCAGCAAATGTTTTTATCCAGTTGTGTAGAAAACTTCATCCGGTCAGCTCCCTGGAAATTCCATTGAACATATGGAGTTGATCATGTGACAGGGACTGTGCAACCAGTTTGTATTATTACAGGTCTGTGCTGGTTGTGAGGAAAGACATCTATCATCTTTCCTGTAGTGTTGATGGAAAAGCTACTTTTGTTGCAGCTAACAAAACGTAAACCAGGATTTTAATCCTTCCCCCAAGCAGCTGACCTGAAAGTACCTTGATCGTTGACATCAAACAAAAGATGAAGATTGTTCTCTTCAGCCCATTCTGCAAGCATGCTTTCATTTTCATCATTGTCAGAGTACCTCCAAAGTTCATGGTGACTGTTGAAGTCCCCGTACATAAATTGCAGGGTGTTATGCTGTGCTTAAGACAAAATCAGGCCAGAGTACATTGGGTGGTTTGTAGACTCTTGTGACAATGATACCACATAATTGTATCACAGTTATCAATAGATATGTAACTTGTGGGCAATGTTGCCATGAAACACAAGGGCACACATTTCAGACTGAATGATTGGGATCTCACGATTCCCTATTTCAAGGTGAAATGTGTGACTGGTTAAGATAGACAAGTTGTATCTTTACGTGTGTTTGAAGAGAAGTTAAAGATTTTCATGGAACATATGGAGGTTATTTTTTGTATGAGTTGTGGCTGGATGTACCCAGGATGGTTTGCAAAGCCATCATTTAGTTGTCATGTGGCCAAGAGATGGTCACTTTTGATACAGAACTTTACCATTTTTGTCCTAGCTTCACAAGGGAGTCAGGAAGGGAACACATCCCTGGCTAGCTGGGTGCTGATGCAAGAGAGAACTTTCTTCGGCAAGTGGTCGGTGGTCAACACGTCATAGTCCCCATTGTTCTTTATTGATTACACACATTCTGCCCATTGGCAGCAGATTCTTTGTCAGCCCTTGATGGGAATGAATAACCTTTTCTGAGGTGACAATTCTACTTGATGCATAGGCCACAATGAATCAGAATTGACCAATACAAGATAATATTCTTAACGAAAAGTTAGAGATAGCTGTTAGACTCACTGGACAATATGTACAATAGGGTTGTTCTTCCGCCTCTTCTACCAGTTCTGTGCATTTACAGGTTTCTTAGTTGGAATGCACTTTTTATCATAACACGTGTAAGGTGAAGTGATACGTTTTCTGTCATTGTTAGAAGTTCACTGAAATCCATTGCCTGAGTTTGTAAGCTTTTTGCATTCCTTATAAGTAGTTAATTGGTTTATCCTTAATGTTCTAATTGTTGTCTGTAGGTGACACAAATGCATAATTTGTTCCACTTGACTGAGGAGGAGTGGTTTTTTGTGTGATGCAGTGAGAGGTTTTGCTATGTCAGTCAGAGTTTTTGAAAAAAAAATCCATGGTATTTTATGGTGGTGATGGAGCTAGCAGTGTTTATTTTTAATTCTTCATGTTTTTGTAGAGCTATCAAAAATGATTTGTTGTTGCTGTTTTCCTTTGTGAATGGTCTGTGTAGTTTTATGTAAGCTTTGACCAACTAATTTTTTTCTACATGACTTCAGTCAAAGCTTATTGTGTCATTGGTATTCACTTTCATTGAATGATTTTTGTATAGATTGGTTTGTTACTGTTAAATTTCTTGTCCTCCTGTATATCCCTTGGATTGTTTGAATGCTACATATACCGTATTTACTCGAATCTAAGCCGCACTCGAATCTAAGCCGCACCTAAAAAATGAGACTCGAAATAAAGGAAACAAAATTTCCTGAATCTAAGCCGCATCTGAAATTTGAGACACGAAATTCAAGGGGAAAGAAAAGTTTTAGGCCGCACCTCCAAATCAAAACAAAGTTGGTCCATTGTAATATGGGACACAATTTAGGTTGAATGAATGACGATACAGCTACAGTAGTTTGGTTCGAGTCGTAAGCTTAGCAGTTAAGCTTTACCAGGTAGCCACTGCTATGAGTCACGCGCTCCATCCGTATTTATACGGATACCCTTCCTTTTTCACGTGCTTCATCTGGTTTGAATCGATTGCTTATTTTCTTTTGAGCTGATAAGTGCCGTTTTCTTTGTTATAGGTGTTTACGTCACTCTAAACTGAAAATGCATTACTGTACTGTGTCATGTCATGCATTGTTTGTCGCATTCTAATACTGCGTGTTTACGGCCTGTCGCCGCTCGCGGCATGGCTTGCTTTTGTGCGCGCTACCGCCGCTTACAATTTAATTAAAAGAAGGGAAAAAAAAGAGAGAGAGAGTGGAATCGTCTCATTAGCAAAACAACGGCAAGAGACTGCTATTTGTTGTTACTTACACTGCTGCTTTCTTTGATAATTATCAACAAGAACCAAATAATACACTGCATAAGATAGAACATGTTCTGAACGAGAGTTAAGCGAAAATTTTTCTCTGTTTGAAAATCTTTGCGGCCGCTTCTTTAGTACATCAAATTCTGCACAGGAATTAGAGTCACCTTAGATTTAAAATCTAGTCAGTTGACGTGCTTCATTTCTGACTGTATCATTATTAGGCATAAGAAAAATACGAATATAAACATGACACGATATGTATATTCTTCCGCGTTCGCTGTTGTCTCACTCTAGTTTTGTAGTTTATAAGGCAGACAGGATTTAAATGAGATAGCACCAAACACGAAAGAATACATGGCAAAATGTTTATATTCGTATTATTCTTATGGTGAAGAGAATACTGCATGTGATTCACATTTCATCAGGTTCCTATTAGCAACCGTCTCTTCTCACAAGTAGGAAAAAATTCAGAACGTAGAGTTGGCCATATTGACAAACATCCCAGTCTTGCTAGTCGGATTTTCGTAATACATTGAAATTCTGCTACATTCGAAGATGAACAATACGGAATTTGTATTTACTTCGTTGGATAATATATGAAAATGCAGTGATCGAAACTCGGAGCGGAGAAAAAAAGCTCGCCTTCCACCTTTTTTTAAATTTATTTACTGACGCAGAGGTTTTGGCGCCAGTATTTATCTTTGCACCTACAAAGCATGCCTGTGTAGCGCTACATATATTCGACAGCAGAAGTTAGTTGTGGCGGCACCTACCAACATTTTTCAGAACTTCCGCTTGCTTTGCACTCGATTCTAAGCCGCAGGCGGTTTTTTGGATTACAAAAACCGGAAAAAAGTGCGGCTTAGATTCGAGTAAATACGGTAAATCCTGGCTGTTCTTGTGTATGGATTGTAAAGTTTGGCATTTCTAATTTTGGTATGCTGCAATCTTTGCTGAGGTGGTAGCTTCCCCATCTTGCCTCAGATGTGCCATTTCTCATGGTGTGTTAGAAACTCTGCTACTGTTTATTGTGCCAGTACATTTTCTTAATGTTAGTTTGTTTGTATGTGAGAGTATAGCAAGCTGAATATCGTTAATTTTATTATTGCATTTTGCTTTTGGTGGGTGTACAAATAATTTAGAAGTTGGTCATTTCAGATCAAGGACCTGTAACAACAGAAACCAGTGTTTTCCAATAAATTGATTTAAGGATTTTATTCTTAAGATGAGTACTTTCTTGTAGTTTTCACAAACGTCTCTACAGTAATTAAGAAGTATATTTCATTCATTGTGGTTTTCTACTAGGTTTTCCATACTCTAGTCACATGTTAGATGCTAATGAAATATTTTGTGAAATTATGCATGTAGTTATGTGTGTCTGGTCACAGAAACTGAGGGGTGTGCTGACTACCTGTCTCTCCATATCCGAATCCAATGAAGCTGTGGTGACATTAAAAAAATATATAATAATATATTTCATTTCGTGGGTGATAATATTACGTAAAATCGTAATTTCCTATTTCTGTTGTGGTACTTGATTTAAAGAGAAATCATCAGTAGCAAAGGGTTCTGATTTTGGCTAGCATGAGACTGTTAAGCAAACTCAATACTCCCACAAGCATTTATGTAGACTTTGGCTTTTCCGCAGTGCATACGTAGCAATTTTTGAAACACAGCACATAACTCACTGCCTTCTACGGTTAAGTTTGTGTGAGTGGCTGCTATTATTAATAACAACCTGCGTATATTATACGGAATGTTGTAATAAAAATTAGTTCTCAGGGGGCCTGATGGCAGCTGGTTTAATTATGTACCAATTTTAGAAGGACAATTAATACCCAAGATATTTCTGTTTTCATGAAAGGTAATATAGTATTTTAATTATTTTTCATTAGCAAGGCAAATCTAAGGAGTTCTTGACCAACACGGATAAAATAATGAAGGTTCTATATTGTAATCTTTATTTCTGTAAAAATAATTTCTTTTTGTTCCAAATGTTAATGTTCGTTGCACAAAACACATTGCACTTTAACACTTCTATCATCACATGACGAATTATTCATCAGAATGCAAAAACTCCATTTGGTTTTTTTTTAATAAACATACGTGGCATTCCACCATATGGGCCCCCTAGTGAGGGTGGACCCAAACATCGTGAACATTTTTTTGTGGACATACTCTCTATTAGTTCATAAAGTCGTCCAAAAGTTCACTTTTACATCACATTGACAAGTACATTAAATCAAATTACATTGGAATATGTTGTACACTTCTTATACTTTCATTATATGCGCGCGGCCAAACACACACACACACACACACACACACACACACACACACACATATTTTGTCTTACCGTTCTTGTATTATTTATCGATATATTGTATGTGCCTGTGTCCTCAACACAAGTGTAGTTTTGTAATGTGCTGGCACACAATTTACAGAATCAACACAGTCATGTTTGTATATATTTGCTTTAAAAAATCAGTTTTTTGTTATGAGTATCACCTTTACATAATGTTTGGTGAAAAGAAAGTTTACATTTAACTATGTGTTTCTCGTTTCGTCGTACAAAAGCATGTATTGTCAATTTGTCGAAGAAATCCTCTTTGGTAGTGATGAAATTGTTGAGATGCAGATGGCGAGTCATTGGTATGTGACGGCAGCAGTGTAAGTGGCAGCATACCACATGGGGCGATGATTCGATGGCCGGAGCTTTGACATGAGCAGTGAAAGCCGAAGGTCGGTTGTTGCACAGCACCCATCAGCTGTGCGGTCTGGAATGCCAGGTTGCTGCTATGCCTCACACATGACATGCAAACATTTCACCAAGCATCAGATCATTTATATAATGAAACAAATACACGTACAGGAGAGGCTGAAAGGAAACGTTATTAGTCTTCATTCACTCCTCGCTCATACATGTAAACTGTTTATATCTCCGCTAATAAGGTATTTGAACGTATGAGACCCAGTCCTTCAAATAAGGTTTCTGCTTTTATAAACACTTATTCCACTTTTTCTTATTATTTAATGCTTTTATTTCTTGTTCACAAACTTTGCACTGCACTATTTCACTGTGGTAAACATTCGGTGCGAATACATCACAGTGATACTTTTTGAGATTCCTATGTTGGCACTTGCGTCATCTGTAGCATTCTGCTGCTCACTGTCACACAAGTATTGCATCTTACCACAGTCCACAGCGGATTATCCATCCATAGGAAGTCTGTTTTGTTCATGATTTTAACACTATTTATGACAGGAATCACTGCATACTACATTCGACTTTTATCACATTTTCACCATGTATGCTGGAACTTTTTAAACTATACTAGTTTACTGTACATATTTGACAGTCATCAACTGTGAAATACAGGCCATTTTCGCTGCGCTTTTACACCATCTTTCAGTTCACTTTTATATTATATTCCAACTCTTGAATCACTTTATCCTCATATCATTGATTGAGTGTCCAGATAGTTTCACACAGAGCTTGGAATTTATGAGCACATAATGCTCTATTTATGAAAGAAACATGCATCTTTAATCACAGTTTCTCATTCTACATATAACATAAATCAGCACCTTTTGTGATTAAAGTTATTTAAACAGTGTGTGTAATAGCCAGCATTTCTTACTTAGAAGGTCTGACCAATTGGTCTTTCTGGACTCAAGAGTACAGTAAATTTGTATATCTGACATCAGTAAACATTCAACACTGATTCAAATTCATTTCGATTATTGCGCTTGCAGTTGCCGTACATGTGAGGGTAAGATGCAAGCACTTCTAGGCTGGTATTTGTGCAGAATTTAAACATCTGCCCTAACTTTTTTTTCTTCTCTCCACCCACATGACAGGTTCTATCATCTCAGCAGATTTTTTTTTTCTCAGCAAATCATGATTGGAACAGGCTCAGGCAACCATGCACAATGCCAAGTAAAATTTTGTGCCTTGAGCCCCAAATTGGATTCATTAACTATCACCCTGTCCAGATGCGTACCTTCAGATACATACATCCCATTCAAACAAATAGCTTACATATATACTCTCTTATATAGTCACACATATATACCAATGCATACAAATTAACTGCAAAGGCATATGAATTGAAAATCAAATCCCAACTACACTTAAACTATAACTTAGAAACTACTAACTGTTTACAGTTCAGTTGAGTTTTTCACTCAATTAAGTATCAGTTTCTTCATTCAGAGATATGAAGGCCTTTAAGACTCTATCAGGATACAACCCTTGCATCTTCTTTGTCTTTGGGTATGCCAACAGGTAGCACCCGTCATGTGGTACATTAATTATTAGGTGTGGCCCAGTATATAAAAGTTGCCACTTTTTATTTATTCTTTTAATATTATAAGCCTTGGGGTGGTTTTTCAACATAACCAAGTCTCCTCTTTTGTAGGTATATATTTGATTCAGATTTCTATCAAACTTCACAGCATGGTGTTGTAGTGACAGCAAAGCTCATTGTAACCTCTGCTCTCTTTATATTGTCATAATCCTGGAGTGCCAAAACCCACCTTGTAAGATGTTTATGAAGCAACCTGCATGTAAATACTGGGTGATCAAAAAGTCAGTATAAATTTGAAAACTTAATAAACCATGGAATAATGTAGATAGAGAGGTAAAAATTGACACACATGCTTGGAATGACATGGGGGAAAAAAAAATCACAAAATGTCCGACAGATGGCGCTGGACAGCAAAACGTCAGTGACTGCGCATGACAATCATGTATAAAAGGAGCTGTAATGAGAGAGAGAATCAGGTGCGCCAGCAGTTGCAGCATGTTGATGTTACCTGAAAAGGCGCTTTTAGTGAAGCTGTATTATCAGAATGGGGAATGTGCTAGTTCAGCGTTACGATCCTATCACCATAGGAAGGGGATTCGAACGGGTAAAGGTCCGTTGACCAATGCAGCTGTGGCGAGAATGATTTCGAAGTTCGAAGCCATGGGTTGTTTAGACGATAGACCCTGTAGTGGCCGACCGAGCACAAGGCGTAATGCTGCTGAGACAGTTCAGGAAGAAATGGAAACTGTAGCGGGTTCATCTATGCAGGGGGAAGTCAGTGCTCGTGCAGTTGCATGTCGCACAGGCATTCCATACACTACTGTTTGGTTGGCACTGAGGCGTACCCTCCGATGCTATCCATACAAAATCCATCGGCATCATGAACTGTTACCTGGCAATTTAGTGAAGCGGAGGGCCTTTGCGGTGTGGGCATTTCAAAAGATGGCGGAAGATGACGATTGGTTGAGTAACCTGTTGTGGACCGATGAAGCTCATTTCACGCTCCGAGGGTCTGTCAACGCCCACAACTGCAGAATTTGAGCTACCGAAAATCCTAGAGCTGTCGTGGAAACGCCATTGGTCGACGAGAAAGTCACGGTATGGGTTGGATTTACCAAATCTACCATTATCGGGCCTTTTTTCTTCGTGGAAATGCAGACTCTGGTTTTGTAACTGCTACTGTGATGGGTGAGAGGTACGCCGATATGTTACAGAATCGCATCATCCCCAGCCTGGCTGATAAACACCTGCTGGAACGTATGATGTTTATGCAGGATGGCGCTCCGCCCCATATTGCTAGACGCGTGAAAGGTCTCTTGCGCACGTTGTTTAGTGATGATCGTGTGCTCAGCCGCCACTTTCGTCATGCTTGGCCTCCCAGGTCCCCAGACCTCAGTCCGTGCAATTATTGGCTTTGGGGTTACCTGAAGTCGCAAGTGTATCGTGATCGACCGACATCTCTAGGGACATCTGACGCCAATGCCTCACCATAACTCGGGACATGCTTTACAGTGCTGTTCACAACATTATTCCTCGACTACAGCTATTGTTGAGGAATGATGGTGGACATATTGAGCATTTCCTGTAAAGAACATCATCTTTGCTTTGTCTTACTTTGTTATGCTAATTATTGCTATTCTGATCAGATGAAGCGCCATCTGTCGAAAATTTTTTGAACTTTTGTATTTTTATGGTTCTAATAAAACCCCATGTCATTCCACGCATGTGTGTCAATTTGTACCTCTCTATCTACATTATTCCGTGATTTATTCAGTTTTCAATATATACTGACTTTTTGATCACCCGGTGCATAGCTAAGTGCCTTGTGGTCACAAAATTTGATTATTCTTTTGCCATAGACATAATAGTGGTACTTCTTTAATGCCCATACCACTGCGAATTGGTCATAACTATTTCACAGGGTGTGTATCCTGTGGACTAATGTGGTACTTTTTTGTATATCTTTTCAAAGATGGATACAAGTTCCACCCACTTAGTCTGTTGGTTAGCCACATAGGCTCCAATGAATCTATGTAAGTCACAGAAACATTGTGCTACGTGATTCGTGCTAGGATTAAAATATGATGCTAATATATGTCTAATTGCTGGGTCCCGTAGAAACTGTTTCCAACATTGACTTTTAAAGTAACTGGCATTATCTGTCAAGAGTTATTGGTTTTCCAACACTTGGGATATAATCGGTCACGAGTTTTCTGATAATTGTCTTAGATGTTGGTTATAGTTTTAGGTATTTTGAAAAGATATCAAAAACTGCAATGATGGATTTTACCCCATCTCTAGGTATTGGCAAAGATCTCATTACATCAACAGCTGTGATCTGTAAAGGTTCTGCCAGAATGATTGGATGCAGCTCGTTTTTAGTACTGTGTGTACTAGGTTTTGTCTTCTGACAGATAAGGCATGACCTCACAAATTCCGTGATCTTCCCATGTAGATTAGGAAAATAGCAATACCTGGTTAGTATACTGGCACATTTTTTATCACCGAAGTGTCCCCAATAATCATGGGTGTACCAGGTTAAATTGTTTATTGCTTGTGTAGGTATGCAGATGCACCAGTTCATGGAAGCTTCATGCATCCTGTGATATAAAAGATGATTGTGCATCTTATAAAGTTTTCCAAATTCTCCATCTGGATTATTCCTCAACGAGTTACCTATTTTTTCCCAAATCAGGTCACCTTGTTGCATTTCTTTGATTTCTCGGCGCATACATAAGTATTTTTGCCTTCTGTTGGAGTCTTTTAACAATAAAATTTTGAACTCAGCTGATTGTTCAACCAATACTGCAAACGCAGGCGATCCCTGTGGTAACCTAGATAATGCATCGGCAACAACATTATCCGTTCCTTTGACATGCCTATTTGGAAGTCATAATCCTGGAGTGCCAAAACCCACCTCGTAAGATGTTTATGAAACAATCTGCACATAAGTACATAGCTAAGTGCCTGGCGGTCACAAAATATGATTATTCTTTTGCCATAGACATAATAGTGGTACTTCTTTAATGCCCATACCACTGCGAGCACTTCCAGTTCCGTAGTGGAGTAGGAACGCTCACACAAATTCAGGATTCAACTTGCAAATCCAATTATTTTTACCTCTGTCTGTTGTCATATGCTGTCTGCTTGAAACAGACAGGCACCTAACCCGCAAATGGAAGCATCTGCCGTGAGATAAAAATCCTGCATCATGTTAGGATGATGGAGTATTTCAGCATTATATGCTCTTTTACATCCGTCTGTAAATACCCATGGTCAGTTTTTTCTTAACAGATTTAACAAATCCTCATTATTTAATAACTGAGCAGGGACAAAAGGCCTAAAAATGATGCCATTCCTGTAAATGCTTTTAATTGCTTGTTGTTGTCGGGCCAAGGCATCTCCTCTATCACACGTAATTTCTTTGAGTTAGGTAAGATACCCACCGGAGATGTAATGAGCCCAAAAAATTTAATTCCTTCTCGCCCAAAGTTGGGTTTTGTGAGATTGACAGTAACACCTACCTCAGAAAACCTTTCTAAGATACAGTGTACAATTTCCAAGTGTTCTGCACATGTTTCTGGTGCTACCAAGATGTCGTCTACATAGACAGTCACCTTTTCCAAAATGTCAGGCCCTAATACAGTGTCAAGTGCCATAATAAATACATCTGCACTGACATTCAGTCCAAATGCCAAAACTCTAAATTGATAACTCCGACTGTCAAATATAAAGGCAGTGTTTTTCCTAGAGCCTGGTGTTAAGGGAAACTGCCAGTAGGAGGGCTCATGTCAAGGCTTGTCAAGTATTTGACACCTTGAAATTTCTGGATTTGCTCCAAATGTTTTCGGGCCTCGTCCATACATGTATAATTATATTGTTGATATCTCGCACATCCAACACCAATCTGATACTGCCTCTGCTATTGTCACAGCTAGCAGCAGGCTACTGTAAGGTGACATTGATGGCTCTATTATCTACCAAAGCAGCATTCTCAGTATTTCTCTCCCCATGGCTTGCCTTTTTGTCCAAGGCACAGGGTAGGTAGTTCAACAGAATGTATTGTGTGGTTGTACTTGCATATTGAATTCGTATCCACAAATAATTCCACGTTTTTTTAAAATAACTGTATAAGTTCAGCTGTTGTTGCTGACTCAGATAGGCTGATTTGGCTACCTTTTCATTGATGTATTGTTTTATGGTGAAAGTTTATTGTGCCTAGTCGGGTTCCTGTTCATTATCGTTCTCCATAGGCCCACCGTCTTTAATGCACATTGTATGTGGATCAGTTTTGTTTACACGGACATGCCAGCAATAATTGTCCGGGATCCTAATTAGTGCCAGATCAATTCCTCAGTTTTGGCAGAATAAGATACAGATGGCTCGGGAGAGGTCTATTTTAGCCTTCATTTCCCTAAGCACATCCAACTCCAAGATGCAAGGTACCGCTGGATTCTTTACCACTAGGAATTGGCACTTGATGTCTTTGTTTTCCTTGGTTATATCAGCCTGCACCTGGTTTTTTTATGATTTGTACCCTGTCCCATAGAGCACCTACCACCTTACAATTCTCAACCAACAAAATTTGCAATGTCCTCATCCGATCTACACATTTAAACAACTGTTCATCAATAACCAAGCCACTAGCACCTATATCCAGAATCACTGACACTGATATGCTGTTTATTTGTCCCTGAAAAGCAGCCTGCATTAGTTCTCCTTCTGATTGTTCCGTCTGTCGCAGATCAACTGTCAACTCCTCTTTGATGTCACAACCGTCATTATATTGTAATAAATGAATATTCACATTCTGTCTCCCCCCTCTTTTGGCTTGCCAACTGTCTGGGTAGGGTCTACAGCGGTCGGCCAGAGTTTGACAACCTGTCACACTGCCAGTACCTGATCCGTCACATCAGTTATCCTTACACTGCCCTTCGCTGTGCAAGGTGGATTTGTGACACATGCACTTGTGATGGATCACGTTGTGGCTGTAGTGGGGGTGGTGGCATCGGAATCGCATTAATGTGGTTAACGGTTACATGGCCTGCTGGCATTGCATGTTGCGACTGCCAGTTAGCCTGCCCTGTTCATTGCCACTGCTCATTACTCATCTGCAAGCTTTTATTAGCGAAGAGGGTATTACCTCCTTCTTCGCCTCTTCTCTTCTGGTTAAAATTATCTCCTCCACTTTTGGTTGGAGACTGGCTCACATTAGCATAATGATTACATCATAACCACTGGGACGCCAATTACCATTGCCTGCTGGCGCATTGTTCATCATGTTGGTACTTTTAGTATAGTTTTCCCCATGAGGGTATTCACTATTATGTGCAAATCTGTTCTTTCGAAGACTGCTGTTGCCTTGATTTAGTGCTTTATTGTTCCCCTGACCATTATTTGAATTCCTGTATTCATTCTGTTGGGCATCCTCTTGAATAAGGTTAAGGGAACCACTTGTGGCCACGAATTGTTCAAGGTCAGTATCTGGGACATGTACTAATTTTTTGTGAATAGCAATCAGTAATTTTGCTTTGAAAATTCACAAAACATCCCACACCTGCATTGGTTCATCCCAATATTTGGTCTTGTTGAAGTATCATTCGAAGTACGTTCGAAGATTTCCGAGTCTGGGATTGAAATGCTCGGGGTTATAAACCTGTTTGCATGATCTTTCTTGTACTGACCAAGACCAAAATCTTGCCAAGAATTTACTTTCAAAATCCATAAACATCGGACACTGATGCCGCATCCTGGTTATAAAGGGTATTACAGTCTGTATCTTCTAGTGTTCATTTCGAGATAAGGACAACACATTTCTGAAACTTTTTACAAAAATCAGTGGGTGAACGCTTTTCTTTTCGTCACTGAAAGTTTGGAATTGGCGGTGCGTAATCAATGACTCCTCATGTCTAACTTGTGCTACAGTTGGTAGCACGCATGCATCTGTCACAGCAATAGTGCCCATGTAACTGCATGGAGAGAGCGGCTGCATATTCTCGCTGGCTGATGTCTCCATGCTGGGAATATTAATCGGTATGTTTCCATACTGCTCTTTTCCTGGCGGCGTGTGGGTCACATGCAATGGTTCTGCCATGCATGACTGAAATTGTTCGTCTGACACATGCTCGTCAATTCGTTGTTATAAATCTTGTGTAATATCATCATCAGTTTTGCTGATGATTTTCACTTGCCCCCCCCCCCCCCCCCCCCCCCAAACACGTTTTCGCCCTGTCACGGTGGTCTACTTTATCATCTAAATTTGAAACTTATTGCTGGATGTTTTTGTTCTGCAGTACAAGTCCTGCAACTTGCTGTTTTGACAATATTAATTTCTTGTGACAGATATGAAATAATCGCCTTGTTGCATTGGTTGAGAATCTATTGAACTTTGTTAGAAATTAAGCATCTCGCTCTTGCTATTTTTTTTCACATTGTTGTCTCTCATGTCAAACTGTGCTAAAAGCACTGCAAGAAAGTCTGGTAAAGGTGGTGATGTTGGCAACACATTAGCTGGTGATACCGTTGCATCACATATCTGTACACTGTCAGCTGTGTGAACGCTTTTACTCATTTGAGTTTGTGCACTAAAATCGACAGATGCATTATCTATGCAATGTCGCTCGTTTTCCCCTTCAGGAATTCGTGAGCTTGACATTTCACCTTGTTTATGTAATGCAAACTCTTGGACATTATCATCCACTTCAAATTCGGACATGTTCTCATCCTCTACTCACTTATCCCTCCGTGTCTTAGCCATCTTTACTCAGAACCAGATTCACTATCACAGCAGAGACACACAGAAATATATAATACACAAAAATAGCATGCACAAGAAACAATTAAATTACACAAAATGCACAGAAAAATGCAATTTTGTCGTATGATGACATGTTGGAGACCGTGGCTGTTGTTTGAAGACAAATTTTGATGGTGTTAGGACAGCAACCAGCCACAAATTTACTTTTGAGTTCCTTTATTCAAAGGAAACCGTTACCGGTTTCGAATAGTTGTGATTCATCATCAGACGATTTACACGCTTTCTTTATAATGTCATAAAGAAAGCGTGTAAACTGTCTGATGATGAATCACAACAATAATGTCATAAAGAATGCGTGTAAACCGTCTGATGATGAATCACAACAATTCGAAACCGGTAACGGTTTCCTTTGAATAAAGGAACCCAAAGTAAATTTGTGGCTGGTTGCTGTCCTAACACCATCATCACAGAAAAATATTGAACATATCATGAAATTTTGTATAGTGCTCTTTAAGCTAACTGTGTGTCCTACACCTTTAAGTAAGTTACTTTGTGCAGTACACCTTTAGCAACACTTGTACAGTGTAATTTTAATAAATGTTACACTGCGCAAACGATTATTTAAACATTACTACACACGTCTGAATCTCCCATATAATCGAACTTGACTACAGCTAATTGCCACACAGCAGATTGACTGACCAGTGTATAACAGATCACCTATTTGACTCCAAATCCCTAAGCTTTGTTACCCAAAGTCAGTAAAGCTGTAGCAAATGAATCTTTTTAAAAATATTTGTGGCAAAAATACTGTATAAACAGTAAGAACAACACTGTAATTAATTTTAGACAACACAGTCACCACAGTGCATGGCCCCCGGATACCTTTCCTTCTCTTGGTTCCCAGCCCAGAAGCACTTGCAATCACCCTCTTACCTTTTGTAATTGGTTTTTGAATGCTGCTGTTTGTCTCGGTTCAGACACCTCTTATATTGTCATAAAGCTGTGGACCCAAATTCTCCACTGCAGCAGTCTCGTCTCTCAGGTTTGACTGTCTCTCAGGTACAATGAATGGTGATATGGTACATGAAACAATATTATATATACATAATTAACTTATGCACCATACTCATTATTACATACATAAAATATATTTCATAAAATTGAAACGAAATGATCATATGGCGTTGTTGGCCGGGAGGCCCCATTCGGGGGAGTTCGGCCGCAGTATTGCAAGTCCTTTTTAGGTCATGACACATCAGCGACTTGCAAGTAAATGTTGATGAAAATGATGATGGACACACAACACCCAGTCCCCTGCCGGGAATCGAACCCGGGCCCCCTGCTGCATGGTAGGCGGTAAAGCTACCGCTGCGCTACGGAGCCGCACTATATTTCATAAATAAGCTTTGACAATTTTTTTTAACTCAGATATACCTCAGGTTAGTATTATGTACTCTATAAGTAAATTGGTAAATAAATTTGGGCCCCCAAGTTCTGGCTGCCAGTTGTGGTGGTGGTGTGTGTGTGTGTGTATATATATATATATATATAATATATATATATATATAAAAAAATCGTAATTTCCTATTTCTGTTGTGGTACTTGATTTAAAGAGAAATGGTCATCATTAACATTGGGTTCTGATTTTGGCTAGCATGAGACTGTTAAGCAAACTCTATACCCCCACAAGCATTTACGTAGACTTTGGATTTTTCCGCGGTGCATAAGTAATAATTTTTGAAACTCAGCATGTGGCTCACTGCCTTCTACAAATGAGTTTGTGCAAGTGGCTGCTATTATTAATAAAAATCTGTGTATATTATGCGGAATGTTGTGCCCGATGGCAACTGGTTTTAATTATGTACCAATTTTTTAAAAGGACAATTTATACTTGAGATGTTTTTGTTTTCATGAAAGGTAATATATTATTTTTCATTAGCAAGTCAAAACGAATGAGATTCTCATCATCTGCCAGTAAACGGACAATCGAAAATTTACAGGACTCAATGCAACAAAAATATTAATGATCGAAGCTTTAATCTGATTCTGCTGACTTTAGAATATTGAATGAGAAAAACAGAGAACTCTCCTGCATTTGCATTCACATTTAAGTATAATAAATAATTTAACAAGTATAATTGTTTTGCTGGTGTAACGGCTGACCTATATTCCAAGAGAAATGGTGGTCCCCTCCAGCGTACAGTGGCACCTATCATCCATACAAGAACCAAAGACAAGAGATTGAGTAACCTGATACACTGTCTTTGGTCTTTTTTGTTGTATCATTATCTTTGTTTCTGTAAAAATAATTTCTTTTTGTTCCAAATGTTAATGCTCGTTGCACAAAACACATCGCACTTTAACACTTCTAGCATCACACGACGAATTATTCATCAGAATACAAAAACTCTATGAGATTTTATTAAACAAAATATATGTGGCATTCTGCCACAATGCCTATGAGCTAAGGATGACATGGCTGGTGGGCGATACGGTTGGGCCTTCAAAGCCTATATGGGTGGAGAGTTATTATTGTCCAATCTTTAACTAAATGGCTGCTGCTGTGTAACATATTGCCATCAAACCACTAATATGCAGCTTTAAATGACATTAGTATATTAGAGATTGCTTCAGCTGTGTTTGGAATGTCTTTATCAATACTGGTTACTTGAAATAAACAATAGGAATGTGTGTTAGTGTTATTCAGTGACTACAAAAAGCAAGATAACTGTTTCTCAGTAGGTTTTCAATCTGTGAAGGAGAAAAATGTAAAGGCCATTCACAACACATTAGATGACGTGTAATAACAATGAACTAACAATAAATAATTGAGAAAGAACAGCAACAAGATTCTAGTCATTTTCTCTTCACATAATGAAACAGGAATGCTCAGTTGACAAAATACAGTTGTTTTCTCACAGCTGTCTAATGCTTGTACTTTACTGTGTCAAAATGACTAGACACATACTTTTAAATGTGTAATGTAAACCAAAAGTGGTTTAAATGAAATAGCTAAGATGATGAACTAGTGACAAAAGAATATATGAAGTCTATTCTGTGATATCCTCACTTTTAACTCATTAGAAATATTGAGTACTTGATATAATGTGTGATGTTACCTAGGAGGAATAATACCCTTATTACATAAATCTAAAGAATCGTTTTTCTTTTCTTTACTTACACGGAGAGGACCATCATATATTGGGCACAGAATATTGTTTTTATGTCCCAGACTTGTTGCATTTCATAGGCTATGTCTTTTCTAGGTGTGCAGAATTTGGAATTCAGAATCATCATACAAATGCTTGAAAACTATTATGTCAGGTTGATATTTCCAATATTGCATCCAAACAATCTTAAGCCATTTTAATTTCTCTATTTTCAACAGATTTTTTTAAAAATTTTTGAATTAGTTTCTTCTGTAGCTGGTTGAAACATAAAATTTAAGTATTATCCATTTCTGTAAATCTGCGATTATCAGAGGTCATTCTTGCAATACTGCACCAGCCAGTGGCATCAAAAACATTCACACATTTACATTTTCTTTCTTTCTGGCATGCACTGAGTCTACTTCATTTTTTAATGTCCAAGCTCAAAAAAGCATTGGTTTGTAGTTGGAATATCTAGTATATTCACTGCATGCAAACACACAGTGTTTGTGTTGGCATTCCTGTTTTGGCCCCCCACAAGTATCAGAAAACAAGGCTGCTATTTTCCTAGTGCATGATCTTTCACAAATTTCCATACACATGAAGCCATTTCTATGGAACATCTTTTTGCTGTTGTCTTATTCCACATGTAGCAATCAGTTTTGTTTCCCCCTAGTTAAGAACCATGAGAGTGTACACAGAGAACCTTCTTTTATAGAATATCGCCTTTGCATTCACTTTAGGGCAGTCAAGCGCAGCTTGCAAAATTCAGACAGCACAGGTTCACCTTTTCTTGCAGTTTCTTTTTCAAAGTTCTCAAACTCCTTTGCCATTTCTTCCCTTCTCATTTGCTCTTCCTCTTCCCTTTCAAAAACTTAGTCTTCCTTTTCCTCAGCTGAAAGATGTGAAAATTTTTAAACATTCATCACACATGTAATGTCAGATTCAGTTCTGTAGTGGAAATCTGTCAGTACAACCATAATTTCTGCTTCAAAACATTGCTTCTGACATAACTCATACATTACGTTAATACTCATATCAGCAGGTAAATTATCTGCTGTACATTGTTTCCTCTTGTAATGAGAAGGAAGTGTAGGAAAATTCTTAATGTATTTCCTTATAGCCTCTCAGCTCTCTTCTAGTCTCTTTATACATCGCTCTAGTCATCCTCTTCTCTCTTTCTCAGTTGCATAATGCTTATGTCTTGTTTTAATAGTGTTTTTTACAAAGGCTTCAGAAATGTCAAAAGTCATGAGTAAAAACGGTGTACACACTTGAATTTTACCAGCTCCCTTTATTAGATATAATTTTGTGGTGTTCTTCTTTCATGACCTATCATATTTAGTTCTCACACTTTGTTTTTCTTCTTCCTCCACTAACTTATTTAGGAACTGCCTTTGTAGCTCAACTAATCCAAGACCCCGGTAGGATATTTTGTCTGTCTTGCTCAGTAAACTTACTACTGCACTGTCTCTGATGCTTAAAGCCTCTGACATTTAAAGCAATCTTTTGGCTTCACATTTCTTGTAGGACCTAACGGAATTATCTATAGAAGTATGTGCTACATGATGCTACCAAATAATTTTGCTTTGATTTCTTTTCCATTCCTCTTTAATTGCTATCTTTTTTTCATTTTCTAGCATTGTTACTATTCTTAACAACAGCTCCATCATCTAAAATTTCCCAATCCTGATTTTGATGCTTTACTTGTTGTGCCCTAGTTGCATCCTCAGCAACTTTTGTGACATTCTTTACAAGGGAGGTTCCATGTTCAAGATTGGCATCTGTAATTATAAAGGCAAGTATTCAGAGGAAAGAAAATTACAAATTGCAACATTGTCTGGCTACTCATCAGAATCAGTAGATTCATATGGTTGATAGGACGGATCATCTGTGGAGGAGATTAGTGTTTAACGTCCTGTCGGCAACGAGGTCATTAGAGATGGAGCGCAGGCTCGGGTGAGGGAAGGTTGGGGAAGGAAATCGGCCGTGTCCTTTCAAAGGAACCATCCTGGCATTTGCCTGAAGCGATTTAGGGAAATCATGGAAAACCTAAATCAGGATGGCCGGAGACGGGATTGAACCGTCGTCCTCCCGAATGTGAGTCCAGTGTGCTAACCACTGTGCCACCTCGCTCGGTGACGGATCATCTGTATCTGAATCAATGGACATCCTCAGCATCTCTTATCCTTTTTACATTGCAATTCTTCCACAGTGAGAATAACAACAATAATAATAATAATAATAATAATAATAATATTTACTAACAAAAATATACACTAAGAAATAGGCTCTAATACTTACAAAATTCCACTAAATTCCATTCCTTCTCCTAATTCATTTTTACTGCACTTTTTCTCTGGTGTCCATTATGCTTCTACTTGCTTCTAAACTCTTTCCTTGCCTGGGAGTCACATTTCATAATTTTGACAGAGCCATGGTGACAGTACACCTAAAAAGTAGCAGGAAAACCACCTTCTAACAACTCTATTGGAATCAGAGATATTCAAGAGATGTTCCATTTCAGAAATTAAAACTACGTCCTGTGGTCTAAAAACAGGTCAGCTCTTCCATCTGTCTTATTCATACTAATTCATACACTACTGGCCATTAAAATTGCTACACCGTGAAGATGACGTGCTACAGACGCAAAATTTAGAAGATGCTGTGATATGCAAATGATCAGCTTTTCAGAGCATTCACACAAGGTTGGCGCTGGTAGCGACACCTACAACGTGCTGACATGAGGAAAGTTTCCAACCAATTTCTCATACACAGACAGCAATTGAGCGACATTGCCTGGTGAAACGTTGTTGTGATGCCTCTTGTAAGGAGGAGAAATGCGTACCATCACGTTTCCGACTTTGATAAAGGTTGGATTGTAGCTTCTCGCGATAGCGATTTATCATATCGCGACATTGCTGCTCGTGTTGGTCGAGATCAAATGAGTGTTAGCAGATTATGAAATAAGTGGGTCCAGGAGGGTAATATGGAACACCGTGCTGGATCCCAATGGCCTCGTATCACTAGCAGTTGAGATGACAGGCATCTTATCCGCATGGCTGTAACGGGTCGTGCAGCCACGTCTCGATCCGAGCCAACAGATGGGGACATTTGCAAGACAACAACCATCTGCACGAACAGTTCAACGATGTTTGCAGCACCATGGACTATCAGCTCGGAGACCATGGTTGCGGTTACCCTTGACGCTGCATCACAGACAGGAGCGCCTGCGGTGGTGTACTCAACGACGAAGCTGGGTGCACGAATGGCAAAACTTCATTCATTCGGATGAATCTAGGTTCTGTTTACAGCATTATGATGGTTGCATCCATGTTTGGCAACATCACGGTGAACGCACATCGGAAGCGTGTATTCGTCATCGCCATACTGGCATATCACCCAGCGTGATGGTATGGAGTGCTATTGGTTACACGTCTCGGTCTCCTCTTGTTCGCATTGACGGCACTTTGAACAGTGGACGTTACATTTCAGATGTGTTACGACCCGTAGCTCTACCCTTCATTCGATCCCTGCGAAACCCTACATTTCAGTAGGATAATGCACAACCACATGTTGCAGGTTCTGTACAGGCCTTACTGGGTACAGGGAACGTTCGACTGCTGCCCTGCCCAGTACATTCTCCAGATCTCTCACCAACTGAAAACGTCAGGTCAATAGTGGCCGAGCAACTGGCTCGTCACAATACGCCAGTGCCTACTCTTGATGAACTGTGGTATCATGTTGCCCCCAGGGGCTCAGCATTCATTTGCTGAGTACGGGCTTGGCGACCCCGGGGTCCTGAGCTGGGGACTGGTCGGCGCCGCCAGTCTCCTGTCACCGTAAACCCCGGACATGCTTCAGCGACCACCGTATGGCGCGGCGGTGGAATGTTGTGTGCTGCGGGGAATGGTAATCTTGGCTTGACCGCCTGGATTGCGAGGAAGGCCGACCTCTCTAAAAACCCCTCAATCTTCTGGTGTGCTCCGCGCCTATGAGATGCATGGCTGTTGAGGTGGAACAGTCGCAAGCGGGCAACCTCTGGGGCACCTGCCGCACCCCAGTTGTATTAGGCTTACTCAGGCATGCGGGGCCCTGTCTGAGCGGACCTTTAGTTCCCTAGCTGCTCGTGGGACCGCAATGGACCCTTCGACCTCTACATTTCCCCCTACCAGTGGCTTGGGTGGGCCACTGGTAGGAAAACACACCCCATCGAAGAAGCGACTTCGTGCTGCGAGTCCTCCAGCGCCTAGTGTTGATCGAGATTTGTCAGACTGTCGTAACAGAGCACATGCTGATAATCAGAATGTGTTTTTGATTATTAAACGGAAGGAGGGTAGCTTTGAGAGGGTTTCTCCCTTTTACATCCACAAGGGTCTTGAGGGAATTGCAGGAACACTTAAATCTGTGAAGCAACTGCGCAATGGGACTCTGTTAGTTGAGACATCTAGTTCCCGTCAAGTCGCTTCTCTTCGGAAAGCAACCTGTCTCGGTGAGTACGCTATCGAGACCGAGCTTCACTCCACTCTGAACTACAGTAAGGGTGTTGTGACATGTAGGGACCTGGTGGATATCCCCACAGACGAGTTAAAATCTGAATGGGCTGATGAAGGTATTGTTGACGTGCAGCATATTATGAAACGAGTCGATGGGGACCTAGTCAAATCCGACTCGTTTATTCTCACGTTCAGTTGCCCACGACTCCCAGAACATGTTAAAGCGGGGTTCTTACGTTTGCCAGTAAGGCCATATTTCCCCAACCCAATGCGCTGCTTTAAATGTCAGCGCTTTGGGCATACTACGTTGGGGTGCAATGGGATAGCCACTTGTGGTAAATGTGGTCAGCCTGCCCATGAAGGAGCTGATTGTTCATCACCTGCGAAGTGCGTGAATTGCTCTGGGAGTCACCCTGTCTGGAGCCGCGTCTGCCCCATCTATCTCGACGAACGGAAGATACAGGAGATTAAAACATCTAAGCGCATCCCCTATGGTGAGGCCAAGAAGCTCTTTAAGGCCATGCAACCTCCTGTGTTTACTACATCTTTCGCTTCCGTTCTGAAAAAACCGGTACAAATGGCCACTGTTGCTACGCAAACGGAGGTTGCTAGTGTTAGCACTAATACCTGCATTTGCCAGTGCACCTGTGCTGCTGCGGTTGTTTTGCAACCTGCGGCTCTCCCCGCCACGTCGGACAAGGCTGTGGTTGCTGACTTTGGGGTACTTCCTCCCTCTCCCCATATGGGGCCTTCTGCCCAGGCGAGTAATGCTCCACCTGTTGACAAGGCTCTGCCTTCTAAGCCCCCCAAGACGAAGATGCCGAAGCTGAAGGTTTTGCCACCTGCGGAGACTAGTCAGGGTCGGTCCGATGACGAGGCCATCGTACTGTCTGACGTCTCCCGTGGGTCGTCATCGGAGCTGATGGACATTGACGTCGACCGGGGGCGCTCTTCTCGCCCCAGGAATAAACCTCCGGCCAGTACGGGCTCTCCTCCAAAGCACAGAGGCAGGGTGAGAGTTCAGCCCCCCTCATCACTGGCTCCCATATTACAGTGGAACCTGAATGGGTTCAGGACGCATGTGGCCGAATTACAGCTCCTTGTACGAGAGTGCCCTTTGTGCTTATGTCTCCAAGAGACACATTTTCGGGCCACTGATGCTCCTTCTTTACGGGGCTATACCGTCTATCGGAAAGATGATCTGACGGGGGAAAGGGCAAAGGGTGGTGTTGCGGTTTTTGTCCGTGACATGCATCCCTCCTCTGAGCTCCCTCTCGTTACAGACTTGCAAGCAGTTGCAGTTGACCTTCTTGTGGGTCGGAGGCTCACAGTCTGTTCACTTTATTTACCACCTCAGGATGCGATAGACTCTGAGGCTCTCGCAGACCTTATTAGCCAACTCCCCCGGCCATTTCTTCTTCTGGGGGACTTCAACGCTCATAATGTCTTATGGGGCTCTTCGACTACTTGCCCCAGGGGTCGCATTCTGGAAAGCCTCATGATGTCTGAAGAACTGTGCATCCTCAACTCTGGTGCTCCCACTCATTTCTGTACTGCTTCTGGGTCGTCATCAGCTATTGACCTTTCCTTTTGCTCTCCAGCACTCGCGGATTCTGCTCTGTGGGAGGTTGCTGCTGACCTCCATTCTAGTGACCACTTTCCCCTTTAGATTCGCCTCCTGGATGTGGCTATGGCATTTCCGGTACCGCCCCGGTGGCACCTCTGCAGGGCTGACTGGACACTTTTCAGCCAACTGGCTGTTTTGGAACACCGTGCCAGCGTCCACGAATGGGTAGACCATGTTACAGCCGTGATCTCCCATGCTGCTGAATTGTCAATCCCACGGTCATCCGGTCATCCCAAGAAGCGTCCTGTCCCTTGGTGGACCACTGAGTGCCGCTCAGCTATCCGAGCCCGCCGTGCAGCTCTGCGCCGCTTCAGGTGCCGTCCCTCAGCTGACAATCTTGCGGCCTTTCGGGTGGCAAGGGCCAAGGCGCGGCGAGTGGTTAAAGAGAGCAAACGACGGTCCTGGCAATCGTTCTTGAACTCCATCTCCCGCTCCACTAGTTCTACGAAAGTATGGGAAGCCATCAGGAGAATTTCCGGGAAACTCGGCCAGCTACCTGTCACGGCATTGCTGCATCAGGGAAGTCTCCTCATGGCGCCGAGAGACATTGCCCAGACACTGGCCATGCATTTTGCGGACTCTACCGCTACTATTAACTGCGATCCGGATTTTTGCCGGTACCGCACTGCCATCAAGAGGGGTCACTTGGACTTCCGGTCTCCAAATTCTGAACCCTACAACTGCCCCTTCACAATGTGGGAACTGGATTCGGCCCTGTCTGAGGCTCATGATACTGCACCTGGCCATGATCAAATCCGGTACAGCATGCTGCAGCACTTGTTACTGCCTTCCAAGGAAGTTCTCCTGACTTTTTTTTAATATGATATGGTTATCTGGCACGTACCCTGACTCGTGGAAGGAGGCGATTTTGATCCCCCTCCTCAAACCGGGGAAGGACCGAACGCATCCCAGCAGTTACCGAAGTATTGCTTTGACGAGCTGTGTCGGGAAGACGTTAGAACGCATGGTCAACCGTCGCCTGGTTTGGCTGCTCGAAACCAGGCAGCTCCTTAGCCCCTCGCAGTGTGGCTTTCGGAGATGTCGTTCAACTATAGACAACTTGACCCTGCTTGAGGCGGCCATCCAGCAGGCCTTCCTCCGTAACCAGCATTGTCTCGGTGTCTTCTTTGACATTCATAAGGCGTATGACACTACTTGGCGCCACCATATCCTCAATCAACTCCATGAGTGGGGTTTTCGTGGCCGTCTCCCCATCTTCCTTCGGTCCTTTCTTTCCCACCGCCTCTTTCGATATAGGGTTGGTAATGTGCTATCTGATTTGTATGTGCAGGAGAATGGTGTTCCTCAGGGAAGCGTTTTAAGTGTCACCCTCTTTGCCGTCGCCATTAACAGTATCACGTCCACTATCCGGAGTCCTGCCCAATGCTCCTTGTTTGTGGACGATTTTGCTGTTTTCTGTTCTTCCTCCAGTCTTGTCACTGCTAGTCGGCAGTTGCAGCTTACGATACAGCGATTAGAGGCATGGACTGCGAAGACGGGTTTTACCTTTTCTGCAGACAAATGTGTGTGTGTTCATTTTAATCGTTCTCGACATCTTTTTACCTCCACTGAATTGCGTCTGAGGGACACCATTCTTCCTTTTAGCGACACTGTGCGGTTCCTGGGCCTCACTTTTGATTCAAAGTTGTCGTGGTTGCCTCACCTTAAAGACCTCAAGGTGCGGGCCCTGAAGGCACTGAATATTTTGAAGTGTCTGAGCCATCGGTCCTGGGGAGCAGATCGGGCGCGTCTGCTGCAGTTTTATAGGGCTTTCGTCCGATCGCGTCTTGACTATGGTTGCACCGTGTATGGGTCAGCAAGGCCTTCGTATCTGAAGATTCTTGACGCAGTACACCATGAGGGTATCAGGCTGGCCACTGGTGCCTTCCGTACTAGTCCCATCCCCAGCCTGTGTGCTGAGGCAGGGGAACCGCCGCTCGCCATCCGGCGGAAACTCCTCATGGTGCGACGGGTGTGTCAATTCCTTGCCTGTCCTACCTCCCCTGCGTACCCTACCGTTGGCCGACCGACTATGGAACGTCTCTTTTCCAGTCGTCCCAGGGCAACGAGACCATTTGGGATTCGTGCCAAGCATTTGCTTGCGTCCCTTGGTGTGGAGCGTGTGGCCCCCCAACGACAAGGTTTTACTCGCCTGCCTCCCTGGTTGCTCCAGAGGCCCAGCGTCCTTTTAGACTTGTCAGAGTACCAGAGGAGCTGCACTCCTGCGTTTGTTTTTACCTCCTTATTTTCTGATATTTTAAACCAGCATCCCGACCATGTACCAGTATTTACGGATGGCTCTAAACAGGGGGACTCTGTTGGTTGTGCTGTTGTTTTCCCTGATCGACTCGTCAAGTTACGGCTTCCTGCGGCGTTTACCATCTTTGATGCCGAATTGTTTGCGATCTTGCGGGCATTGGAGCAGATGAGATGTGTCCCCAGCCGTAAGTTCCTCATCTGTTCTGACTCCCTGAGTGCCCTTCAGACCGTGCAACACTTGTACCCAGCGGATACGGTCGTCCAGAACATCCATGATGCCCTACTCCACCTGCAGCGGCAGGGGAAGGAGGTTTCCTTCTGCTGGGTGCCGGGGCACGTGGGTATTACGGGAAACGAGCTGGCGGATGTGGCTGCCAAAGATGCATGTTCCCTCGCTGACGTTGTTGAATGTGCCGTCCCCCTCCATGCTGTTACCTCCCTCCTGCGTTTTCGCGTTATGCGTCAGTGGGAAGAGGAGTGGCTGGCAGTCGGTGAAAATAAGCTGCGTCTGGTGAAGGCCACCACGCGGCCATGGCGTACTTCCTCCCAGTCATGCAGGTGGGATGAGGTTCTCCTCACCCGCCTCCGCATCGGGCACAGTCCCTTCACACATGGTTTTTTACTCCGGCGGGAGGATCCCCCAATCTGCAGTGCTTGTGGCGTCCAGGTTACTGTCCACCACATTGTACTTGATTGTCTTTTATTCTCTGACCAGAGGGCGGTGGTTTCTTTGCCACCGGATTTGCCCTCTATTTTGAAAGACGACGCATCGTCTGTGGTGAAGGTTTTACGGTTTTGTGTCCTGTCCAATTTGTTGCCACGGATTTTAGGGAGAGGGTTTTAATGTGCTGCTGGATGACTGGCTCACCCAGATTTTAGGTAAGAGGTCCGCCAGTCACGAATACCTCCTTGTTTCCCTTCGGTTTCTGTCCTCCCTTCCTTGTGTTTCCTTTCCTTTTTTAGTGCACTCCTTCTCCTCTTGTTTTGCCTCTGTACGTGAGGATTTGGAACTGCGTCAGGTCTGTGTCTTTTAGCTGTTCCCCTTGTTCGCTGTTCGTCTTAGTCCCTTCACTGCATGTGTTCCTGTTTTTATGCGTTTGGGCGCTGATGACCCCGCTGTTTAGCGCCCGTAAATCTCAAACACACACACTGGTATCATGTTGAAGCTGCATGGGCAGCTGTACCTGTACACGCCATCCAAGCTCTGTTTGACTTAATGCCTAGGCATATCAAGGCCGTTATTATGGCCAGAGGTGGTTGTTCTGGGTATTGATTTCTCAGGATCTATGCACCCAAATTGCGTGAAAATGTAATCACATGTCAGTTCTAGTATAATATATTTGTCCAATGAATACTCATTTATCATCTGCATTTATTCTTGGTGTAGCAATTTTAATGGCCAGTAGTGTATTATTTTTTTGTAAAATGTAGACATATTGGCAGCCAGAAAGGAAAAGAGTTAAGATACAGTACTCTTGTTTGATTGTAAGACAGGTCTCGAATCTGTATCTTATGGTAGTAACAAAAGTGCCAAAGCATAGTTACATGTGTTGATGAAATGATCTTACTCAGAATCAGAATTTTGTTGTCTCATAACGTACATGATATTGATTTAGTGTACAGGAGACTCACCAAGCTTATAACTATAAGAGATTGTACATGGAATACATTTACTAGAAAATATATCTCCTGCCCAAATGGTCAGATCATCATTAAAAAGAATTCATCAATAAAGTAATACAGTGGAACTTAGATTTTACAGTCTCTGATTTAATGTTTTTTCACGGTTCTACACAATGAATTCGTAGTCCCTCTGAAAAACCTATAAGATTAATGCTAAAAATTCCCTTATTTTACATTTTGTCCTTTTAAGGGGTATCTCGATTTTCATTTCTTACTCAATGTCTTGCTTAAATTAATGGAATATTTTAGGTCATTGTTGAGAGGAGAGATGTGAGAGAGGAAATGCTGATGTAATCCACCATCAGCACAACTTGCAATATTTAGCTTCAATGCGCAATTATGATACAACTACTGCTAGTTTGCAGCGGTAATGTAAAAACGAGACAGTCGACGCAAAGTGTTCCGAACCGAGCCAACACGTGACAAAGGGGCCCAGCCAGCACTTTTTGTTGTGCCACTTACAACTCAGTCTCATCTTTTTACATGTATTTCTGACGTACTGTATTCAGCAACAATATCAGTCATCAACCTTTTAAATTTAAACACCAAGTCTAGAAGAATATGGTCGGTCATAATCAAGGAAATGTCTCCCATTTACGGCTAGTGAGTTCTTGTTGGCTGACAGAACAGCCAGTCCACCACACTAACACACATAACATGAGCTCACCTACTGGATATATGGAGTGGACCTTCAGCGACGGGAGCACAGGTAGGGATGAAAGCATTTTATGAAGTGCTGAAAATATGCTTTTTATGCAGGTGATGTTCTGTGACAGAGATGCCACATGGAAATAGAACAATGGTTTTGTGATAGAATATTTTAAAGACTTCTGTATTCAAATCTGACACGATACAGTTCAACACTACTTGTGTATGTACTTTGCACCACACACACACACACACACACACACACACACACACACTACACACTGTAGAGTGTAAAGATTGGCAGCACTGATAGAGGATATGAAGCGAAACTGTAGCACCTGAACTTTCTTTCAAATTTACATTGTACACAGTGTACAGAAATTCACTGAGCTGCCTTCTAATAAGCTTGTAACATCAGTTGGGAAGTAAACTCATTTCTTCTCATCTCTGTTTCTCTCTTCAAGACTAAAATAACACCGAGCGAGGTGGCGCAGTGGTTAGACACTGGACTCGCATTCGGGAGGACGACGGTTCAATCCCGCGTCCGGCCATCCTGATTTAGGTTTTCCTTGATTTCCCTCCATCGCTCTAGGCAAATGCCGGGATGGTTCCTTTCAAAGGGCACGGCCGACTTCCTTCCCCATCCTTCCCTAATCCGATGAGGCCGATGACCTCGCTGTCTGGTCTCCTTCCCCCAAAACCAACCAACCAACTAAAATAACACTCTAATGGTGGTGGGTATATGAAGTGCGGCTCATAAGAAAAGCATTAAATAATAACAGCAATGGTGACAAAGTATATCTTAAGCAGATCTCTGCATTTATGCTTATGGTTTAACCACTTATCTGCTGCCATGCTTTTGGTTTAATTCAACACATTCATCAATTTTTTGCCTTTTACCTGGGTAAGTGCAAAGGATGATCTCAAAAATGCATATTTTGAACGTATAATTTGTAGTTGTAGTATGGCGGAAAACAGCTTGATTACCTTTGTAGGCAATGAATTAAAACCACATACTGCTTACACAAAATACTTTATTTTTCCAACTTGGACAAGAAAACTCACTGAACTAACAGTCAAAGAGTAAAAACTTATATCTAACGTCCGCTGCATTTGCATGGCGTAAAGCACACATCGCTGGCTACTCCCACGTTCCCGCACAGCCCTTCCCCCCCCCCCCCCCCCCTCCTCCTTTAAAGTGCGGAGCATTGGGGATAAATGGGTATTTAAACTTGGAACTTGGCTTGTCTCCCTGCTCTTGTATGGACAACTTGGTGCTGTGAGGATGAGGGAGCTGGTGTGGGCTGTCATGTTGTGGTTCCATGTCCTCTTGTCATGGGTTCGTCTGCCATATCCTGCTTAGTGAGTTCGAAACTTTGATCCTTCTCATCCTGTTTGATCCTTCTCATCCTGTCACCGTATTCCGGTTCTGGTAAGACCCGTGCTGGTTTTACTCTCTCTATGGACACACTAATAGTTTTGTCATTCTGTGAGATGTCCATAGTATGGGTGTTGCGTCATACTATTTGATAAGGTCCAATATATGGAGGTTGCAGTGGCGCTCTGACACTGTGCGGAGCATGACATGTGCACAGTCAGAGAACGCCTTGTGCAGGAAAACTGGTTGCTCACCATGTCTAGATACTGAAGGCTTTCTCATTGTTTCCACATGATCATAGATTTCATGTGAGAGGTTTTTTGGCATTGGTGATGTGGCAGCAGCGGTTAGGTAATCTGCTGAGATTCTCAATGATTCCCCCTACACCAATACTACCACTGAGGCACCAATGCCTGTCTTGTATGAGGTCCGTAATCCAAGGAGAACCAATGGTAATGCTTCTGTCCAGCTTCTCTGATGACACATGAGAACTGCCTTCAACATCCTGTGCCAGGTCTCCACCATACCATTGCTCGCTGGATGGTAGCTTGTTGTATGGTGGTGCTGGAACCCACATAAATTAACAGGCTCGATGGACAGACTAGACTCAAACTGGCGGCCTTGGTCTGCTGTGATATGAATGGGGCACCCAAAGCAAGCTAGCCATAGAAGACAAATGCCCTCTTCAACCGTTTCTGCCACTATGTCAGTGATCGGAATGGCCTCCACCCATCTCTTGCAGTGTCTACCACTGTTAACAAGTATTTATAGCCAACCGAAAATGGGAGTGGACCCACTAAGTCCAGATGGACTTGCTAGTGATTCTGTGAAATTCCCCATTTCCGTGTGAACGTGTCATCCTACTTTGCAGCGCGGACATTGTAGGCATGCTCGAGTTCATTCCCTGCTGTCCTTTTTAATTGATGGCCAGATGAAACTTGCTGTCAGTAACTTGATCGTGGCACTTGCCTCTCAGTGTGCCAGGCCAGGAGCACTGTCAAATGCCGCCTTACGGAATGGTTGTGGAATGTATGGACGTGGCTTCTGCCGTGATATATTGCACCATGCCTTCTTCCTGACATGAGTATTGGCTCTAAGTATAACCCTCTTGAGTGGTCTGTCAATAACTTCTGCAGATCCAGATCCGGTTCCTGCGATGTCATGAGTTCTTCGTAGTTTATTGTGGTGGTCACATCACAAACACGAGAAAAGTAATCTGCAACCAGATTCTCTGCACCTCTGGTATGCCTTATATCCGTGGTGAATTGACTGACAAACTGTATGTGCCGGAACTGTTTTGGCAAGCACTTATTGTGTGGGGTCTTACCCACTCGTCACATACTGGGTGCCTAAAGGATGGTGAGTTTATGGAATGCTATACAATAATTCAAACAAATAACATTAGTAGTTTTATTTCTAGAAAGCAACTGACAAAACTTAACTTTGGAGATACATCGTTGTCGCGAGTAACATGCAAACAATAAGATTCTTCGTTATAGTTAAAGTTCAGACAAGTATCGGATAAGGATCACAACTAGGGGTTCTTGTAGCATGCTCTGCAAATATGTTCCACTAATATCAGTACACTGAGGCGATCTGTGCAGCCGAGGCTAGCAGAAGCAGTGGGTATTTTCACTTCTTCCAGGTGTTGCTTGTGTGATGCAGCGTTGTTCAATTCCGCACATCATTGGCCGATGTTTCCTCACTGCCTTCTCTGGTTTTCCATTCTGCATCTTCGTTCCGGCACTTGTGGTTTCTGCCAGAACATTCCTGCCCCCAAAGCGACGGACCATCGTTGTTGTATGGAGTGCGACCACAGCAGGGAATGTAGGAGTGTGGGCACCTCGACTGCCGGAAGCTATGGCTGCAGGGGATGTCAAACTTCCAGTTGTACCCTGCCGTGTGGCCTGTGCTGTGGCAGAAACGTTCCCCGAAAATGACCAGAAGTGTATGCCTCCAGCTTCTGCTGCCGTGAACCAGGTGAATAAGGCTACAACGGCTGCGGTGTGGGTGGGTGCAGCTCCATTGGTAGGATAAGAACAGGCAAAGGCTCTGTCTCCATGGGGTCGTCCTGCGGTTTTGTGATTACACCCTCTAGTGGCTGCTGTGGCCGCGCTGTCCTCTGGACCTGTGGATCTGAGGGAAGAGAGACTGAAGGATCATCGTGTACGTGACAGAGGTGAAGTTGATTTTTATGGTGGCTTTGCAAAACATCTGGACCTGAAATTAGATACATGCAAGCACCAAGTCTACGCACGATCTCACCTCCCACCCACCATCTGTTCCTGCTAAAAATCCTGTAAAAGACAATATCATGTGACGCAAAGTGATACTTGCAGCCTTCCTTAGGAGCCGGATGCTGAGGAGGATGGAACAGTGTGCAATGGCAGTACCCATGAAGCAATTCCATTGTCAATGGTCCATCTCATGGGTGTGAACGATATGAGGCGAGAAACAGCTGCAATGCTTGATCCCTGGTGTGTACGGAGCAAAGTTTGTCTACTTGCTGCTTGAATGTTCTGACAAAACGTTCTGCGTCACCATTTGACTGTGGATGGAACTGTGCACTAGTTAGATGCTGTATGCCATTGCACTTACAGAATGTTTCAAATTCATGTTATGTGAACTGAGGGCCATTGCCTGAAACTATTACTTCAAGTAAACCTTATAGGCAAAAAATTGATGACAACACCTGAATTGTGCTATGTGACATTCTCGAGGTCATTGGCACAGCAAAAGGAAACTTGCTATATGAGGCGAGGCAGTCACAATCAACCAATGAGTTTTCAAAAAGGTCTTGCAAAGGCTACGTGCACACGCTGCCACGGAAATTGCGACTTAGGCCAAGCAGTGAAGCTTTGTGGTGGAGCGGACTGATTTTCCACACATGCGAGACACTGTGATATCATCTGTTCTACTTGGGTGTTCATACACTGACAAGTACAGTTTCGATGCGCTAATTGTTTCGTACGAACAATCCCAAAGTGTCCTTGGTGAAGTACCTACAACACTTCTTTTTGCAAAGCTTTAGGGATCAACACACGTGACTGTCCACTGTCATTCTGAATAAGAATCATACCTTTCTGTACAGCGAGGCTATGCTGACGTGCAAAGTATCGACACACTTCAGAGTTCTTTATGCTAGTGACTGAGGGAGCCCAAGATGTGTAAATGTATCGGGGCAAAATGTTCAAATCTGAATCAGCTTCCGTGGCCTGTGCAATTTTCTTATAGTTCAGCAGAAAAGACCGAAGAAATTCAGAATCCTGAGCATCGATGTGACAACAAGATGCAGCATAAGTGTCAAAGAAACAACGACTGCAAAAGCTTGTGATCTGTGACTAAGTAGAATTTTCTCCCATGCAAATAGTGGTGAAATTTGGTGACACAATACACAATAGTCGAAGCCTCTTTTTCAATTTGTGAATTGGACAACACTATGCAAAAGAAATAGTTCTGTCTTTGTCCCCAATTCTGTGCGAAAGCACTGCACCAATTCCCTAAGACGATGTGTCAACTTGCATTATAACTGAAATAAGAATTGATCATTGAGCAATGCATCTTTTAAGTTTTTCAAAAGCTACTTGGCACTCATCTGTCCAAACAAAGGGGACATTCTTGTGACGCAAGCGATGCAATGGAGCAGCGATTTGGGCAGCATTCAGTATGAACCGAAGATAATAGTTCGTTTTCCCTAAAACTGACTGCAAGTCTTTGATCTTGCAAAGAACTGGCAAATCTCGAATGGCTAACAAAGGTGACTGCAGAGGATGTACAGGTTTTAAAAAAATCACACTTGTCCAGTCTACACTTTAGTCCTGCATCTGATAACACCTGAAACAAAGCACGTAAGTTTGCAATATGTTCTTCTGGTGTATGACCTGCTACTACAGTATCGTCCAAATAGTTTGAACAGTTCACACTTGTGCAGTCATCTGTTCTAAATACCGTTGGAAAAGGGCAGGTGCGGAAGCACTGCCAAAAGGCAAACACAAATACTTACATGAGCCCAGATGAGTATTTCCTACACACACTTCTTGGATTCTCCATTGAGCAGTATTTGGGGATACGCGTCACGCAAATAAATTTTTGAAAAATAGTGTCCAGCGTCTAATTTGTCCATAGGCGTGGCAATGACAGTTTATGGGCTGACTGCAGACTTAGTCAACACAGAGGTGAAGGCGACCTGAACATTTGGCGAGCAAAACCAGTAGACTTGCCCATTGACTAGCTGAAGTGGGCACAATATCTCTGTTATCTTGCATTCTTTAAGTTCGGCCATGACTTTGTTCCGTAATGCAATGGGAACGCTTCTGGCACAGCAAAATTTCAGCTGAGCACAGCCTTCAGAGTAATATGTGCAACAAAATTGTTATCTTTGCCTAAACCTTCAGGAAAGAGTACCAGGAATTCTTTGAGTAAGCTAGCTACACTGTCTTTTGCATCCGGTGCAGACACTGACAACACATTGTCCTGAATATTAAAGCCAAATATATCAAAAGAATCAAGACCAAATATATTCTCACATTCATGTGATAGTAGCACTATAAAAGTCACTGTTTGCGTATGTGAGCAATACATAGTAGGCAAAGTACATGTTCCGAGAACGGGAATGTCTTGTCCATTATAAGCAATCAGTTGCGTGCTAGTTTTAGACAGGCGTGTAGAGCCTAACAGTTAATATGTGTGACGATTGAGAAATGTGACAGAGGCACCCATGTCCAACTGAAATTTCACACGTTTCCCACAAATAAATAAATGAACAAAAAGTTTGTTTGACTGACTTATCATTGACAAAACTGCACGCTTGCTAGTTGCAGACTCGGAATATATGCATTAATGACATGGGCGTGGTGACAATAGTTTTGTGAGTGGGCTGAATTCTTATGTTTGTTATGTTGCAAACATATGGATTGCACATGTCCTTTCCTATCACAAGCGTAACACTGGGGTTGTCGGGATGGGCAGTCTTGGCGTTTGTGCTGTGAATAACAGCGAAGGCAAGACTTAATTCTGTTCACCTGTGTAGCTGCCTGTTTTCACGGTGTGGAACGTTGTTTACTCGGCGTGGCTTGCGCGCTCTGCAGGTTCGGAATGGGGCAATCACAACTAAGGGACTCAAACCGACAAATAGCTGGCTGCTCAGATGTATGAGCTGACAAGGCGCCAGAATCGTACTGATCTAATATTTGCACTACCTGCTGAAGTGATGGATCGGACTGTTTCAAAATTTCTTCTCTGACTTTGAAATCGGGCACAGAGTGCATGATCGCATCACGAAACATAATATCTTAATATAAAGCATTGCAAGCACATTTGAATTCACATTTCCTTGTCATACACTGAAAATCTGTTACTCCCTCGGGATAAGTTTGTCCTGACTGTTTTTTGCAAGTGAAGAATTGATACCTAGCTGCTACCTCATTCACTTGTTGGTCATAATAGTTTGTTAGGGCCTATACCCCCGGATCATAATCAAGTTCACTCTGAGTGGTGTTATGAAAAAGTTTCTGAATGAGGCAGAACACTGCTCTTCCTACCTTTGATAATAGATAGGGAAGTTTCACAGTACTTGGTGTGCTCTGGGTGATGATGTATGCCTCGAACTGGGACAACCACTCGAGCCATTCCTCTTCTTGGTCACAATACTGTCAAAAAGGTGGTATAGCAGCTGTAGTAGGCAGTGCTTGTTCCAGCGGGCGTGCAGCGTTGGCCAGTAGCTGCAGCACCATGTTGAGCGACGTGGATATTTGTTGACTCTGGAACTGAAACATTTGAATTAGCTGTGTGGCATCTAACACTTGCAGCTGCGATGCCTGAGCAGGGGGCGGGACAGGTGGGGAGGCCATGTTGGAAGACACAAAGGTAACAAATGGATAAGGCAAGCAAAATAGGCAAAAATATGTACAAAGAAAGTTTCTGCAGCGTCCACCTGAAAACACTGTTTAGCAAAAACGACAAGAAACTGTTAAAGCAATATGCGTCCCTGCAAAGTAAAGACAAGAGAGAATTAAGGTGCTTGCACAGAAAAAAAACCAGAAGTCCATGACCGGCAGGCACATAATTTGTTCTAACGCCTTGTCACCAGTTGTGGGGTTTTGCCCACTTGTTGCTTATGGGGTGCCTAAAGGATGGTGCGTTCTTGGAATGCTATACAATAATTGAACCAAATAACATTAGTAGTTTTATTTCTAGAAAGCAATTGACAGACAAACAGTAAGATTATTTATTATAGTTAAAGTTCAGACAATCATCAGATAAGGATCACACCTAGTGCTTCATGTAGCATGCTCTGTAAATACGTTCCACTAATGTCAGTACACTGAGGTGATCTGAGTGGCTGAGGCTAGCAGGAGTGGCGGTTATATTCACTTCTTCCAGGTGTCGCTCTTGACGCGGCAGGGTCCAATTGCGCGCACCATTGGCCAATGTTTCCTCACCACCTTCTCTGGTCTTCCGTTCTGCATCTTTGTTCTGGCACTTGTGGTTACGCCAGAACGTATCGCTGATGTTACTGAAAGCTGACACTATAGGTTTATGATTAGTGAAAATTGTTACTGGCCTGGCTTCAATATACGGGCGGAAATGTTTGATGCTTTCATGTATTGCCAACAACTCTTTGTCATATGCACTCCATTTTGTCTGTCGGAGTTGCAGCTTCTTTGAGAAGAAACTAAGAGGTCACCAAAGTCCGTTGACCTGTTGTTGCAAGACTGCATCAGTTGCGACCTGGCTGGCGTCTACTACAATACTCAATGGTGCTGCAGGTATTGGGTGCACAAGTAACACTGCGTCCTGTAAGTTTCTTTGTAAGTCGCCAAAAGCTTTGCTCATTTCTGGTGTCCATTGCAGTTTCCACTTTCCTGTGGTATTCTTGCTAGCCAGTGCATTCATAAGCGGGCCTGTGTTTCGGCGGTAATTGGTAAATGATGCCGGTAAAAATTTACCATACTGAGATAACGCCTACGTTGTTTGTAGTCAGTAGGTTTGGGTAGATTGCACATGTCGATCTTCTCCAATAATGGCTGTATACCGTCGGCTGAGACTATATAGCCGAGAAAAGTTACTTGACTCTTGCCCATGACGCATTTACGTTCATTTAACACTTCTTCATATGTATTGAGCTTCTGTTGTACTTCCTGAATATGTCTATCATGTGATTGCATATCCTCTGAGAATACCAAAATATTATCCAGATATGCATAACAGAAAGACAATCCCCTGGAGCACTTCATCAATGAATCTTCACCAGGAGTGGGACGCATGTTTGAGTCAGAGTGGCATAAACAGAAATTTGTTTAGCCCAAAGGGTGTGATCACCGCTGTCTTTGCCATGTTACCTGGAGCCACAGGAATCTGATTGTATGCATTACGAGAATCCAGTACTGAGAATACTTTTGCACCTGCCAGAGTATAGGTAAACTTTTGAATGTTTGGTATGGGGTACTTGTCCAGGAGTGTTCTCATGTTCAATCAGCGGTAGTCACCACAGGGACGCCGTGTGCCATCTTTCTTGCGTACTAGGTGGAGAGGGGACGCCCAAGACCTGTCAGACCTTCTAATTACTCCAGCCTGGAGCAGCTCCTCAAATATAGCTTTTGCCTCTGCTAATTGCTCTGGGGCTAATCTGTGGATGTGTCTTGATACTGGTGGACCTGGGGTGGTGCGTATATAATGCACTGTTTTATGTTTAACTGCTGTAGTCTTTATGACTTCTTGTTGGGGAGACTGTATAGCTGAGCTACTGACTACTCCTAAAACAGCCTCTGCCACATTGCACCAAAAACCTTTTATCATGCCCCTATTTGATCTGGTAGTAAAAGAGTCATTTGGCAAGTCCACGGTGAGTGCAAAATGAGACAAGAAATCTGCATCTAAGATTGACTGTAAAATATCTGCCACTAGAAAATTCCACTTGTAACAGGTAGCTAAATAAATATCTATCGTGTGCTCTTTATAACCATATGTGTTTATACTTGAATTGTTAACTGCTATCAATTTCAAAGGCTCCCACGTGTCCTTAACAAAGCTCGGGGCCAGCAAGGCACTCACTTCTGAGCCAGTGTCTGTCAGGAAGTTGAGGCCTGAGAGTCACTGGTAATCTGTGCGATGTTAGCTTATACTCCAAGGGTGATGCAGAGTGGCATGAAGTTATAGCATATGGGAAGCCTTCAAATGCCTTACCTTGACTGTTTGTGTTGCTGCCTGCAACTGTCACCTGGTTCCTCGTTCGTATATGGCACCGCTCGTGAGTGCCGCAACCTGTGGCGCCTAAAGTGGGCTGCCCTCGCTGTTTGGGTATCCACAAGGTTTTGTGGCTCTCGTAGCTTGTGGCCCGAATTGTCTGTGTATCAGCAAAAATTGTCGGTGTGAGCTTAATCCTGTTTGAAGTGTGACCTCTTCTTGTTACTGGTGGACCTGATGGACATCTGCAGCTCCAAGTTATGTAGCTGAGTAGCCATATTTTCCATCGCGTCTTGCAGTTTCCTGATCCCCTCAGCCTCCCTGCCTGGTCTTTGTCTCTAATCTGTGACTGCACAGCTTAATTTTTTTCTTCTAACCATTCCGATGAATCATCATTGGCTTCCGTTGCAGAGGTGGCAGATGATGTTACTACAGTCGCTACAAAAATGTTGACTGTAGAGTAGCGAAAGCTCTGTCAGCTATTTGCAGTTGTTTGTCGAGAGACTGTCCTCCATACACAATCAATGGTGGTTGAACTTGATGAGGCAGCTGCTATTGCCAGACATGCAGTAACAATTCATTGAATATCATGCTTGCATTGACTATAGTGCTTAAATGTCTCCATAATTTGGATGGACTTCTGTCCCCACATTTCTCCTGATTCATCACCTGGGAAAATCGCCGTTCAGGTAATTTCATGCAGCAAGCGATCAACGCCATATTAAGTGTGGTGTATGATTGTTGGAGCAGTGGATGTATGATGATATCAGAAACTATCACTGTTGCATTCTGATCCAGGTTGCTAATTGCAAGAGTGAATTTCTTGCAGTCTTCGGTTATATGTTGTTGCTCAAAGATATTGTCTGTTATAGCGAACCATATGTCTGGTTGCGTAGGCGTGACTGGAGACACTCTTAACTGCAACCGTGGCATGGTCGATAACGGCACGTTCGTGTGTGAAAAAACTTTGGTATGTGAGTATGCTTGCGGTGTGGCTGCTACTACTGGAGCTTGCAAATTCATGGATTCCATTTTGCTATCATTCTTCAGTGTTGCAAGCGCCAAAAAGCCCAATCTCTTGCCTTAGCTGTCGTATCTCGTCGTTTGTTGCTAGCAGAATTTTGTTAGCTTCTTCCATCTTTGGCGAAACTGCCACATAATATTGCTAGAGCTTTTCTTATTTTTCCCAGGGTCACCAAATATGTAGGCAACGAATTAAACACACATACAGGTTTGCATAAAATACTTTATTTTTCAAACTCGAACAAGAAAACTCACTGAACTAACAGTCAAAGAGTAGAAACTTATATCTAACATCTGCTGCACTTGCATGGAGTAAACGATTCGTGCATCTCTGGCTACTCCCATGTTCACACACCTTGTACCCAAATACCAATTTCAATATTTTGAAGAGTTTTTACTTGCTCTCTGTTACACATCTGTCATTTTTTAAGAACTGATGAAATGCATTGCCACAAATTATTGCATAAGAATTGTATTGTACCTTTAATTTCTTTCACTTAGACAGATTTCTTACAAAGTATTGGAGAAGATTGTGATTTGTAATCATATGTGCCAGTAACATGTGTTTTTGCTCATATTGGGGGGGGGGGGGGTTTCTAACATTTTCATCTGTTCTGTGTATTCCTTACTTTGACTTTTTTGCGTCTGGACTGCATGAAAAAATAAAACTGGTACAAAAATGCTAAAGTGAAACCCCAAAGTGCTATATAATTTTCTTTTTACTAGATCAGTTTCAATCTTTCAAAAATTTGTCTTTTTTAACTAATCATATATTTTCATTCCCATATACTGTGGGATCTGCAAGAAAACATTGAGTCTATGTATAGGAATCATGAAACTTTATTTGTTTCTAATTTCATATCTGTGCTGGAAGTTATTTGGAGCAAACAATTCTGGATTACTATTTATGGAAAGAATTATTTCACATAAATACAGTGAGGGAACACATGTTTAGGTCTCTTAATAGTGGCCAACAAGATTCTATTGGCTTTGTACTGCACGTGTTCCTTATCATTTGTTTCTGTGAAGTTGATATTCTTGTCAAATTGCTAACATTTCCCCAAAAGACAATGCCGTATCTCACTATTGCCTCAAAGCATATATGGTACATTGCCTTTTTCATGTCTGTGGCAGTGACACTGGCCAAGGTTGACATAGCAAATGCCAGGATGTTCCATTCATATTTTAAACAGTCTATATGTGATGACCATGACAGGTTTCTGTTCAACTGCATTCCTAAGAACTTAACACATTCTGCATCATTTAGTTCTAGACTTCTGAACTTTGACTATATTTTATTTTAGACTGTTTTGTCTTAAACTGCATAAGCTGTGTTTTTGAAATGTAGGCTATTTAGATGGAACAGCACATCTAGATTTTCAGGAGTGTTTATAACATTTTTGGGAATTTCTTCTGCATTTTTATTTTCTATCAGCACTGACGTGTTGTCAGCGAATAAAACCAAATGATGACTTATGTTTATGGGTAAATCATTTTGTAAAAAAGTAGTAGTATTGGGACTATAATTGATCCTTGTGGTACCCCCCTGTGACATAGTTCTCCATTTCGAGGAGTATTTTCTTTTGTCTCATGACCATCTTTTGCTGTCTCTTTGTCAAATATGATTTACACCATTGTAAGGCACGGTCTGTAATTAAGTATTTTTGAATTTTATATAACAATAGTGAGTGGTTCACATAGTCACATGCTTTAGATAAGTCACAGAAGGTTCTTGCAGCTTTTTTTGATTTATCTGAGGTGGAAATAACTTGCATTGATTGCATAAATTGTACTTTTGTCTTGATTTTTTGAGATTATATTAAATTGTGACAGAAATTTTGTATTTGGATTGCAACGATCATTTCAAATATGTTAGAAGATAAAGGAAGAAGGGAAATTGGACAGTAATTTCCCATATCTTCTTAAGCGCTTTTTTAAAATAATGGTTTCACTTCGGCATATTTTAGAACATGTGCAAAGTAGCCTCCTTCAAGTGACTGATTATTTTAGACAGTGGGTGTGCTATTATATTTCAAGAGGCTTTGATGACTGTAGTAGGTATTTCATCCCATCTCTCAGAATTTTTATTTCTTAGGTTTAATTTTTTTTTCTACGTCTTTTACTCTTACTTTCTCAGATTTAATTAGACTCTCATTCATGCTCTGACTTGACACAAATAAATATAAATTATCTGATAGGGGTCTTCATCTACAACAACATCAGATTTTGCTGCTGTTATAAAAAATCTGGTAACATTTTCTGAAATTTGAGCAGGATTTATAATTATTTTGTCTTGTATCTTTATTTTAGAAATTTTCTGGTGGCTAGGATTAATTCGAAGTTCAGAGTTGACAACTGTCTATAGTGCCATGGATTTATTTCTGTGCTTTCTGATAAATTTAGTATTTGCCTTTTTGTTTGCTGCTTTTAAAACCTTCCTAAAATTTTTTTATGTGATTTAATGCAGTTAATGAACTCAGGACTGTTATTGGATTTCAGCTCAGCACGTAGCTGACTCTTTCTATTAGTAGATATTATTATGCCAGTAGTAATCCACTTTAGTTTATTACTTGCCTTTCTTTGACAGACTACGGGTGGAAAACATTAATTGAAAATATGTATAAAGCTGTTTAAAAACTTATCAAAATTTTTTGAACATGAGTTTTCATGTTGTAATGACCAATTTACTTGACTCAGTCTAAAACAGAACAAGTGTATGTTTTCTTCACTGATCTGTTTTTTCATGAAACATCTCCTTCCATTTTATTTATTTATTCGTGTTCTGTAGATCCAGTATACAGAAGAATTGTATGGATGTGTAATGAGTCATAATTATACTGTGCAAAGAAACAAAATACGTTAACATTTACAAGCTTAGGCACTTCCTAAAGTAAAACAGAGATACAAAACAATACAATAATAAATTACAGTTATTCCATATTTAGTTACAACTTTTCTAGAAGTGAAGCACATTGTTATTCTGAAATAGGTCTTAATGTTGAGTTACAAAGTGGTAACAGCAAACATTAAAGTCAATGTGCCATATCTGGCTTACAGTATAGAACTGTTTATGTAAAATAACTCATCAAGAGAGTAAAATGAGTGTTTCAGAATGTATTCTTTAAATTTACTCTTAAATTGTGGTAATACACTAGTAAGATTTTGCATGTTCATAGGAAGTACATTAAACACCCTTTCACTTGAGCAGTGCACATGTTCTTGTCCTAAGCTTAAGTTTTTCCATCCACATGCAAGTCGTGTTTTGATCTTGTGTCATAGTCGTGATAGTCACTGTTGGTTTTGTGCATGGTTTGGTTCTTAACTAAAAAGGGTGTAAGGGATAGGATGTATTGTCAGGTCACTGTTAATATTTTGTGTGTTTTAAAAAGATTTCTGCATGAATGATTTCTACTCACTCCACTTAGGAAAGAGTAATCCGAATTCTGAGTGCCAAATACTTTATTTGCCAGTGGTTGATTTTCCCAAAACATTATGCCATATGACAACAATATTGAAAATAGCCAAATAAGTAGCCATAAGAGTGTCAGTATTTGCAGCCACTGCTATGATACATAGAGCATAAGTTGCTGAACTAAGTCTTTTTCTCAAGTCTAGAATGTGGCACAACCAAATGAATTTATTGTCGATGTGGAGGCCTAAAATTTAAAGGAATGTACTTCATTTATATCTTGATTATCACAGCTAAGATTTATGTCATCCTGCACTTTCTGAGACCCATGGAAATGAATGTACAAGGTTTTAAAAAAATTTAAAGTCAGGCTATTGCAGGTGAATCATTTATAGAGATTACTGAACACAAAGTTGGTAGATGTTGCAATGTCACTGTCAGGTGTTTTGTCAAATAAAAGAGATGTATCATTTGCAAAGAGAGGAAATTTGGTAGTAGCTTTTATACCATGTGGCAGATCATTAGTAAAAATGAGAAAGAGCAAGGGACCAGCACAGAACCTTGCGGTATTCCTGTACTTTCTATTCCCCAACCAGATGAGGCTGTTGTGTTATCTCCATGAATAAGCAATACCCTCTGCTTTCTATCAGTTAGGTATGATCAGAAGCCACATATTCCCATTGTAACACAGTTGAAGGCCTTGGCTAAATCACAAAATATACCAACTGAAGCTAAACTATTGTTTAGTGCTTCTAGAACATTATTTGTAAATGAAAATGTAGCATCATCAGTTGACAGGCCTGCTTGGAATCCAAACTGACAATGGCTAAGAGCCTTGTGGATGTTCAGGTGCTCCACAATACTCTTATGTATAAGTTTCTCAAGAACTTTGGAGAAACTTGTTAGAAGGTTAGTTAGAAGCATAAGTTTTATCCCCTTCCTTCTGCATACTTTATTGTGTCTGGGACGATACCTTGTTGAAGGGATTCATTAAATGTATGGTAAAATATTACATAAATGTGATTATGAAAATGTTTAAGTACCTTAGAGGAAATATTATCAAAGATGAATTTTTGGTTTAAATTTTAGTGGTGATACTTTTCACCTCACTGAGAGTAACTGGTGTGTATATATTTGACTTACTTTGCACAATCCAGATTTTTTCACGAGGTCCATAGCCTCATTGATCAAGCCCTCACAACTGGTTTTCTCAGAAGCTGTTAGAAAGTGCTCATTAAGGCTTGCAACATCAGTTTCTTTAATCAAACAACTACAATGTCTTATTTATGTGTTTGAAACACTATCATCTTTTTTCCCCCAACTCCCTTTTGATAGCACTCCAGATGGTTTTCAATTTATTGTTTGAGTTGTCTATTTCCGATTTAGGATGTAATGTTTTAGAGCACTAATCCAGGGTTGCATTTTTCAAGCCTTGGTATTCATTTTTACAGTTTTTTGTGTAATACTGCTTCAAAAAAGGACATGAATTCATCTGTGAATAGGTTTAATTTAATATTAACGTTTCCTTCTTTATATACTGGGCTTCAGTCTGCTGCAGGAGCTTATTGAAATTTTCTAGTGTTTCCACAATGATTGTTCTGAAAGATCTAAAAACTGGTTTACATTTAATACTCAAACATATGTTAGTAAGAGTAAGCAACTGCCCGTCATGGTCAGTCAAACCATAGAGAATTTGGATTACACTACTGTGACTAGTACTACACTTATCAATAAAGATGTCAATCAGGCATACACTGGTATCTGTCACTTGGGTAGGAAATTCAACCTATTATCAGCAAAAATTTCAGACCCACAGGTTTCAGAATTAAATAAACAAAGCAGAGTGGTTTGCGATACCTAAGTCTAAAGAGAATTTGGCAGTGTCATTAAATGCATTATTTGTTAAAATATCATCTATACGTGTTGCAGTTCACTTGTTTACTCTGTTGACTTAATTCAAGAATATGGCTTTCGACTAAATTTCACTGATTTCGCCAAACTTAGTCGGCAAGCTGGTTTCGTTCTGCATATCTATGACAAAATCAGCAGCAATTATAATTTTCTTTCATCTTTTCTTTTGTGAGTTTATGTAGGAGACACTGGACTTTCTCTAAAAATAATTTAGTCACATCACTACTTGGAATCCTGTATATTGAGATAATAGTAATAATATTATGTTGTCCTAGCTCTATACAGCAACTTTCAAATACAAGTTCTTCGTTAACAAAATTAAAATTCTCTCTTTCTTTATATTCTAATGAGTTGTTAACCAGTATATAGGTGCCATCATGGGTTCTGTTTTTCCGACAAAAACTGGTAGCTACTGTATTTTTTTTCTGTTTAAAACTGTGATTGAATCTTCCATAAGCCAGTGTTCATTTAGGGAAACACCTTTGATATTTCTTCCTTCTGAAAGAATAATTTGTAGCTCGTCAATTTTCATGATTTTATCCTCTGGATATGTTGCACTGAGGTGATTTATGTTCCAGTGCATTAAGAATCAAGACTTATAAATACTTACACTTTTAAACACATCTTTCCCTGAACACTGTTCTTTTTTTACTGTGTTTTTGTAAATTAGTGATAGAGTATTTGCTTACGTAATAGTTGGCTGAATCACAAGCCATGGTAAATATAATTTGAAGGTTAAAGCCCATAAGGCATCATATGAAGAATCATTGAGAAGAGATAAATGTTAGAAAACTATTATGAACGGTGTACTGAGAACAGTGTTCCCCTGAGCACAGATTCCCGTCAAGAAGCAGATTGCAGCTGGGGAAAGTAGAGGCTACAGGCGAAGGCAGTTGACGATGGGGTGAGTGTAATGCACCTGGAATTACCCAATTGACAGATGCTGCCCGCACCTGCCAAGCACCCACAACAGGGGACACGCCCCCAAACACTGGGGGAGTCACGCAGAAACGCCAAATGGTCACGGACAGCCCGTATGGACAACCCGTAAGGCGATGCGCTGCCAGCTTGGCAGCAGTTGCCAAATACAAAATTGAAGACTGCAGCGACCGCAGGAGGTGAGCTTGGCTACCCTAGGTCAGGCGTTGCGATGCGGCAGGATGGATGAGAGAAGAGGGACGGGTGCATTCAAGGGAAGTGGCATCAGTGGTGATGAGTTAGCAACATCACCACACCCACAATGTCTGCAGTACCGAATCATGCGACATGTCAGACTCACCACCAGAGTTGGGCGTGGCAGGACTGCAGAAGGAAGAAAGGGGAATGAAGCTACCGAGGGAGTGACGTCTCGAGCAGTGGCTGTCCGCACAACACTTTCTGATAAGGCCACACTGCTATAAGATGTATGCCAGGCAGGTCCAGGCAGTCGCAACGCGGCAAGAGGCGATGACAGCTGGAGTGAGTTCATCCTGTCCTGGAGGTCGACGCTCACATGATGCGGAAACACGTGCAGCCATGTTCTGTTGCTGCTGTAAACATGGGGCACCACAGCTCCTGTTGAGCTGCTGCCAAATCGTGAGGGAGAGGCCAGAGGCAAGGAGTTGATCTGCGTGACAGAGGGACAGCTACAGTCCTTACCTGCACAACGAGTTTCCTCCCTCTGCCCACCTAGTAGCCCAACGCGAATGTCCTCCAAATGCCCCAAGACCAATACTAAAGATTAGATTAGATTAGATTAGATTAATACTAGTTCCATGGATCATGAATACGATAGTTCGTAATGATGTGGAACGAGTCGAATTTTCCAATACATGACATAATTAGGATAATTTAACAACATACTTAAGTTAATATAACAACTTTATTTTTTGTGTTTTTTTGTTTTTCTTTATTTTTATTTTATTTTATTTTTTTAATTTTTTTTCTTAATTTATATCTAAAAATTCCTCTATGGAGTAGAAGGAGTTGTCATTCAGAAATTCTTTTAATTTCTTCTTAAATACTTGTTGGTTATCTGTCAGACTTTTGATACTATTTGGTAAGTGACCAAAGACTTTAGTGCCAGTATAATTCACCCCTTTCTGTGCCAAAGTTAGATTTAATCTTGAATAGTGAAGATCGTCCTTTCTCCTAGTATTGTAGTTATGCACACTGCTATTACTTTTGAATTGGGTTTGGTTGTTAATAACAAATTTCATAAGAGAGTATATATACTGAGAAGCTACTGTGAATATCCCTAGATCCTTAAATAAATGTCTGCAGGATGATCTTGGGTGGACTCCAGCTATTATTCTGATTACATGCTTTTGTGCAATTAATACTTTATTCCTCAGTGATGAATTACCCCAAAATATGATGCCATATGAAAGCAATGAGTGAAAATAGGCGTAGTAAGCGAATTTACTAAGATATTTATCACCAAAATTTGCAATGACCCTTATTGCATAAGTAGCTGAACTCAAACGTTTCAGCAGATCATCAATGTGTTTCTTCCAATTTAATCTCTCATCAATGGACATACCTAAAAATTTGGAATATTCTACCTTAGCTATATGCTTCTGATTAAGGTCTATATTTATTAATGGCGTCATACCATTCACTGTACGGAACTGTATGTACTGTGTCTTATCAAAATTCAGTGAGAGTCCGTTTACAAGGAACCACTTAGTAATTTTCTGAAAGACAGTATTGACAATTTCATCAGTTAATTCTTGTTTCTCAGGTGTGATTACTATACTTGTATCATCAGCGAAGAGAACTAACTTTGCTTCTTCATGAATATAGAATGGCAAGTCATTAATATATAATAAGAACAACAAAGGACCCTTGTCGAACCCTATTCTTGATAGTTCCCCAGTTTGAGGAATGTGCTGATCTTTGCATGTTACGAGAACTACTTATTTCAACTTTCTGCACTCTTCTGCAGTTAGGTACGAATTAAACCATTTGTGCACTGTCCCACTCATGCCACAATACTTGAGCTTGTCTAGCAGAATTTCATGATTTACACAATCAAAAGCCTTTGAGATATCACAAAAAATCCCAATGGGTGGTGTTCGGTTATTCAGATCATTCAAAATTTGACTTGTGAAAGCATATATGGCATTTTCTGTTGAAAAACCTTTCTGGAAACCAAACTGACATTTTGTTAGTACTTCATTTTTACAGATATGTGAAGCTACTCTTGAATACATTACTTTCTCAAAAATTTTGGATAAAGCTGTTAGAAGGGAGATTGGACGGTAATTGTCGACATCAGATCTATCCCCCTTTTTATGCAAAGGTATAACAATAGCATATTTCAGTCTATCAGGGAAAGTGCCCTGTTCCAGAGAGCTATTACACAGGTGGCTGAGAATCTTACTTATCTGTTGAGAACAAGCTTTTAGTATTTTGCTGGAAATGCCATCAATTCCATGTGAGTTTTTGCTTTTAAGCAAGTTTATTATTTTCCTAATTTCAGAGGGAGAAGTGGGTGAGATTTCAATTGTATCAAATTGCATAGGTATGGCCTCTTCCATTAACAGCCTAGCATCTTCTAATGAACACCTGGATCCTACTATATCCACAACATTTAGAAAATGATTATTAAAAATATTTTCAACTTCTGACTTTTTGTTCGTAAAGTTTTCATTCAAGTGTATAAAAGTGTTCGAAAGTGCCACGTATTTAACAAAGGTAGAGTGTGTGTTTTTGGTTTTTTTTTAGCAGACCTGATTTTATACTCATCTTTATGTAACTTTTCAAAAATATTTGTCTGTTAATGATACGGACTGATTTCTTAAAATCTGTGCTTTTTGTAGCAGAAAGGAAATTCTACTTTCAAACTGATCTTTTGTTTTCTGACTAAAGAAAATATGGACCAGTGTTAAGGAAAGGACTTTGCCACGTTAATCTGAAGTTCAGTAATGAAACGACTTTATATTATGTCAGAAATTTCAGTCATATTTGTTTGCCAATTGAAAAAAAAGGGAAAATATTTATGAAGTGCCAAAATAAGCTGGGGAATGTTGTATTAACTGAACTTGTTTAAGTTTCTCATGTAATTTGCTTAAATTTTTCAAGTTAAAGACTTTATATGTTTTCCTCTGTCTTGTAGATTATTTCAAAGGACACACTTACGAAATGATACTAATAATTTAAGTGCTCACAAGTTGATTATCGATTTGTATACATGTTTTATGAGAAGTACGTATTTGTTCACGAGCATGTGAATGATTCTTGAGATTTTGAATGTTTAAAACGTAGAAAATGATCATGTCTTTGGTAACAATTTCAAAATTGCACTCGCTTATATAACATTTAAAACGGAATGCTTGGCATAGGGAATAGATGAAATGACTTTCGTTCAGCTTCAATGCTAAGTCAAATCATGTATGTTTTGCGCAATGATGTTTCAGAAGTGCATGGGCCGATAAGTTACTGCGTTAGGGTTGTGTCAATATTCACTGAAGAAGAATAATTTAATGGTTAATAATTTCCACTTATTATGTTGTATATATTCGATTATTAGAATTTTGTGTACTTAAAATTAGTGGTCAACCATATATTTACATGACGTAGCTCCTGCCACTATGATTAAAAAACTGTTTGAAAATGCCCTTCCAAAGCAAGGACACTTGCTGCTCGTTTTTTTCTCAGAAGGGAAAGGTTATGTAACAGCTCCATGTGAGCCGCTACATGGCTTGTTACAAGAGTCACATGCTCAAAACACACCTGGGTGCCCTTCCGACACTCGGGGAATTTTAATCCGGAATTATGTTATCAATCTTAGTAGGCTATAGTCAACAAATGTGAATGAGTCGTCTGCTGACGTATGCATGGGCTGTCTGCTTTGGGTTCTCTGAATGTGGAGATGCAGTTTAGCCAACCATTGTATCACGTAGAGTGTGACCACTAGACCAGAGAGACGTAAGTTCCCCGCGCGATAGCAGGCCCCGTTAGGTTGGCAAATAGCTGCTGTGCAGACACTCTGAGCCCTTCCGGCCACCGTGTGTGGACCCCGGACGAGGGGAGACGGTTGGGCATTCCCTGCTGAGACTCTTGTGAGTATAGACGCTCTGCGTGGTGGCTCCTATAGTCATCTTAGTTAGGACGTATAGTTAGGTTGCATAAAATTACTAATTTTTTTTTAATCACTGATGACGGGGCAGCATTCCATATAACCGTGCCATCAAGTAAAGTGAGTGATCAAGGAGGTATTTTCATGATTTTATTAAATAAAATGTTGTTGTTATATAACATTCTTTGTCTCACAGCATCGTCTTATTTCCGTTACCATTCCAGTTAAGTTACTCAAACTTTCAACTTAAAGTTAACTAATAATCAGAAATTTTGTAGTGATATTTGCTCATGCAAACGGTCGTAGGCGTCTTTCACAAAAGATAGAGGTGCCATTTTCAAGTTGAGGATGTCTGCCAAGGCTTTGCGAGTTGAGGATGCCTGCCAAGGCTTTGCGGAAAGCAAGTATCATGCAAGAGGCTTAACAAGATTAGCCAAAACCAGCAAATGGATTTGTTTGTACGTTTCTGGGACAGTTTGTCGAGACAGGTATCTCACATCAGTGTTATTGGGGAAAAGTGCTGCAAAAAATTTAATTGAAGCGTTTAAAGCAGGTGCATCCCAAATCAGGTCATCCAAGTGTCCATGGATGGCCCTAGTGTTAACAAGGTCTTCATAAATGAACTGAAGAACAAGCTTAAATTTCTAGGTAATCCAGAAGATCCCCTGCTTTTGGACTTTGGGACATGTGGAATGCACACAGTTCATGGTGCTATCAAGACAGGTTGTGCTAGTACTGGTTGGGACATTGTTCAATTTTTGACAGCATTATATAAACCATTCAAAAATGTTCCCACCTGAAGAGCTGATTTCACCAGTATTACAGGCACTTCTGTTTTTCCCTAGAAGGTTTGTGCCATGCGATGGGTGGAAAATAAAATGGTGGTAGTCAGGGCTCAGCAGATTTTAACAGCGTTTCAAAAGTATGTGAATGAAATAGAAAAGCTAAAGAAGGAACAGGGAGAGGTAAAACCTACAGCTAAGATCAATATTGGAATACCTACGAATTATAGCTACAAAGTAGTGCACGAGTCTTTGAGAGACAAGATGCTGAGAGCCCGTCTCGCCTTTTTTGAGACTATGGCTGCCCACATTGAGCCATTCCTGAGTAAATTTCAATCGGATACCCCCTTAGTGCCTTTTCTTTACACCTCCCTCCACTCTATGGTCAGAGAGTTAATGAAAAAATTTGTCAGACCCGAAATTTTGGAGAGGCAGAGTATTTTCAAAATAGATTTGAGTGAGAGCACAAATATGTTAGGACCTCAGAAAGTGGACATTTGGTATGGAACCAGAAAAGCTGTGGCTTGATGTGATGTATCTCAGAAAGGTATCTTCGTATTCCGAAATGAGTGTCGTACAAACATGAAAAGTACGGTATCTAAAATTCTGGACAATTCATATTCCTTCACAAAGGGCATCACATGTTTCGACGCAGAAGTGGCCATTAACTCTGACTTTGCACAGATGTCTAAGTGTAGCATTAACAAATCTGACAGACTTAAAATCACTTTAGAGACTAGGACCACAAAGGAAATCCTGAAAGAATTTGATGCGATTTGTGATCGAATTGATAAATTCTGGATGATATCGTTGAGGATAAGAGGGGATATGAGAATTTGAAGAAATTTATCAAGCTTCCTTGCATACTCTTCCATGGCAATGCCAGTCTTGAAAGAGGTTTTTCTGACAACTCCTCCATTCTTGTCGAAAATCTCACAGAACCGTCTCTGATAACTCTTCGTACTGTAAATGATGCAGTCAAGGTTGCTGGCAGATTTGGATCCACACCCATCACAAAACAATTAATCCAGAGCTTCGGAAGCGCACATAGTAGATGCAGTGAAGCACTAGTGGAGGAGATGGCAGCTGAGAAGTTCTCAGAAGAAAATGAGATAAAGAGGAAAGATATTCATGAAAAGTTATGAGAGCTACAAAAGGAAAAACTAAACTTTTAGTAAGTGCTGATAGAGAGATTACTCAGATCGAACAAGAAGTTATATAATTAAAAATGCATGTCTGTGATTTGAATTAGCGATCATATATGTGTCGTTACCAAACAACTGTTACATTTTTCAATAATTATTGTGTTATAATTGTATGTGAATTTTATTTCTAGAGATGCTTGTGAAAAGTATAATTTATACTGAAGTCGATAATGGTAGCACACAAGGGTATAAAAAAACCAACATCTATTTGTTCATAATGGAAATGTTTTATTTCATTTGAAACCTGTTCTTATCTTGTAATTTTTTGTCCATATTACTTTTGACACGTGAACTATTTGGTCAAACACTGGTATGTTTCCTTTTTTTTTTTTTAAATAAAACATTTTTTCAAGATTTTTTCATTCAACTAGTAGTAAAGTCCCCATTAGGTTCCTATATATGGACAAATTTGTTAGGGACTAAGCAAAACAAGACCCTGGAAAAATATAAAAATGGACCAGGAAAACCTGGAAAACTCGGGGAATTTTTTTTTCTTAAAATCGCTGCACACCCTGAAGATGGCAGTAGCTGAAACTGGTCATAGTGAAATGTAAAAAAAATTATTTTACTGGTCCTTCTTGATCAAATAATGTGCCAAAAAAATAATATGATCACAGACCCATTTTCAGACTTTATGTCTTCAGTTGTAAGATTCAATATGGACGTGTGTGGTTGCCTGACAGTTCTTCTCTCCCATGTTAGTTGTTCGGTTGACAGAGATGTTGACTGTGCCACATCATCTCTACTAAAGCCGGATTCTGAGGAGGCGCCATAGAAATCAGCCGAATACCATTAAAGATGCGCTACATCGTCGTCGCTGCTGAGGACACCCTCCCATATCCTCAGGAGTGTGTGTAGTTAAAGGAACTACAAATGCATCACCGCAGTGTTCCATGAATGTTGTTTTGTTTCTGTTTTGTTTTGTCTTAGGGCGGAAAAACAAGTAGGGTCATACGGGCCCATGTCAGAACGGTAGACCACGAAGAGGAGTTAAAACGACTACACGTTAAGTGCAGTCGACGGAAGGAACAACAGGTAAAAAAGCGGACTTGGAGAAAGGTCCATAAAACAAGCCACAGAGAAACGGAGGTGCTGAACTACTGATTAAATGTCCTTCGCCATATTGTTACGACAGATAAAAAGGTCGACAGACCGTGCGTCGTTCGCTGGAACGGCCAATTACTCAGACGACAAACATAAATGAGAACGTCAGCGGTTAAAAGAAAGGCATTCCGTCAGGAAATTCCGAACCGTCAGAGGGAGAATACACTGTACACTTTTAAACACATATACACTATGTTATAGCGAGTACACCCATCTATTTTAAGATAATTTGCAAGCAAACAGGATGCAACAAGAAACAAAGAGACTTGAACAAACCAATATTGTGAAAATCCAAACAAAGGAAAATCCAAACAAAATACTTTTTGAGAGAAGTACAGAAATTGCGCCCTTGTTAACTTGTAAGTATACGTTTATTACGTTACGAAAAAAATGCGCCACTGGGTCCGTTAATTTTTCTCCCATCTTGCCGCCACTCCCCCTTTTCATGCTACCGTTCTCATCCTTCCATACGCATTAGATTACTGTAACAAACGTATGATACAAAATTTATTATCTCAATTTAAGGAATAATATGTGAAGGAAAACTGCCGAAAATGTCAGGAAAATGACGAAACTGTAGGTTCCCACAGATATTTTCTCAAATACACTACTGGCCATTAAAATTGTTACATCATGAAGATGACGTGCCACAGACGCGAAATTTAACCGACAGGAAGAAGATGCTGTGATATGCAAATGATTAGCTTTTCAGAGCATTCACACACGGTTGGCTCCGGTGGCGACACCTACAACGTGCTGACATGAGGAAAGTTTCCAACCGACTTCTCATACACAAACAGCAGTTGAGCAGCGTTGCCTGATAAAACGTTGTTGTGATGCCTCGTATAAGAAGGAGAAATGTGCACCATCACGTTTCCAACTTTGATAAAGGTCAGATTGTAGCCTATAGCGATTGCGGTTTATCGTATCGCGACATTGCTGTTCGCGTTGGTCGAGATCCAATGACTGTTAGCAGAATATGGAATTGGTGGGTTCAGGAGGGTAATACGGAACGCCGTGATGGATCCCAACGGCCTCGTATCACTAGCAGTCGAGATGACAGGCATCTTATCCGCATGGCTGTAACGGATCATGCAACCACATCTCAATCTCTGAGTCAACAGATGGGGACGTTTGCAAGACAACAACCATCTGCACGAACAGTTCGACAATGTTTGCAGCCCCACGGACTATCAGCTCGGAGACCATGGTTGCGGTTACCCTTGACGCTGCATCACAGACAGGAGCATCTGCGATGGTATACTCAACGACGAACCTGGGTGCACGAATGGCAAAACGTCATTTTTTCGGATGAATCCAGGTTCTGTTTACAGCATCATGATGGTCGCATCCGTGTTTGGCGACATCGCCCTGAACGCACATTGGAAGCGTGTATTCGTCATCGCCATACTGGCATATCACCTGGCGTGATGGTATGGTGTGCCATTGGTTACACGTCTCGGTCACCTTCGCATTGACGGCACTTTGAACAGTGGACGTTACATTTCAGATTTGTTACGACCCGTGGCTCCACCCTTCATTCGATCCCTGCGAAACCCTACACCTCAGCAGGATAATGCACAACCACATGTTGCAGGTCGTGTACAGGCCTTTCTGGATACAGGGAACATTCGTCTGCTGCCCTGGCCAGCACATTCTACAGATCTCTCACCAATTGAAAACGTCTGGTCAATGCTGGCCGTGCAACTGGCTCGTCACAATACGCCAGTCACTACTCTTGATGAACTGTGGTATCGTGTTGAAGCTGTATGGGCAGCTGTACCTGTACACGCCATCCAAGCTCTGTTTGAATCAATGCCCAGGCATATCAAGGCCGTTATTATGGCCAGAGGTGGTTGTTCTGGGTACTGATTTCTCAGGATCTATGCACCCAAATTGCGTGAAAATGTAATCACATGTCAGTTCTAGTATAGTATATTTGTCCAATGAATACCCATTTATCATCTGCATTTCTTCTTGGTGTAGTAATTTTAATGGCCAGTAGTGTAGCACAGATCCCATTTTTTGCAGCACTGTGGTTTTCCAAATTTGTAAATAAAAGACCATATTTTGTTGTTAGAAAATAAAGTAACTAAATGCATCTTTCTTTTTTGTTTTCGCGGCTGGCGCCTCTCGCAGATGTTTCCCATGCTTCTTCTCTCATGGTCCCGTGAGGTTTCCTACCGTGGGGTTTCCTACGAGCAGTGGCGCACGAAACCTGTCAGAGGCCCAAGCCCACAAAACAAATTGAGGCTCTCCTGGCTGCCCCCTCCCACCCTCCTCACCACACAGGAGTTCTCCGAGAGTTTCAAACGCAAACGGAAGGAAGTCCCACATTGCTTATCATCTTCATTTTGTGTCGTGATAATTTACAAGGTATAACGTTATTTTACGTAACACAAAGTGACTGCTCTCGTAACCTCGTTGCTATTATTTAATAGCTATGTTGCCCCTTATAAGACAGAAATCTTACATGATATCTGTTGTTCGAATCTATTATTTATGAAACTTCCTGGCAGATTAAAACTGTGTGCCGGACCGAGACTCGAACTCGGGGCCTTTGCCTTTCGTGGGCAAGTGCTCTACCAACTGAGCTACCCAAGTACGACTCATGCCCCGTCTTCACAGATTTACTTCCGCCATTACATCGTCTCCTACCTTCCAAACTTCACAGAAGCTCTCCTGCAAACACTCCACTGCAGAGTGAAAATCTCATTCTATTATTTATGTTTGGCAACTAAATCGGTATAGAGCGAGCGGGGTGTATCAAAATGAATCCCTATTTCCCAAACCAAGAGGAAGGTCACGGTCTACAAAAAAATTCGTTCAGTGCATGGTGGAGGGTACTTTACTTACGGATTTCAACAAAAGCCACGGTGTTGCTCCGATCTTGATGAAATTTTGTATATTTGATGTTCAAAACAAGGGGAACTTCACCGTCTACGTGAAATTTCATACAGTGTATGGCGGAGGGTACCTTACAACAGAATTAGACACCGTTTGACTGATCAGCTTGAGAGTTGGCTCATGTATGTATGTTTTCGTGGTGAAGGCATTTATACAAGCCAACGTATGCTGGATGGCGGAGGGTTGGCGTACCTTTAAATAAATTCAAAATCGTATCGTCAATCAGCATGACAGTTGGCAGATATACGTATTTTTTCATAGACGGGGAAAGAGGACGTGGCATGACGGAGGCGGAGGAGGAGATATACGGAGAGAGGAGAATGTGATGGCGGAGGGGAGGGGGGAGGAGGTGCATCCAGAGAAGTGAGAGAAGCAGCTTAAAAGAGAGAGGGAACATCATGTAAACAGAGAAAGGGGGAGGCTGGTGAATGACTAATGGAACACTGTAATAAATACATAAATTAGGGGTGTTATTGTGAATTTGATGTACTATTAGAAAAAGCGGAGGAGGGGGTGGACAGAGACGGGAAGATGGATGGAGAAGGAGAGGAGGAGGAAGTGTTGTGAGAGAGGGAGGGGAGGCAGGTGGAGGAGATGGAAAGATAGATGGATGGGCGGAAGGGAGAGGTGGATAGAGAGAGACGAGATAGGACTAAATGGACAAGAGAGATGAGGGAAGAGGGGATGAACTGACATAAAACTGGGATGAACAAATATCCGGGCAGCGCCGGGTTTACTGTTAGTAATTAGATAAAGATTTATGCGACAATGGGCGTGTTCATCTGAAAGAAATTAGAGAATATTTTCCTGTGGTTAGATGCGGCATATAAAGTCTCTATAACTAGAGTGTTGTTCTTGATGTCTACAGATGATAAAATTCGGTGCTTAATATAGATGACTCCACCAAAGTTCATCTAGTTGGAATTTCATTATTATAAGATGAACTACACAGTCATCAGCTGAAGAATGCTCCTGTTGGAGCACAATAAAGGCAAATATAATCGTGTTTAAAGGACTCTGACAGAAAAGTGGGCAACCAGCTGTCTGAGTCCTCATTCCGCCTTCCTCACCAAAAATTCTGGAAGCTTCACAGGACGAGCGAACATTTTATGTAAGAAATTTACCAAGTAAAATTTCAGTTTTGTTGAGTTAAAAACTCAATAAATAGCAGATTTTGTATTAGAACTTTCGAAATACCGTTAAAAGCGCAATTTTGTGAATGAGATCCGCCAAATACAAATAATTAGTCTCGTATGACATATATGACGAAACTCCAGAATCGGCAAGTTAACTTAGCGAAATTATTGATGTTGGTAAAATGTGTGCTACATTTACACATACAGTTTTGAAAAAACAATATTTTTAAGGCCCACAGCAAATCCCAAAATTTTTCACAAAGAACATCACGGTAAATTTTTTTATCATCCAACTTTTCGAATCTCTAGACCCCCTCGTGTTTCCGACTGCAAATAAATATCGTAACTGTGAACTTTCCGACTGAACATCCCTTCACATTTTATCCATCTTTTTTTCATTTCATTTATCTTTTGTTGTTTAATGTTGAAAAACAACAAAAAATACAGTAGCAAATTGATAACCTTTTTTTCTTATCAATCGTAATTTCTTATTCAATTTTTTGTAAAAACGCTAGAGATTTTAAACATCTTTTTAAATCTCCAGAGTCTTCATATGTTTTCATAATGTCTTTTAATCTTTTGTCAAGATCTATCTACCTATTCTTTCTTGTTTCAAGAGGTAGGCCAATGGAATCTTTTTTAATTTCAAAAATAGCATTCACTGCCTCTTCCTTCAGCTTTTGAATCAGAAAGTACACCTTTGGATGCTTCTGATTTATTGAGAAGTTCAGTTTTTTATGCCAACCTTCGACAACATTGTCGCTCTGTGTCGTTGGTTAAAAACATTCCGCATTTCAATAAGTATATTAGGATTTTCCATCCACTGATCAACCATATAGTCTGCAAATGCTGTGATCTTCTCTCCACTGGGCATTTGTTCCAGTATTAAAATCCACGCATCATCTACAGTGTTACGTGGAAGATGTGCCACTGCAGCACACATGCGACAATCGGACTTCCTCCCTATCCCTGTAGTCTCCCGTTAATCCCAGTTCCTGTATCTTCTTCCACAGGCACTGGTTAAAGTGAAAGTTACAGCTGGAAAGTTGTGTTTCAGGTAACACTGCAGTGCTAGATTTTGAAATGGCTACAATTAAAGCAATGAATTCAGTTTTTGGTTACCACCCAGGTATCTTAGATTTTAGTCCAGAAAAAAGTCTTTCATATGAATTTTGGCTTTTGTCTGGCAGCAAAACAAATAACACAGGAAATATCTTAGTTGCCTCTTCTGTGCTTCCGATGTCGACATGGATTGTGTACAATTGTTTGAACTGTTTCGAACAGCTGTCAAATGCGCCATCTATAAGCACAGTTCCATTGTCACAAAGGATTTTCTCTGCTTCTTCACAAACAAATACTAGAAGTCTCGCCTGGAACAAAGCCATTATCAATCTTCATAAAACTATTACCTTCCATTAATTTCAAAAGGTCTTCGCTAAGGTGAATTTCTGAACTAGGGCCAGGGTTCTGGGTTGTCCCAATATCTCCTCTTCTCGCTTTACACAATTAAGTCTTGGAGCTGTCATAATTCGGAATATATGCCACGAATTCTAATCCTTTATCTTTCAAATCTTGAAATTCCTGCTTAAAACTTTGGGCTACAGGCACTGTCTTTTCTTCGCGAACTCTTTTTCTGCAGTTATGTACTCTTTTCTTTATCTCCAAAACTGTTTTGTCAGGTGGACAAGAATGTTACTGTTGAGCAACGATTGCACCATTTGCAATTTTTAAACGGCCTTTGCACCTACTCCGTTCATAATTGACGCACATCCAGTTCGTATATTCTTCATTTTTCCTGTAAATACGGTAGCGACGACCATCCTTGATAAGACACCGCCTCCCTTTCGTTGTTATTATCAATTCCGTCGTGTACACTGCATAGAACAGAAGTAGCAAAGGAAAACGCACGGTACGAAGGCTATTGACGATGACACTGTCTGAGAAACGGTGATAACACCTGCACTGAGGCTGAGCGACTGGGGTAGACAAGCAGTGGGGGAGGCTCACTTCGCAAACACATCTTTAGGGAACCGGCTGCTGGGGACAGCTTCGCTACCTGCTGCACCCTTGTAGGAAACCCCACGACAGGAAACCCCATGTAGCCCCTGCCATATGGGCCAAAACCCGAGAGGCTGAGAGCGGCAGTCGGGGCAAGTCGGGATGGAAGGGGGTTGATGCCAGTGCAGTGGGCAGTTTTCGCAAATTACTCAAATACCATCGTGTTAGTCCTGCGCCACAAATCAGGAACAAAATGTGTCCCTCGCCAGTGTCGGAAGCGAATAACGGGTGGTGTGTCGAACATCGTCTAACGCACGCATGTGGGAGGGCGACTTCCAATTCGGCAATCGCTTCTGAGACGCTGGGCGTAAGATGCGTGTCGTGTCCAAGTTTCTAGGGCGTCGGGCGTACGCTACGCAGCGCCTTTGGGGCAAGTGGCCGTTGTGCTGTACTTATGGCCCGACTGCGGCCAACTGTGATTGTCTGTGTCCGGAGAAGAGCCAAAGGCGACTTGTGGCGTGCCGTTACATTGTAGTGTCGCCAATTGCCGTAACATGTTGAATAAACCCGTTCTCGTCTGATCACCGAAGTTAAGCAATATCGTGGCGGGCTGCTACTTGTACGGATGACCGCCTGGGAACACGTGTGTCGCCGATCCACTGTGTACTGCAGGTAGAGAGGACTTCCAGCCGCCGGCGCCCAACGCTCCATCACGCTGCGCCATCATTAGCTGCCTGCCGTAACTGCTCGCCGTGAGCGATTGTCTTCTTCTTGTTCACAACTGTTTGGGGAGTTTTTCAACGAGCAACACGACGAGTAACACCATGGTGCAGCGCGCCTTTGACCGCGAATACCAGACACCATCGCAGGTTCGAATCCTGCCTTGGCCATGGATGTGTGTGATGTCCTTAGGTCAGTTAGGTTTAAGTAGTTCTAAGTTATAGGGGACTGATGACCTCAGATGTTAAGTCCCATAGTGCTCAGAGTCATTTGAACCACAGACCATCCGCATTCAATACAGAAGAGTGGATGTATGAAGAGCTCAGAATAGAGAAGGACGAAACACAAGAGCATGCCAGCTGCCGCGCGAAACCACTGAAAACGGTACGGAGCAGGCAGCTAGGTATGCCGTAGTTTAGACGAGCCAGAACCCGCACACTGGACGTAGCAAAAAAATAACGCAACTGATAGAAGTAACCGGTTACGGAGAAGTAGCAGCTACACTTCACGCTGCTCAGCCACTTAAAACGGAGGTCAGATGCTACACTCCTGACAGTGTAAACAGGGAAATAAAAAAATTTAAGCACAGGGACGGCCGAGTTAGTGACGTCATAAGTACGTACGCTGGACATGGCGTGAGAACTATGGACGAATATAACCTCCAGTCTGAGTGCCAAATGACGAATTGTCACACTGGATGGACACCGTCTCTTCGTAACGAGAGGTTTCTGGCGTGCGGGCCACACGTATAAAGTGAACTCGGAAGTCAGGTCTGTCCCGATAGTATTAACCTTTACGCGCTCGCGCGGGCGGTGAAGTGACCGCCTTTTTGCAGTTTCGCGTCATACTTACTCCACAAAGATAATGAGGCAGCGTGAGGGACATGTATTCTCTAGTTCACCTTTTTCCGACAGATGCTGCTCAAAGTTCGTCCAAGTCGCACCTCTCTGAACTTGTCCTGAGAGGCAAATAGGTCCGAACACGTTCGGCGGTCAGTTTACCGCCTTGCGAGCGCTTACGGCACTTACAAAAGCAGTCAGTTACCGCCTTGCGAGCGCTTACGAGACTTTATTCTACTCGTCTACTTCAGAATGTAAGTATTTATTTTTGTAATTCCCCTATAATTCCTCAATTTTATAGACTCTTCCAATTCTCTAGTGAATGTGCATTACTTTCTATAAATTTTGCCATTCACAAATTCTGTTTTTCTTTCTACTTTAAAAACTAAAAATAATTGCTACTTTTGCCAACAGAAATTTCTTAGAATGACGAAGTGTTAAAGGGAACGACGAAACCTTACATCTGATGACATACATAGAATCTTGGCTGAATTGGAGAGAGAGGGGAAAGGCCATGAGGAATCCCTAGAAGATGACGTTTCAGATGACCCAGATTATGAACAAGAATGGATTGAAGATGATATACACCAAAGTGAGTCGGAAATTGATTTGAAAAACGGGGGAGAAAATGACATAGATCACCAGGAGCTACCAACAAATGACATCAGATTTTATATAGGTAAGAACATGGAAACTATTTGGGCTAGTAGTGCCAATATTACCAGCACAAAATAAAAGTCAAAAAATATAATCAAAACTCTACCAGGTCCTAGAGGACAACCCAGACAATGTGAAACTCGACTGGAAAGTTTTCAGTGTATAACAACCCCCGAAATGGTAGAAGGGATCGTAAGGTACATTAATATTTATATTGGAAGGAAAAAATTGGCACGTCAAGCACTGGCAGAAGGAAGCAGTAACTCTGAAGTACGTGAAAGGGATTATAAGCCGACAACAACGGCGGAAATGCTAGCATTGTTTGGCGCCCTGTTTTTGATTCCAGTCAAAAGAGTAAACCGTGCAAATTTCTCTGAATATTTCAATAGCAATGGAACAGGTTTGACAAATTTGCAAGCCAATTTCAGCCTAAATGATTTACATTTTTGCTACGAGCTATAAGATTTGATGACCTAAACACGAGATTGGAACGTCAAGCAACAGACAAACTTGCTCCTATACGAGAAATTTTGTTTTCTTTCATCGCTAACAGCCAAAAATCAGTCAGTTTAGGGGAATTTGTCACTGTTGATGAGATGTTGGTTGCGTTTAGAGGACGATGTTCATTTATACAGTACATGTCTCAAAAACCAGCCAAATACGGGTTAAAAATGTGTGCATTGTGTGATGCACACACTTTTTATACATATAATTTAGAAGTGTACTGCGGAAAACAAGTGCCAGGCCCTAACGTACTCTCCAGCAAACCACACGGCTTGGTCGCTAGATTAGTTGAATGCATAGAAGGAACAAATAGAAATGTAACAACTGATAATTATTTTTCAAGTTACCCATTGGCTGAATACCTCCTTAGCAAAGGCCTCACTTTTTTTAGGTACAATGAGAAAAAATAAAAAAGAAATTCCCCTAGAATTTGTGACAGTAAATGAAAATGCAGTGGCAGGAGACTACATGTTCGGTTGTCAAGATGTCAAAACTTTGATTTGTATGATTACAATAAAAAGGAAAGCTGTAGTAGTGCTCTCCACAATGCATGATACAGACATCATTGATGAAGATACCAAAAAACCTGTACAAATCACAGACTATAATTCAACCATAGGTGGAGTTGATACTGTAGACCTCATGTGCTCCAGAATTTCAACATCAAGAAGAACAAATAAAATGGTTCAAATGGCTCTGAGCACTATGGGACTCAACATCTTAGGTCATAAGTCCCCTATAACTTAGAACTACTTAAACCTAACCAACCTAAGGACATCACACACACCCATGCCCGAGGCAGGATTCGAACCTGCGACCGTAGCAGTCCCGCGGTTCCGGACTGCAGCGATCAAGAAGAACAGAAAGGTGGCCTGCATGTATATTTTTCCGCTTACTTGACTTGGCAGGAATAAATTCGTTACGCATTTTTCAGTTCAACACAGGTAATATGAAAGAAAAAACGAGAAGACAATTCTTACATGCGTTATCTTTGGAACTGATGAGCGAAAACCTGAAAGAAAGAGCTAAATTGAAGCATTTACCAAAAGATTTGTTAGTATTTTTGGAAAATTACAGAGATTGACGTAGTTTATCCAGCTGTATCAACCCCTACAAAAAAGAATATAAAAACAAAGCGAGAATACGGTGAATGTGGAAGAAACGTCTGTCTACAACATTCAACCACGACAGTTACGTGCAATAATTGTTGTCAGCGTCAAAACGGAAATGAAGTGGATACAGACTGATCAGCATTTTTCATCTGAAAACGTCACAAAAATTTATGTCAATCAAAAATTCTTTTTTCACAGCAAAATTAGCTTTTCTTGTGACGAGTTAAGACAGTGAATAATTCTAGTCTTAAGTATTACATTATATAGTCCCAAAACATTACAATTAAAAAAATGTTCTTATATTTCATTTGGGTATTTGGCTTCCTTTTTGTATTCCATTGTATATTTTAATGTTAAATAAATAATTTTGATTACAAATGTGTTTGCAATATTGTGTGAGATATCCTATGTCGATATCTTATGGAAATATGACCTTTAAAAACGGAAAACCTCAAGAGATTGATGAAAACTCTCGGGCGGTCGGCCGAGCGCCGCCGCAAGCGCTCGCGTGACTATTTCTAGCGCGAGCGCATGAAGGTTAAAGAAACACGACCCGCCTTCGATGGTTAAAGTGGGACAAAGAGGGATCGTGCCGTATAGCCGGCAACCACCAACATGCCATCTGCAGCTCGACCGATCATGTGTGGAAGCAGCCCGAAAAAACAAAAAAAAAGAGTGGCCAGCTGCCGCGCGACACCACTGAAAACGGTACGGAGCAGGCAGCTAGTTATGACGTAGTTTTGATTAGCCAGAGCCCGCGCACTGGAGGTAGCAAAAAAATAACGTAACTGATAGAAATAACCGGTTACTGAGAAGTAGCAGTTACTGTAATGACCGCTTATCTGATTCAAGCAGTTATTTAAATAACTGCAAACAGTGCTTCGCGCCACTGTTTAATGAAGCTCGTACTACGTTTTCGCATCATCCGAGATCTGGCCACAAAGGAGAGGGATGAACCAGCTGGAAGGTGTTCTATACGTCATGGAAATAACTGTGAGACCGCGTGCCATCTATTCATAGAACTGTGTACTAGTCTTCGGTGCGCTCACATTAATCACGCTTTTCAGCACAAACAAGTTAGTGTCAGAGCGTTGTCTGATGGGAGCGACCGTAAAGGCATTTCACACAAAAGGTCGTTGATCCATAGCGCTGGTTGTCAACATACTTTGGGCGGATAGTACCAATAGTGACCATAAGGAATTCGAGCGACTATAGAAATAACTGTCAAAAGTCTGTATTTTCTTCTGGCAGTTAGCGAATACGATAACAATTCTTCTTCTCTGGGAGTTAGCGGGCTCCCACTACAGGCAACCTAGAAATTGGTAATTGCGTTCCGGAATACATTAAAGATTGTAGAAGACTGTGATACTTCCACCGAGGGTAGTCATTGAAGTGAACAAGTATTTTCGTACTGCTACGGAAGTAACTGCTGGCCAGAAATCACACAGCTGTGTAGTATTTTGTTAGGATACATTGTGTTAATTTTTGGCAGTATAGGAGACTAACGTCTGCAGTAACGCAAGATACAGCACATCTACAACCTTCTCAAAGAATGTGCCTAATAAGTTGTGGCATTATTGTGTGGAAAAACACTCACTGTGTTTTATCTCGTACATAGTATGGAAAGCTACTAAGTATTGTAAACAGTATGCAACATGTTAATATTTTTAGAGATTTTACACTTACTGAAGTATTTGAGTATTGTAGGTGATCTGAAATGGAAAATACTTGACTACCTATATGATATCCATAACTTTTATTGGTCTTGGCCATTGACTTGGAAACAATTTCTACTAAGTATCAAGCACATCAGTTATATACAGGAAAATTATACAATGAAATATTTACGTTTCAGACACAAGTATTGCAAAATAAGCATTTCATGGAGGCATATCTGGAATGAATGCAGGTGTGTACAATAATAATCAGGTCAGATATTTGTGAGTGGTATTTGAATAAAAGTATAGATTTACTTACATTAGGGCCTGCTAGTACTTGTGCATTCTCCATGAAAATATTTGCATAATACATGTTTCTTTATCATCAAAGAGCTCAAGTCAGTACATTTTCTATTGTGTTAGGCAACACTAAGAAACTTTCTGCCACATACACTCATTGCGATGTAGAGGTTTTGTTATGTACAAAATTTAACCCTTCATTTTGGGTGGTCATGAAGTAGCCTGTTATATAGTTAGACAGTTAACTGTCATGATACTAAATTGTAGAAACAAAGAAAAAACTGAAGCAGGAAGGTGTTATTGACAGATAAAGTATATTGGAAATTGTGCACGTTTCTGCGTCATATATTTGACAGAATGGGTACACTATCATCACATTTAAGAAAAAAAAAAGGCAAAACATGGAATCGACAGGTGAAGTATTCCACGGCAGAGGAAATTTTTGAGAAATTTCTTTAAACTTATACAAATTCGTGTTCCCCACATCAGTACTATTAATTCTGAATCCCGCAATTTGGATACCCAAAGAAGAATTAGAGCAACAGAGTAAAAAGGTATAGTAATGACTTCGGGCCCGCCCGGCTAGCCGCTGCTTCTCGAGCGGGAAGGTGTGCCGGTCCCCGGCACGAATCCGTCTGGCTGATTAGTGTCAAGGTCTGGTGTGCCGGCCAGCCTGTGGATGGTTTTTAAGGCGGTTTTCCATCTGCCTCGGCGAATGCGGGCTGGTTCCCCTTGTACGCGTACGTGGAGATAGTGTTTACGCAGCAATAGCTGACATGGTGTAAATTATAATTACTCTACCACGCAAACATTTGGGGTTACACGCGCCTGGTACAAGACGTTCCTGCGTGTGGGGGAGGGGCGGTCCCCCGGGGCCGAACCGCACAATAACTCTGGGTTCGGTGTGGGGCGGGTCGATTGCTGTTGCTTGTTGTGAACCACTGAGGGCTACGGCGGGCCAAAGCCACTCTGTCGTTTCCAGGTCCCCGGTTCAATACAATACATCAATATCATTAATTCTCAATCTCACAATTTGGATACCCAAAGAAGAAGAATATCAGCAGAGTAAAAACGTATAGTAATGACATCTGAGGCGTTTGGTTGTGTTAACCTCTTACAAGTAACATATTTAATCATCCACTGGAATTCTACGTACAATAATACTAAACGTAAGAGACAGGCTATTTACATTTCTCCAAGACTTCAGTTTATTGCCTTTCTCCCACCAAAAGATCAAGACCCTGTTGGTACCAGAAGAAACAGAACAGTTTTCCAGATCTCACATAAAACTTCCCTCAATTAGATTATCTTGTACAGGGGTAAATGAATCTCATCTCGTTGCGTATATTTTTGTGTTTTATTACAGGGCCCTACACTTATTCCATTAAATGAACAGCATCAGAAATCAAGCTTCGAATTTTACCTTCAGTATTCAGCTTACATATTAGTTTAGACCTGAAAAGGCGCGATTTTAACATTTCACTTTAACAATGCAGTAGCAAAGTTGCAGTTACTTTCTGCGAGAGAAATAGTTCTAATAGCGACTGATTACCTATATACATATAATATGAAACACAAATAACCGTTCCCACATCAACTGATATGTACTGGACAGTTAATATGCTAAGGTTATGGCACGATATATGCGACATTCCTGCCACTTCGCACTACTCTCAATTACTGACAAACTAAACTGATGATTGGTCACAAACTGTACCACACGTACACTGGTGTGGTTACGATCTTGGAACTTACTTACGTTAAATGAAACTTTAAGATATTCTAATGTATTAACAGCCATCAACGTTTTTGTCTATCACGATGTAGTTGTGTAGTTTTTATTTCAAAAATCGTGCACAGTCCCAGTGTCTGTTGCTGTGCTCTTGATTGTCGCGCTGTTAACCCTTTGACTGCTGCAGGCACAGCACCTGCTTGGCGCTCTGAGGCGCCGCGGCCAGCGGCGTACTCCGGCTACCTGCGCTGCGTGCCCATCTGTCCCTCGGAGCCACCGCCGGACTGGAGACGAGAGGCCCGCGCTGTCCAACCCGCCATGCGCCGAATACTTCTGGACTGGTTACAACTCGCGCAAAGCCAGCGTGAATTTTTGGCGACTTTGAGCTGTAATAACTTGGGCAACAGTTTTTGTAAAGAAATAAATATTGGCCATGTTGTACAACTTTATGCATTGTCTTAAGAATAATAATGAAAAGAATTTTACTTGCCATATTGAGCAAGAAAATTGAATTTTTTTCGGGCGCCTACTTTGTTGACCGATTTTACCTACAAAGTTTGGCTTCTTGCATCTCCTGGACTAACGGTATGACGAACGTGAAACATGACATGTAGTAACCTAACAATACAAGGTTCTTAATTCATTCAATACTGGGATTACTACGCAAATGAAACTTTATATTTAAGTGCAAAATTGAAGACTTTGTGAAAACGTCAAAAATGAGTTATTTTCGTTCTGATTTTGCTGAAAAACTATGTTATAGGGCCTATAAAACATTCCAAGATGTGTAATTGGAATGAAAGTTGGGCACAGAAATCAGGCCCGAAAACACTGTAACTTCGGATTTGCATATCTAGTAGAGTGAACGCATGACTACAATGAATTTTAGAGTGTAAGAGATTGATAGCACAAAAATACGGAATAAAATTTTTGTTCCCGTACTATTTTCCAATAATCTACAAATTAGTCGAAAAGATGTTGATTTTTATGAAAAAATGCAACCAGGGTATATTCCATACTTCTTTTAGAAATACCATTTTTTATTAATGCTTCAAAGCCAATCTCATTCGAACAACCAATTTTAAGCCCCCCACACTCCCCAGAACAGTGTTGTTTGCCTCTGAGTTTAATTTCCAGTATTGGCTAAGTAGCAAGAAAGATCGCACTGAGAACAATTTTCACGTTGACATTTTATTTCTCGTTGACCAAAGGCGTTTGAAATCTGTTATGGAAAACAGTACAATAAATATGGGTCACATTCGGTCTACTTGTACAAAAACGAATGATAAAAGAATGCAACTGTCTATGTTTCGTGTGTATCGTATATAGATTAATATAAGGGTTTTGTTATACGGGCACATTGTACTCCGAGTAATTACATTTGCCACTGTACAGATATTGCACCATCTCAGTCACAAAGTGGGTTCATTTGGCAGCAAACTGCAACATACGAAGAAATCAGGCATTGTTTGAATAATTTTACATCTTTTCGATCCGGGCTTTGGACCGGCGCTGGCTAGCTTCCCGGCGCAGTTTCTGTTTCGTGTAAACCACGCATCTGCGCATTAGCGTACTTTTCTGCGAAAGTTCACTCACAACAACCGCCGGAAAATGTCTCCCTGTGAATCGCAGAGGATTCTCGTCATCGTAACGCCTTCCCCTACGAGGTTTTTTCCCGTTCTGTAGCATATTTTTTCTACAATCTTCCCTGCGAGAGAAAGGCGAAATTCTGCAAGTGCCATTTTTCGCCCTGCTACCGACCAGAGGAGAGCATGAGAATTTAGAATGCACAAACCCAGAAGGTGAAAAAAATATTTCTTGTACCATTTCACAGTCTTACACACTGATCCCGCTGACCTCAGTAACATGTCACAACGGTTGTAAGTAGGCTGTTTCTGTTTTCTTATTGGCAACGTTACGTAGCGCTCTGTATGAAAATCACTGGCTGTGCTGTTTTATGTTTTCTTATTGGCAACGTTACCTAGCGCTCTGTATGAAAATCACTGGCTGTGCTGTGTGCAGTCTGTGGCTAGTTTGCATTGTTGACTGCCATTGTAGTGTTGGGCAGCTGGATGTTAACAGCGCGTAGCGTTGCACAGTTGGAGGTGAGCCGCCAGCAGTGGTGGATGTGGGGAGAGAGATGGCGGAGTTTGGAAATTTGTAAGACTGGATGTCATGAACTGTATGTATATTATGATTTTTCAACACTGTTAAGGTAAATACATTGTTTGTTCTCTATTAAAATCTTTCATTTGCTAACTATGCCTATCAGTAGTTAGTGCCTTCCGTAGTTTGAATCTTCTATTTAGCTGGCAGTAGTGGCGCTCGCTGTATTGCAGTAGTTCGAGTAACGAAGATTTTTGTGGGGTAAGAGATTTGTGAAAGGTATAGGTTAATGTTAGTCAGGGCCATTCTTTTGTAGGGATTATTGAAAGTCAGATTGCGTTGCGCTAAAAATATTGTGTGTCAGTTTAAGCACAGTCTTGTATAATTGTTCAAAGGGGACGTTTCATATGTCGACCCTTAGCTGAGGATGCCTCACTGGAATCTTCTGATTTTTTCTTGTACTTTGTGTAATTAGTGTAGCTTTTGTTTATTGCTAGCGCGTAATTATACAGAGAATTTCCTTTGTAGCTGTAGTTTTTCATTGTTCTACAGTAAAACAGTTGTGGCATGCATGTAGATTTGCACCTAGTATTTCGGAGCTGCGCTTGCAACTAACTAGATATTACTTTCAGTGCTATGTTAATGTGTTCTCTTATTTTTGCTCTTCAAATTGTGCTTTTCTGTGTTATCGTGTGAAATATTGTGACAATAATGGCGTGTGAAAAACGTAATACTAGGCTCCAAAGTAAACTGAGAAATGACAGTGAAGACGAAAGCAGTGTGTTAGCGCCACCGAGTAATGAATTAACTAATGTTCAAAGTAGTAATTTGGTAATTGTGCATAGGGAAATGGAGCAGGCTGCAAACAATGGTGTAGACAGTGAAACAATTAGTTAACAGGGAAGCATTATCGATCGATCGGTCAGCAACAGCTTGCCTCAGGTATCCGAAATGACAGGACACAATCTTGCAAATACTGTAGATTCAGGTTTTGCGTCCTCACCGTTTTCTCAAATAAGTCAAGACACATTTTCTGCTTTTCAAACTGCGAATATTGCGGGTTCAAATGCATTGCCGAATAGCACTGAGGAACATGTTTCAGACACCAGTGCATTGTTATTACAATTAATGCAACAAATGGGACAAAAGCTTCAAAAGTTAGACACAATGGAACAGAATCAGAGACAAATACAGCAAAAGCTTCAAAAGTTAGACACCACACTTGAACAAACACGCGAAGATTTAACTACTGAGTTACATAACATTGAATCGAAATGTCAAAAAGTCTGCTCAAAAATCTGTGTTTTTACGTCATTACATTTTCAATCTATTTTTTCGCGGCATGAAAATGCATTACAGAATCACGAAGCAGCCATAAAAGAACTGCAAATTATTGTTCATGAAAATCATGAGTCCTTGCAAGCTAAAATTGACTCAGTTGCATCTACCGATTCGATTACGCAACTTACAAAAACTCAGGAAAACTTAAAGGACACAGTAGATACGATTTCAACACAAATGGACACTCTGAAACTTGGTTCAGAAAAACACACAGAGGAAATAATTTCACTGACGGATAAAGTAGCCGAACTTTCAGATCAGTTCACTAACTTATCTACAAAGGTAGATGATAATCTGAATGACACAAAACCGGTAGTCTTTAATGACACAGAACAGTGCGAACAAATTAGGAAATTCAAACAAAATCAGAATCAAATTAATACGCAACACCAAAGAGAAATCCGGGAAGTACAAGATCAGCTGACACAGGTAATACAAGAATTATGTATTTCAGAGGACACTCGCACCCCAATACGGGAAGAGGGACATAGAAATACGGAACAGCCACAAAATAATATCACAGCGCATTTCGGAAATTATGAAAGAAATTGGCAAGGTGCACCGAATATTGAAATGGAACCGCCGAAACGACGTAACAATGACCGATATGCGACTCGCCGACATGATGATTTTGACTATAAGCTGTTCATTACTACACGTAAATTTAAAACATTTAAGAATTCTGGCAACGACATTCATCCACAAGCGTGGCTCCATCAATTCTCTCATTGTTTTCCTCCCAACTGGTCATTAGAGCACAGATTAGAATTTATGTGTGGCTATTTAGAGAATGAACCAGCTGTAAGAATGTGATCGGTCATTCACGATTGTCACAGTGAAGGGAAATTTTACCATGCCTTCCTCTCAGCATATTGGTCTCAAGCTACACAAGACCGAGTAAAACATAGCATCATAATGATGAAACATTTCGAACAATCTGAGTGTTCCAGTCTTGTGAAATATTTTGAAGACATGTTGCACAAGAATCAGTACCTGTCAAACCCATACAGCCCCTCAGAACTCATCCGCATTTGCTTAATGAAATTGCCTGAACATTTACGAAATATTATTTTGGCAGGGCGTTGCAAAGACGACATTGAAGCTTTTCAGGGACTCTTACAAGAATTAGAAATTGACACTGACAATCGCGGAACGCGAAAACAGGAACACAACAATTACAGGTCACATCCGTCGCAATTCCACGATGAAAGAAATAATAACTGGACGCGACAAGGCTATTCTCACAACACAAATCGTGACCAACACAGACACCACCCGTATGACAACCACTGGCAGAGTAATAATAGTTACAGAGAAAGATCGCATTTCCGTAGTAATGAATATGACAGAGATTACCATAGAAACAAACAATATGGGAACAAAAACAATTATTATCAAGGGAGACAGAATAACTTCAGACGCAACAGTTCAGCGCGCAGTTACAATTCTGGGAGAAATTCTCCACCACATGACCGACAAACAAGAAACTATGTAAACTACCGACAAAACACCAGACCTGAATTCCATCAGAACTGGCGGGATTCAAACAGAGCAGGGCACTTTCGACAAGGTGAATTTGTAGAAGTTAGGTCTCCTAATCCCAATAGCGACGCGCGCCAACAAAGAAACAGACAATGACCCGCACAGCAGGCAGCCACGTGCGCCGGCTGGCTCAGAGGAAAATAACATAGATGCTAACCTTGAGAAAAATTCCAGTACTCTTTACCGACGTATACCGCATGACAATTGCATTCAAGTTCAAACTCTGAGTACTATGAAGAGTAAAGGATTTCACCACACTTCACATATAAAACCGCTTATTGAGACATAATCTGCTTTTTAACTTTGTCTTTGCCATATAACTTTTCACTTTACATTACTAGTATGCTTTGTCAGACTTAGAATCTGTTAATATGCAACAATGTTTGAAGTTAAATATCCAGTCAAGAACCAAGAGAACTTATTTAAACAGAAATTACGAATGCATTGTTATTGTGAACAGACGACACAGTGTTATTGTGTGTGTACATTCTTGCTTGTTAGTTGCACGATTACGTAATGACTATAAGGCTCACATACTTAAAACATTTACCAGTACTCCTAATGAGATCTTAATGCAACATTTTGGTTTACTTGAAAATACATTCTTGATTTAAAGTACTTTCTGTGAGATACCAGATGACACAGTGGTTAGTTTATGTGACAGCTACACGATTTTATCACGACGCCACTAATGAGTGACAATTTACAATGTTGCTTTTGCGGTGTTTCTGTTTTATATCTGCACAGTTTTTCTGAATTCTTCTGGAAAGGAAAACATGTTTTAGTAGTAACTTTTGTGGTATAGCTACAATGAGACAGCCTTTTTCATAGCACATCAATACGTTACATTATAGTACTTTTTTGATCACGGTAAGGTACGTAATAACTACGGTATCTATACGCAAAGTATTTCACTTTCGTTTATGATGAGGTAATTACATTGACTTCAGCAGAACTTTGCTTACAGAGGACGATAACTACAACAGTTCCCCAGAATTATCTTACAGCAAGACGCACATTTAGCGCTACAGGACACGTATTTGAGTGACTAATTTTGCACTTAAACCATTTATTTTTAAAGATATTTGAAGTACAATGATACAAAGGTTTTCCGTGGTACATTTCATTCCATTGCTGTAATCTGTAACACCTGAGGGTATAATTACATTAATCCTCGGGGGGGGGGGGGGGGGGGGGGTACATGCTTACTTTGTGTACCATGTGTGTGGCAAGCACAAGGAGCCCTAGCTAATATGGTATTTGCTTATACAATGTTACACATTGGTACCATATTTCTCTAACACACAAATTACACAGCTATCTGATCATTTAACTGAGAGATAAACATTTTTCTTACTACATCAGTGACACATGGTTACGCAATTACACAGTTGGATAACTTCACACTTGTGAAATTGTATTTTGTCTGTACTTTGTGAACTGTTCATATTTTTTTGAACCATTGTGATACTATGAGAGCTTTGAATGATATATTTGATATGGGATCATGATTTTTATAGTATGTTTGAGGTAGATGACACTATTTAAATGAGCAGAGAATTTTTTTTAGGTTTTGAAATTATTGGAGGAAGCTACGATGATTTTGAGATTTGGCTGAGGTTTTATGATGTTATGATGACGATGTGTATTACGCTGTTGCGGTATGTTTATGATAAATAAGCTGATGCTATATGAGGAATTTGATTATGCTATGTATTTATTATGATGAAATATTGAAGTGTCGCTGCAAGATTGACGTGTCGACGAATATGTACATGTGTAGTAAGGTAAGGAATAAGGAGTAGTGGTTAGGGACTCTGATTTATGAAAAGGATGTTGGAAACCAAGAATCGTACTTTTAGAGTTATGAAATGTGTGTATATGCGTGAATGTATCACAATGATGGCGAAAATTTTTTGGACACTGTTATATCAATAGGATTTTGTTTCTACACATTTGTAACGCAAATTCTCAACCTGTGGAATTTTTTATATGAGACTGCCACTGTAGCGGAAACTGCTGTCGTAAATATTTCAGTAAGAAAGCTAATTGACCTTCACGTAATGCATCATGGGCACGCCGCATTACGTGGGCAGCTGCGCGACAGTCGCCTGAAAAAAAAAAAGCCATTAGTGTGTGCCTTTCAGAAGCACAGGTGGAAAAAAAAAGGGGGGCCATTATCCTCGCTATTGACATTCCTTTGTAGAAAGTATCGCAAATGCGACATGCTCAGACTTGAAAACATTTGATTATACTGTGGAGCTCTTAATTTATGATATTTACTAAAATGCCTAATGAAACGATGAGAAACATTTCACGTCTATTGTCTTGCTAGTTGAGAGAAATGCCATATGGCTTGCTTTATGTATTTATTAACTCATTTTGTTTAATATCTAGTTTTTAGCTGCACTTCAGCGTTGGTTAAAATAAAATTTTATAGATGTACTAATATAAATATTTTCTGTGTACAGATCGAGTAAATAATAATTTTTTTTAAAAAAAATGAGGGAGCTCAAAAAGACATTTATCTTCACAGGACTTGCATACATAATTTTCTTTTCAACTACTTGGTAATATTTCTCGTAGGATAAGTTGAGGTGCACCACTATAATTACGTAGACATTAAGATGTGTATAGACATTTCCCTTATATGCATTTTTGTCTTTAGGTTACTATTCTTTCTGCTTGAGCTTTGTCATGTTTAGATATAAGTTATTGTATTTGCTGCTGCAGTGTGCCAGGCATAGTGCTACTAAATTTCACTTTGTATTACTCTGTTAAGCTAGTTTTACTACTGATTTATTTTTCTTGTGTACTGCGCATTGCCTTATATTAGTTGTAATATTGCATTTGCTTTGCTAATTTATGCTGCTTGCTTTGCCTTTTGTATTTTTTATCATTGCTGTTTGTGTTAATTGTTTTGTGCTGCTGCATTGCCTCATTCCTTAGTATATATATCTGAGCTCAGTAGATTTAAGTTAACTTAAAATGGGGTAGGCTATATAAGAGAACGAGTTGTAATGAATTGGAAGAAATGCATTGAGAAGCTATAAGAAAATGGTTTGGCCAAAAAAGTGTTTTTAAAGAGAATATGAACGAAAAAGTAGGTTTTAGAGACAACAAGTTTAGGTAGGATTTTCTTGGAAATAAATGATGAGGTAAGATAATGGAAAATAAATATTGAGGTAAGAAATATGTGAACATATAAATACAGAAAGCAAGCTTGGATAGAATTTTTTTGGTGGAAACAAATGTTGAAATAAGAGGAAAGATACATGGAATGAAGTTTTGGGGTGGACTGCAGTACCAGATGTCACACTGAAAACAAACCCTGTCCTTTATTTTTGTGTTATTACACTATGTGAATTTGTGTTTTTCCTGTCTTAATGTGTTTAGCTAATAAGAGTTATGTTGTAGAATTTTTCTAATAATATGTTATTTACTTTGTAAAGATGTTTAGACATTATTTATTCTGTTTTGTTTTAATGCTCATGTGTAAAGTTGATGTTTCAAAAGTTATTCTGATCTTTTATGTGTATACTTATGTCATAATTCTTGTAACACTTGTGTACATGTTTATTTCTATTCTTTTGTAAAGCCTGCATTACCACAAATGTTATCTGTATTGTTATGTTCTTTAATGACGTATTTTGCACCTTTGTTATTGTATTCTTATGTTATAAAATTGTAATTGACACCAGTTCATCAAATTAAGTAACTTGTAAGTTACATTTCACTGCACACGTTTCTGTTGGTCATAGTATACGGACAATATGTGAGAAGTAGGGACTGTTAGTGTTTGCACATGTGTTGATAATTCAGCAAGGGACTGGATAACAGCATTGCTGGTTCTAAGGACATTCCAAAAAGTTTTGTGAGTACACAAGTGGTGGTTTATGGACTTGCTATATTGTCCGCAAGACTCTTCGATGGTGATTGTGCACCTGCACAGTCGCAACAGATGGTTGCTGGCCGTCTCTACAAGGACTACAGTGGGTCTGCATCTTTGATGGCCCACCAATACCATTATTTCTACAAGGACCGCAGTGGGTCTGCACCTCTGATGGCCCACCAGTACCATAATCTCTACCAGGACTGCAGTGGGTCTGCTCTGTGATGACCTACCTACCAATATTCTTCAAAACTTCGACTGACTCTGCTGTGGGTTTGCTCTTTTGTGGCCCATTACCTGTCTGCATGTCGAGAGTCAGCACTGTCTTTCCGTTGGAAGGACAACACTATTTCTTCAAGACTGCATGGAAATCCACTACTTCCGTGTGCATTTTCTTTTACTGCTCAGACTTTGAGAAAAACACTGCAGTTTTACTGTGATGAATGATCAGGACTGTCTTTATGGACTGTGAGAAAATTTTAGCTTTTGACCAACATTGTATCAATAAGTGTGTGCATTTGATATCTTTGTTATTGTAATTATGAAAAATTTTATCAAATCATTATTGGCCACTTCCCAAAACAATTTGTAAAATTTTTTGTGGGGAGCATGGGGGCTATGTAAGTAGGCTGTTTCTGTTTTCTTATTGGCAACGTTACGTAGCGCTCTGTATGAAAATCACTGGCTGTGCTGTGTGCAGTCTGTGGCTAGTTTGCATTGCTGACTGCCATTGTAGTGTTGGGCAGCTGGTTGTTAACAGCGCGTAGCGTTGCACAGTTGGAGGTGAGTTGCCAGCAGTGGTGGATGTGGGGAGAGAGATGGCGGAGTTTGGAAATTTGTAAGACTGGATGCCATGAACTGTTATGTATATTATGATTTTTCAACACTATTAAGGTAAATACATTGTTTGTTCTCTATTAAAATCTTTCATTTGCTAACTATGCCTATCAGTAGTTACTGCCTTCCGTAGTTTGAATCTTTTATTTAGCTGACAGTAGTGGCGCTCGCTGTATTGCAGTAGTTCGAGTAACGAAGATTTTTGTGAGGTAAGAGATTTGTGAAAGGTATAGGTTAATGTTAGTCAGGGCCATTCTTTTGTAGGGATTATTGAAAGTCAGATTGCGTTGCGCTAAAAATATTGTGTGTCAGTTTAAGCACAGTCTTGTATAATTGTTCAAAGAGGACGTTTCACGGTCAACTGCACCCATACTCAAATTGTAATCTACAGTAGATTGCGGTTTATTTATTTTTTCGCCAATATGTCAGTCAATCTCCCTGTTTCAACCGTTTTTGTTGTGTGACTTGTAGTCAACACGCACACCTCTCTCATATCACACCACTTAATAGCAAGGATCGTGTCAGTGGACTTAAATTCAGTTTTTCCTTGTTTTAATTTCTTCTGTAGTTTTGGCAAGTTGCACCTCTTCTTACGAACAGTGCCACATGCGGCTGTTCCATGGTTGTGAAGCGTGAGGAACAGGTCCGAGCTGGAGTACCAGTTATCGACATGTAGAATATGACCCTGTTCCAAATACAGCCCCATAAGAGTTGCCACTAAGCCACCACTTTCCACTTAATTGCGGAACCCAGTTTCTGTTGTTGCGCCTGTATATACAATAAAAACCAAAATATAGCCACTCAGACAGTCACACAGTACAAATGTCTTTATTCCAACCAAGCGAAGTAGATTCAGAATAAATTGCTTAAAAGATAATCGTCCTTTGAACAGCAAGAGACTTTCATCTATACAAAGCTTGTGACGTGGACGAAGTGAATTGTGAAACGTCTTACGAACTTAGTCAACAATTGTCCTAATTTTAAATAGACCGTCGCCTCCAGTACTCGCAGAGTTACCACTGAAGTGTAGCATTCCCGGAAGTAGACAAAAACGGTCTCGGGACATAATTTCGGTGAAAACTGGTGTGGACCAATAATCACTTAATTTTAAATTCTTAACTTGCACCATTAGAAGACAAATAGCAAAAAACAATACATTTTCTCAAATCCAGTGGCTTTCCATTTTGACAGTTGAGTATTCACAGATTCTGTAGTATTTTCTCCAGTGTAAACGTAAAAACGATTTGTTTCGTCTGCAATAAACTGCAACAGTTCTTCAGACATAAATATCACAAAAATAAAACAATGCTTGTGGCAGTATCTAGTTGACGTTTGTGTCCTGAACTCGAATCATCAAAGTAATGGTTTAAGGGCTGGAAATCGGTTTCCTTCCAGTCAGACGTGTCACGTAAGCGAGTTCTCTTCCGAACCGTTTCAACGTCACTTTCTGAACCTTCGGATCAACGCAGACTCAAAGGAAGGCCTCGGCCCTTGTTGGTGACGTCACGTCAGCTAGGCACGGCGAACGCCAGGTCTGTTGCAGGCAGAAACGCCTGGGCGTGCTTATCAGTATAAATCTCTCATTTTTGGACAAAATGATTGGTATTGTTTTGGATTCTGCAGTTTCATTTAGATGAAAGATTTTCGTACTACCGTAAAGCTACAAATGAAGATCATAGTTCTGTCTTACTGAATCCTGTCGAAACAAACATAGATCAATATGAGAAGACGCTTTGCCCCATTGCAAGCTTCGGAAATTTTACATTCAAGTAACTATATTTACTTGATCCATTTTGTTATCGAAACTTACCCCAACCCCCTTAAAATTAACTCGTTTCTTTTATTTATTTATTTATTTTCGTTTGACATCGTCACTGGAAATGTGAACTAATTTACATGTGTAAATGTGCAACTGTTGCCAGTCATTAGATTACAGTCGTTTTTAACGAAAGGAATTCTAAACAGGAAACAAAATAGCTTCATACATCGAAAATACTGCTGAGTTTAAACTTTTTTAAACATACACATTAGAAAAGATAAATATTCCCCTTTTGCAACTGAAAGGAGAAACTTTATAAGATACAAAAATTTTATTTGATAAAACAAGTATCTCTCTTTTGGCTATTCTTCTGTCCCCCACCCCCTCCCCCAACGTGTACAATCGCAAGATATTTCATTAACATTCAGTGCTCCTCACCCCATAGTCAACCAAGATACCCAAAGAAGAGTACCAATATGTTCACAGTTTCTTGTAAAAGCAACCCAGTACAAACATAACTTCCTCAGATTTACAAATAAGGTAAAGAAGCACGAATTCTGTTGCTGCTGGACCATGAAGTTGTTTTTGTATGTCAATCCTTAAAACAGGTGGAAATTTAAGTTCAGGAGTACACTATTTGTTAAGAAGTGTAATGAATTGCACAATTAATTGATTGCAGAAATCTCTCAGAACAATGTGTGTTGGTTAACTACCGCCAATAGTTTCACATTTTCCTGTGTCAGAGGGGGAGACACCACCATTATGAGTATGCCTGCAACAGACCTGGCGTTCGCCGTGCCTAGCTGACGTGATGTCACGAACAAGCGCCGAGGCCTTCCTTTGAGTCAGTTTTGCTCGGATTCAGACGAACTGCTGACTGTAATACTTGCTCTCCTTTCTGATGTAAAGGGCTGAGGACTACAGCTTCGAGATTTTGTTGAAGACTCACAACTGCTAGACTAGCAACATCAGACAATTCACACTCACAGTCGCTCCTAGTGAGCATATCCAGAATCTCTTTACCTGTGCAACCACGGCGGCATGACATTTCTCTCATAGGAAACAAGAAATGTGACGAAAACACGGGAAGCGATATAGAATCCTGCAAAGAAGGAACGAAGCAACAAACATACGCACTCTAGAACTATGCAGTCACACCACTGAACAGCTACTGGAAAAGCAGGGCAGAAAGACAGCTCCGCGTGTTTACACGTCTGTCTCGCTCAGGTAGATGTGACGCAGCGTGCGTAAAATAGTTCCCTAGCGGTGGAAAGTCCGATGGCACGGCACCCGTCAACACGTGCCCTAGGATTTCACCCGGAACAAGTCCCGCCCATTCACCCCCTTCCATGCCTATCCGTAGTGGAAGGCCCTCCCCTAAACAGCCGCCGGTTCCGCAAGCTGGAAGCTACATCAAAGTTGCTATCGTCACAGGCCAACACTTGTTAGGCTGCGATGAAATTCAGTAATGATAAGAAATTTAAGTTTTTCTGGATAGTAGTATAATATGAATGTGTTTTATTAAAGAAATAAAAATATTTATAGAGAACTGAAAGCATCGCCAGCAATGGAAAACAAAATATAACTAATTCACTTATTATAATACGTTCATTTGAGAAAAACAGCAGAGCAAGCATACAATGCGAAAACAATGATCTTGAATCTGTTACGTCCGTAGTAAAGCCACGGATTCAGTCGAATAACTCTACTGTCTAAAATCAACGTTATACAGAAAGAAAGTCGTTTTGTTTATGTAGGCCCTCATAGTAGCTCACGAAAATTAAAGAATATAGGAATGCGGTAAAGCAGATTTGCCCAATGAAAGCCGTAAGATATTTGCTTATCACATATTTCGTTAGTGTTTGCATGGGTAATTTTAACTCGTAAATTCTTCCATATGCCATACCTGCGCATTATAAACGAGGTTATAAAGAATTGTGGCTGTTTCTGTGTGATTAGTGTCCTATACGCTGTTGCAAACATTTCTGGAAAATAATCTGTTTTTACTCTCTGTCCTGTCTGTTTTTAACCAACAGATTTATTGAAACTTCCTGGCAGATTAAAACTGTGTGCGGGACCGAGACTCGAACTCGGGACCTATGCCTTTCGCAGGCAACTGCAGTTGCCCGCGAAAGGCATAGGTCCCGAGTTTGAGACTCGGTCCAGCACACAGTTTTAATCTGCCAGGAAGTTTCATATCAGCGCACACTCTGCTGCAGAGTGAAAATCTAATTCTGGAAACATCCCCCAGGCTGTGGCTAAGCCATGTCTCCGCAATATCCTTTCTTTCAGGAGTGCTAGTCCTGCAAGGTTCGCAGGAGAGCTTCTGTAAAGTTTGGAAGGTAGGAGACGAGGTACTAGCAGAAGTAAAGCTGTGGGGATGGGACGTGAGTCGTGCTTGGGTAGCTCAGTTGGTAGAGCACTTGCCCGCGAAAGGCATACATCCCGAGTTCGAGTCTCGGTCCGGCACACAGTTTTAATCTGCCAGGAAGTTTCATATCAGCGCACACTCTGCTGCAGAGTGAAAATCTCATTCTGGAGACATCCCCCAGGCTGTGGCTAAGCCATGTCTCCGCAATATCCTTTCTTTCAGAAGTGCTAGTTCTGCAAGGTTCGCAGGAGAGCTTCTATAAAGTTTGGAAGGTAGGAGATGAGGTACTGGCAGGGGAGCTTCTGTAAAGTTTGGAAGGTAGGAGACGAGGTACTGGCAGAAGTAAAGCTGTGGGGATGGGGCGTGAGTCGTGCTTGGGTAGCTCAGTTGGTAGAGCACTTGCCCGCGAAAGGCATACGTCCCGAGTTCGAGTCTCGGTCCGGCACACAGTTTCAATCTGCAGCAGAGTGTGCGCTGATATGAAACTTCCTGGCAGAGTGAAAATCTCATTCTGGAAACAGATTTATTAATTTCGTAAATGTAATTCAAACCATTTTTTAAAAATAAATATAATGATGATGTGTATGTTTGTCACAGAGCAGTTATGGAGGAAATAAATGCTGCAGTGCTTCACGGCTGTAAAGCGTCCTTCATGCTGTGCTACTTCTTCTTCCACCCCTAAAACTTTTCAGCAAAACTGTTCTCGCTAGATCGATCCAAGTTGTTTTTTAGTATTATTCACTGAACAAAGTAATTTTGATGCCCTTTGGAAGTACAGTGAACATTGGTGCTTGTTTCACATATATTAGACTGAGTTCCAAAACTGAAGTGTCAAGTATACTGTGGTTCCACTTTCTCCAAGCAAATTATTCTTTGAGGGTAGGTTTTTCCATTTTTAATTTTGGGTGCTCTTTCTCGCATAGAAGCATGTTGCTTCATAGGCTGTTCATCTGAATACTGAGTTCTCGTATTTAAAGAATTCAGTGCTAAATTGTTTTCTCTTATGTTGCAAAAAACGTGCACAATTGGTCTCAGCTCTGCCAGGTACCTCCACAGCAAATATGTCTTCAAACTATGTGGCAAAATTTAACACCTAACAAGACATTAATTTAACATTCACTCCAGAAAGTCTGAAAATTGTCTGTTTGCGTAAGCTTTAAAAATTGATTTCAAGGCACAACTGTGAAATTACAATAGATTTAATGTCCTGGAAAAACTTTTGAACTGTACGTGTATATTTCACCACAATATGAGTAAAGAAGCACTTCCGTTTTTTAATTGTCTGTTATTATATGTTAACCAATACCAGCGTCATTGTATATCCTACAACTCAAATTAATTTCACTGGCAAAGTGCTGATAATAGTGTGTGAGGGAGAGGGGTCGACGGAAGCATCCGATTCCCCCGCCTGCTCTTACCCATGACATTACAGTGTTGTGGTGTGTGACGTCATTACGGCGCCGAGTTTGTGATGTTTGACTTTTAAATTTGTGTGGTGTTGTGGTTTGTGGTTTTGTTTTTCATAGTTGTAGGCATTGGTTTTTTCGTATCAATAGTTGTGGTTGACCTATATGGTCAAGGGAAGTGACCGATTCAAATTCTCGTAGTTTTATATGTAGATATTGGTGTTTTGGTATTGTCAGCTGTGGTCAAGGGAAATGTCTGATTCCAATTTCCGTAGTTTTTGCTGTTGGCATTGTTTTGATATCGTCAGCTGCGGTTGACCTCTTATTTATACGTATTTTCATTTTTGTTGCCGTGTGTATGTAGTCACATCATAGGCGTCATTATGGAGACGAATAGAATAGCCATTTCCGCCATCTTGATGACGTCATGGGTCAGAGCAGACGTGTGGAAATGGACACTTCCGTAATCCCAGCGATAGATAGGTGGTATACTATAAATTTTTTAAAACATCTGTGGACAGTTCCATCCTTACGGGCATAACATTTGTACAATTTAAAGTGAACGCATAACATGGAAATAAATTCCATAAGCTACTTAGTTTTGTATGGAGATACCTTAATATGAACAACATACAACCAAGATCTTATGAAGCACTCCATACACATTTTCTCCTAAAAAAATTAAAACCTAGTGTTAATATACAATGAGGCAATTAAATAATACTACTGGCTCTGTTTTAGGCTCGTGGAACTCAGTATATGAAATGTTGCAGATATAACATTTTTAGTATAGGTTATTGCAAAAGACTGGATTATATACTTGAAATGTTAAAATAATTGTGCAGTTTCATGTTTATGACCAAATGAAGAGCATTAAGATAACAGATTTAATGTGAAAGATTAAATGTCTTAGTACCGGAATTAAATCTTTACCAATATTCTGTGATAGGTTCTTGTCAACTTGTATCATCCTCTTTTGGCCATATAAATATACTCCCCTTTCTGTCAAGTGATTTAACTACATTTTTTTCACATTGTTACCTGGCATGTTGTCCAACAATTAGCGCTAATGTCCTCATTCAGAATCTGGTTTAATGATAACCCACCGCATATTAAACAATGAAAAGTTTTCATTAATGCAACAAGCAATGAAAGAATTTATGAATGTTTCTTCTTGAACACTCTGGTTGTCGTTAGGTATAAACTGGAAGTCTGTGCCATTTCCAAACAACAATCTCATTTACTGTATATTTCCTGATGGTACAGAGACCATGCACTTGAGTGTTTGGGAGAGACCTGGTATTATTCCAATGCAGCTGTACCTGGTCAGCTTAGGTTTTCACCTTCACCACTGCAACTTACGTTATTACATCTTTTATTTAGGGAGTTTGTACATTGTACAGAAGACGTGCAGTCAGTTAAGAGAGTTTGTCTAGCTTTCACACAAAGCCAAAGCTGATGCTCTGTTTCCATCACAGAATATTTCCATTACTTTAAGATTATAAGTTTTTTTCCTGAAGTTCTCTTTTCTGATTAAAAGCATGAACACCTAGCTTATCATCTTGCAGATTTGTTATCAGTCTAGTTTCATATTCCATTGCATCTGTGTAAGCCACTGCTGTGTAAATAGTGATTTGTTCATTACTTCAGCATGTACTCCTTGCTTCATTCTGATGAACAATATGATCTCACTTAAATCAGTCTGGAGAGCACAATAATGTTTCCTTCAAACACACTGAATGCTGCATGCACAGTGATGGGTGTTTCACCACCATGCTGGCAAGCGCACAGCATCAGGCTCTGTTGTTGGTAACTGCAGCCAATTATGGCAGTAAATGAGTTAAAGGAACTACTTTATTGTACCATTTCTAAAATATAAAAAGGTGTTTCCAAATATTGTATGAAATGTTTTGTTGGTCTCTAAATGATGTACTAAAACAATGAAATAGCAAACTAACATTTTATACCAAACGTAATGTACCAAAAGTCATGGTTGTTTATCCACTTTCAGTAAATCATCATCTGCCAATTTTCTGAAAAAATATAAATTATAACTCATTATAGTGTTAAGTTTTGCATAATTTCAGAAACTGTACATTATGACTTTTGAACTGATGCACAGGAAGACAAAAAAGCTGAGTTTTGAAATGAAAGAAATTTTATTTGACTTTTTGTGGAATTACAAACCACATGAATGGATTGCTATATCATTTATGCATTTAAGAAAATAAACTGATAAAAGGACCCTTATTTATTTTCAAATGGTTCAAACGCCTCTGAGCACTGTGGGACTTAACATCTGAGGTCATCAGTCCCCTAGAACTTAGGTTAGTTAGGTTTAAGTAGTTCTAAGGACATCACACACATCCATGCCCAATGCAGGATTCGAACCTGCGACCATAGAGGTCGTGTGGTTCCAGACTGAAGCGCCTAGAACTGCTCGGCCACAGCGGCTGGCTGTTTATTTTACTGATGAAGATGGAAGTGAAAGACTTCATACACTCCTGCATGTTCTTCTATTAAAGGAAACCACAGAAGAACAAACTGAAATTAAAAGAGGTTGCACCACACCCATGACCATCATTATTCTTACCCGATAAAAATCTGTAGTAGGGAAGGGTAACTGGAGTAAGTGAATACATGTATAAAACCCTACAAATTTAGTTTTCAGTAATAGAAGTTCCATTGCTGCACATGGGTTAGCATAATAATTATAATCATTTATCTTGCGATGTGTTAATTTGTTTCCAAACTTGTAACTTTCCACAGAGTTTCCGTATACTTCTACAGATTGCTAGTTTTTCATCACTAACCATGATCATTGAACGCAGAAAGTGTGAAAGAAATCAGATATTTTAGTTCAAAATGTTTACCTTTTGTGTTGTTTTCATCGAGTGAACCGTTAATGAATGTGTTCATTACATTTGTCAGGGAATTGACCCACCTGATATAAAATGATCCTCTGGAAGTGAAATATGTTGTCAGTATTTGCTGTCAAGGTATTAATGAATTATTGGAAGATGCTCTAGGGTGATATACATATACCAGTAAATGCACAAGTAGGTACATACAAAAGAAATTTACTCTTCCTCTGATATGTACATAGTAACTCAGGATTAACATAGTCTTCTACAGATCAATAACTTTAAATGGTGGTTACCGAGTTATGCAGTTAGCTCAGTTTTAAATTTATGTGGGTTCAAAACTCTAACTTTCACATGTGTTGAAAGTTTATTGTGACACAACAAAAGCACTTCCCTAGAAATTGAATATGGGTGGGAAGTCTATGTGTATTGCATATTGTAACTTGTAATGATTATATATTTCATGATTTATCTGAATTTTATTGTGATGTTTGTCTCTGTTAGTTACAAGTATTGCCACTTCTCTTCAAAGGCCTTCTGCATAATGCTCCAAGTGCCAAAAAATTGTTGCTTGTTCATGTCAAAGTAAAAGGTTTGGATATTGTAGTACATATTAAAGTATTTTCAGCTAGTAAAATATTTGGAGAATATGAAAATTTTTGGTATTCCAGATTACATCTAGTCCCACCTAGACCAAATAAACAGGCTCTTGTGGTAGCATTTTCATTTCACTGTAGCTAATGAGACAACTTGCTATACTATAGGTGCACAAGAGCAAACACATCTGATAATTTAGTAATTCATACGTACATTCTGAACATCAATTTAATTTTTTTATACGACTGCACCTTGTGTTACAAAGATCATGTGAAAAAGTTCGCTAGTAAGAAATGGTTATGAAATTACTTGTCACCCAGATTAACAATACTGATCCAAATGAAAGTGTCTTATGCAGAACAAAATCACAAAGCAATTACATTACTGTGAAGTTTCAGCAGCACCACTTCAGATCTCCCACACAATTACTAGTTTGCAACTATGTGAAATGAGCAAGGAAATTAAAAAAAAAACACACATACACACACATTCTTAAATGACATAAAAATTTTACTGAATCAATAAAAGTATAACAATACATCAGACTCAAACAAATGTGGGAACAAATTGTAAGTGACGTACAGGTGGACATCTGATAGGTCAAACTGTCAGTTGGTTTTGGTAGAATGATACACACAACAGTATTTCTGACTGTTGAACTTCAGCATTAATTTCGGTGTGTTAACTCTATTATAAATCATTCAAAGATTTTTCAGTGCTTACTACAATGAAACAACTCTGAAAATTTCCAAAGGGACAGAAGCATGTGTCCCAGCTTCACCCAAAATAATAATCTTTCTTGAGTGTTTTGAAATAACTCAGAACTCCAATTAAATTATGATTACTGTTGATTGTGGGACCCAAACATCATTACTGGCTCACTTCCCATTTTCAAAAATACTGTGAGATTTAAGCAATGAAGACAATACTCATGAGTAAAATTATTACAGACAAATAACTCCCAAAGGTCATTTAAAAGGGAAAAAAGTAACAGACACAAATACAAATAAATTAGTGTATACATTAAATTATACCCTCCAGTGTGCCAGGCTCACAGTGAGATCATACATGATACATCTATTTACAACAGAAGAAATATGCTAACACGTCATCCACAGATTCTATGTGAAGTGGTTTTCATGGATGTGAAGTAAATAAAGACGTCTTAAACATATCTTCATTTAAGAAGTAATAATAAACTTTAAATACAATATGTAAATCCACAATATACCGGTGTACAAAAAATTCTTAACTTCTTGTAGGCATGCACCATCAAACCGAAAATCGGTTTACCACACTTATTTACACAGAACATATTACTCATTCGAACATGCACAGAGGTAAAATTTTCCATAAAATTTATGTTATTTGGTACACTTTGTACATCAGTTAGTTCTACAAACAAATTTGTGAATCAAGTAGAGGGAGTTGGCCACCAGTTAACTGAAACAGCATCTCTTAAATTGAATGTATTACTAGTTACATATTTTGAAGAGACAAGTTATTTATATGGTGTGTTCTTGAACAATGAACACCTTCTACACCAAAGTAACTACATTTACATCTTTGCTGTAGATTAGTCTTATTTCTAGTATTGAACCATGAACTAAGCTGTTGATTTAAAGAGATACTGTACATTGTGGCTGTTTTTACCACTTGTAGCTGTATGATGTAATAGTGTTTTAAAATTACAGCTTTTAAATGTGAAATTTGTGGAAACGAGTACAGTTACTGCAAGACTCTGAAGAGGCATATATTCACAGTCCACCTACAGAAACTGAGCGAAATGATGCCTCCTGTTACAAGTAATGAATGTTAGTGTACATGCCACTGCTATTTATGCGACAAGGATTTTACTTGTAAAGGTAGTTTAAAATGCCATCAACAAAATATTCATGGCGAACCACAACAGAAGAGGTTTGAGTGTACGATGTGTGCGTTTGAAACCAATTCTAAAAAGTGCTCGATGGATCTTTCCAGTTTGCACAAGTATTATGTGTGAAACCAGAAGCCTAGAATTCTCCAGTGAAGAAGAATTTTTAAAATGGAATGTGCTACACATTCCAAATTCGTTAAAAGATTTGATACTAGTTATTATATTTGCCATTTCTCAGGTCAGTTTATCTCCAAAGGTGATGGGTGCAGACATCTAAAATTGACAGGAGCAACAAAATCAACAGAAATTGCTTGAAGAGATTAAAGTCTAACACAAGGAAGGAAACTGCCATGTTACATTTCTGTCCACTCACGTTGGTCACCATCTGGACCCAAGTCATCTGAATCTGACAGAAAAAGAACGGATGAAGATAGCTGAAGACACTGCTGCAGGAATCCCTTTTCCTACTGTCCCTAAATTCAAGAAACAGTGCAGAATTCAAATTTTGGAAGAGTGCATCTTACAATGATGCAGGATTTGCATAACATTGAAGACAGGTTTTATGCAGCTACAAAGTCAGTCAAACATCCAAATGATTTGATCAGCATTGACGGTTGGGAGCAAGAAGTGCAGCAAAATGAAAATCCACGTGTATTGTTCTATAAGCCTCAAGAAACAATTAATGATCTTCACCCAGAACTGAGAAGTGAAGACTTTGTGTTAATTATAATGAACAATATAATGAAATACTAGCTAAATATGGAAGTGACTGTATTTGTGTTGATGGAACTCATGGCCTAAATGGCTATGATTTTGAAGTTACCATGCTACTTGTACTGGATGATATGAGGCAAGAATTTCCATGTGATTTCCTCATATCTAACAGGAATGACTCAGATGTTTGAGTATATTTTTCAATTGTGTTAAGTCTTAGTTCAACAGATCTCAGGTAAGACAGATTTCCCCAAAAGTATTCATGACAGATCTGGCAGAATCGTATACTATCGCTTGGAACAAAACAATTGGACGTCCTAAAATGAGACTTTTCTGCACCTGGCATGTCGACAGGGCCTGGAAGACAAATAATAAGTGCAAAATTCAAAATTTGGACAAGAGAAACAAGGTGTACAAACCTGTTAAGTCGTTAATGCAGGTAAGAGATGTTTCTGTGTTTCAAGAATCGTTGGTAAAAGCATTGCAGAAACTCAACAGCGATGCAGAGACTTCACATTTTTTTCATACTACTTCTTAAAGTAGTGGCGAAATTCTGAAGTGTTGGGATATTGTCATAGGATGTGAGCCGGACTCAACACAAAGATGCACCTGGAGAGTATGCATAAGACACTGAAAGACATCACGGTAGTGCAAAGCAGGTGAAATATTTGGATAAAGGTCTATCTGCATTGATGTTGTTTGTAACAGCAAAGCAGTTTGATGGGCTCATTCTGGATGTGAAAGGAAAACTAACAAGTAAAATGATAAGCAGTCACTGTAAGCACAAATCCAGTGTTTTTTTTGTGAATAAGGGCTCAAGTAGGAATGTAGGCAGATGTTGGGAAGTACCAGCCACAAAGTCACATGAAGTTTATCCTGTAGAAGAAAACATTATCCACTGTAACTGTAAATTAGTGTGCACTGACTGTAAAGTGCGCATTCATAGGTAATCCTGCACGTGTATTGATTATAACATTAAGTTAAATATGCACAAGAATATATATAATGTCTGCCAACTCAAGTGTACAGAAGAAATCTGTTTGAAATTTCTGAATTACCAGATGTACTAGTTACAAATGTTGGAGATATGTCTCTTTCATTAATGAGAGAGAAGTGATTCTGAAGCAAGTTAGTTCCTATGCCTCAGAAGCATTGGCAGAAGAGAAGAGAAAAATTATTTCTATTGTTTCTGGTATGTCAGCTACTGAAGTTGGGCTGACTAGCAAAATGATGATTTCATTGAAGGCTAATGTAGGTACTGTTCACACCAGTAGTGGTATATCTTTCATTAGCCCACAAAAGAGTCACAGGAGAAAACTTGCACTGCAGAGGAGACTGTTTTCAGTGAAGAAAACAAAATCCTCAAGCCGCATATCCATGGGAGTTCCTGATACAGAATTAACCAACAAGTTACTGAGAACACTTCTGCATGAAGGTTTATTGCACATTAGATAGCACGTTGGTCTCGTATTCAGGAACATGTTGGTTCTCTTCTGTGTCCTGCCATCCAGATTTAGGTTTTCCATTATTTCCCTAAATCACTCAAGACAAATGTTGGGATGGTTCCCTTGAAAGGCCAAGGCTTATTTTCTTCTCTGTCCTTGAAAATACCAGAGCTTTTGCTCTGTTTCTGACGACTTCACTGTTGACAGGATGTCAAACGTCGATCTTTCTTTCTACTTCACCAGCCTCTGGTATGGCAGTTCTGCTGACATGTGGGATATTATGCATGGCCAGCAACTGACGCTGCTTTTGCCACCAGCTTGGTCAATCTGCTCCCATGCCGAGCTGGGCAGTGATGATTGTGATTAAGGCTCAGTGCAATGCTGTTGATGACCATGCATTTGTCACACATCCCTAAATTACAACAGAGTAAGTTGCAATCATCAACTTGTAATATATATTCATTTTCGATCCAGCTAGATGAGTAACACACATACAGCTGTTAAACAAATTAAATATTTTCATGTTATAGCTGAGAATATATCTACATCTAATTGTTCACAATCAATTTTCCTGGTAATGTAACTCATTTACCTAAAAATAAATTTCATAAATAAATATTATTTCAGGATCAGTATAAACACATGGTGGTGGAATTAGGAATGAGTGGATAAGTAATTCTGAATGTAGCAATATAACTCTCAGCTGAAACCTTTTTGGTTCTACTTTGCAGTACATATTTTACTTTTTTTTTAAATCCCCCTATTTCAAAAGTTATCTGCAACCAAATTTCTCATTTTCCAGAATGTTTTATTTTTAACTGGTTGTTATTTCCATAATACAGGCACATAGTTTGGTATCCCTAATTTATGAGGGATCAAAAATGCCTCTTGTATTTGGAAACAAGTAATAATTTCAAACTTGTCATTAATCCAAGTAACATCCTGACACAGATGCTAACAGAGCAGATACTAAGTCTCACTGCTTGTCTTTTGGATGCAGATATTGACTGATTGTTTGAATGGGGAGAGGGACCAAATGGTGACGTCATCGGTGCCAAGATCCAAAATGTCAGAGGCTGTGGGAGCAACACACCAACAGCACAGTCTAGTCGATGGCAAAAGAAAACAGTCAAACAAAGATGCAGAAGGAACACTGGAGTGGCAGGAAGAGTAAAGAACAGGAGAGGGGGGAGATCATAATGTGCCTCAATTATGCTATGTGCAACAGGGTGCTGAAATCACTGCAAACCCACGCCGGTCCCCACATCACACCACGACTGTGACACAGTCGGGACAACACCGGGGGAAGATGACACAAGAAGAGGGGGGTGGGGAGGAAACAGCACGAAGAAAATTCAGACACTTAAATATGGGGGACAAACCACTTTTATGATGATAACCAAAGACAGATGTAACTACGCAAGGTCGTCTGCTAACATCTGTAACAATGGAGAGTAGAAAAGCATATTTAATGTGAAAGGCCAAAAGATGGGGGAGTCTAGTAAAATACGGATGGCAGTGAGGGGTGGGGGGGGGGGGGGGCATATCATTATGGAGTAAGAGGCTTGAGTCAACCTAGTATGACCAATACAAAGATAGCAGAGGATGGTAGATCCACTGTGGGCCATGCGGTGTGAGTCCCCTTATTGCAAGAAGTTTATTGGGCAGGGGGTGGACCCCAAGAGTCGACCCAAGACTGAGCAAAAAGGAATTTGATGTAAAGCTATACTGTTTCACATCACACTGATAAACCATAACCTTGACATTTTCTGGGAGGGTATCCCCTTCAAAGACCAGAATAAAGTGGTCATTGTCAATGTGGTTGTCCTTAGGGCCTTTCTGAACAAAATGAATGCCTTGCCATTCCAGACTGGCCTGCAGTTCACCAGTTTGGAAGATGAGGTCCCTATGAGGAATGACACTCTGAAACATATTCATAGGCTATTGAGGAGTAATGGACATCAAAATGTTGCGAAGGTGATCACAGGCATAAAGGGCCACAGACTGTTCAGTAGCAGAAAATATGATCAATAGAGCAGCCAAACTTGTCTTTGACAGTTTCCACCAAAAATAATGGGCTGGTAGTGGGAAGGTGTCCTTGTCAGTCTTGATGCAGACCAGGTAGCAGGAAGAGATCTCCATCCCAAGCCAGTGAGTCTGACCCTCCTCCCGTCAAGGGGAAAGTTATAGGTTCAAAAGAGGTACGGTGAAATAGTAATTCCCGACTAAAGGATAGCCATAGAACGGCCGGTTTTTTAAAGTTTGGCTTTGGTGATATCAGGGTGAACACTTTGCATATCAAACATTTCAATCAGGGGCTTTCCCCTTGTGCACTACTCAGCCACACCAAGGGCCACTTGGAATAGGAGCTGTTGCTGGGAGTTCCAATGCTCCAGAACAACAAGCCACTACTCCCAGGCATACACGAGAAGGTAGCAGCTCAAGTATCAGAACTGCGGTCCCTGTGTTGACAGAGAACTCAACCAAAAAAGTACATAACGCCCCAAGCACATGGAATGGGTAGCGTGCTACCTGTAGAGCATGAAAAGGACAATGGCTTCAGGTAAAAAATGGAAGAGCTGGTAAGGCCACATGCCAAAGACTTCATGTATGGTGGTGTTCCCCATTTGGCTCACACCATGGAGACAAAATTTAGAGGAGTTCAAACTCCAAAGAGGGACCAAAAACTCCAAATAGGAAAGTGAAAAGCAAGAAGAATAAAACTGTAAGGGATAGCAAAAAAACAGGATAGCCAGGTCAGTGTAAGCAAGGAAACAGAGATATAAAGAAAGGGAAGAGGGGAAGGAGTGAGGACAGGGATGGATGAGCACGGGAGAGTTAATGCAGCCTGGAAAAGTAGAAAGGATTCAATTACTAGGAGCCTCATGTGCTCCATGCACAAACTCACAAAATAGTTATGACCCCTCTCCCTCGGGAATGGGGACGGGGGATGGAGGAATGGATGCAGATATGGAAACATGATCCTGTGATGTTAAAGATAAATGAATAAACTTTTTTGTACCTTAGTATTACTGGATTTGCTCCAAATATCCACTGGCCAACATGCAAACCTGGGGTACAGAAGTCTGACTGGCCTTCCTGACAAGTCTATTTCTCATGCACCACCATCCATTAGAGCAGACAAACTACCCAACACTGTTGACACAATTACAGTGGCATGCTGTAATGCCATGCTAGGTGTCAGTCACGACAATGCATCACAGTGTATCTAGCTACTCACTGCTTACTCTACAGCCCTGCAAATAAATATTAAATTGACTGAGCATATACGAATTCTGAGATAACTCATAACTCATTTAAAAAATGTGCATAACATAGAATCAGTCTAATACCTAGAGTGAAAAGAAAAGACCATGTGGCATTTCTGTCTGGGAGATCCTATGCAGGACCATTCAGTTGCCTACTGCAAGTCTTCACCAGATGATACCACTTTGGTGACTTGCATTTCAAAAAAAGGTAAAATTGTGATAATGGCAAAGCATAACCCAGCCCCCGAGAGGATAAACTCTCCGACTTGGCCAGGAATTGCACCTGCGTAGCTATCAGTCTCTCTAACCACACAGCTACAGGGACAGACATAGGTGGCATGTTGGATGTGTTGCTGCCGTTGTTCAGTGACACTTGCTGTGCCACACAGACAAACCGATGGGCCCTAAAAGTAAATATTAAATCAGAGTGCAGACATTGTGCATTGGAACAGAAAAGTAACATTGAGCATATGTGAATTTTGGGATGACTCACAGGGCATTTCTGTATAGTGCATAACACTGAATTAATCGCATACCTGGTGTGTTGTGTGGAAGCTCTTGTTTTCATGGTATATCAAAAGCACCTTCCTGAACTCATTCACTGACAGGTCCTGTAAGTAAACATTAACACAATGCAGGCATTGAGTGTTGGAACAGGAAAGAATTATTGGACATACATGAATATAAGGATGACCCATGAGGCATTTCAGTATTGTGCATAACATAGAATTAATCTCATACCTGGTGTGGTGTGAGGAAGCTGTTTCTGTCATGGCATGCCAAAAGCTTGCTGCTCACACTCAGTGTCAGGCCCTGTAAGTAAACAATTAAACATTAAATCAGAATGCAGGCATTGTATATTGGAACAGGGAAGTAACATTGGGCATACATGAATATAGAGATGTCTCACAAGGCATTTCAGTATTGTGAATAACACAGAATTAATCACATACCTGGTGTGCTATTTTGGAGCTGTTGCTGCATTGGTTGACTCAAAAGTTTGTTGCACATACATACTTACAGGTACAGGATTTTAAATCATGTTCCATACATAGAACAGAAAAATGGCACTGCATATGTGTGAAATAGAAGATAAATGAGATGCAGTGTGATCCACTTCATGGAATTACCATCACATTCCAGGTGATGCATGTTGCATGTCTCACTGCTGTGTGTGCCACTGTGTTTTCACTCAGTAATTCTAATGGTATACTTCCATACAGAGAAAGCACTTTATTTTCCAAGCGTTTACTCACTACGGCATATTAAATTTTCATCAGTGTTATAGCAGCCTATTACTTGTGAGTTATCTGCATAGAGGATGATACTGGACTGAACCAAGCATGACATATCATTGTGTACTCTAAGTTCAAACTAATTTCCAGGTTCCAGCAATACTGATAGAATGACTGAGTGGAAATACAGCAGCACACCACAGCAAGTAAAAAATAATTAAACTATGCTAACCCAGGAATTATTCACTTCACCACAAAACAGTCTGTGGAATTTATATGTGAAATACACTATTTGATAAAAAAAAATTGTGTCGAAAAGATATGTGTACCAGTAATTAAAAAGATATTGTGGAGTTAGCAGGTATGCAGGATAATAAGTAACAAAACAAAATCATGAGCACCATAAATAATATCATTGATGAAAGTATGAAATAAAATACACACAAGATATATTTTTAGTCATTACCTAATGTATTATTTTTTGGGGTTCTCAGAAAACTAACTTCGTCAATGCTTATAGACTCCAAAAAATACTATCCGAGCCATAGTGGGAGCTAAAACAAAACTCACAGGATTTTCAGGGAAGAGTGATTCAGTCATAGACTAAAGCTAGATGAAAAAACTCCACATCACATGAACATGAAATTTATAAATAAAATCTGAAAGGGGAAGTAAGACAAAACAGTAATAATAGTACTGAAGCACACATGGGAAGATATCTGAATGCTATTGATACTATATCATACTGTAGAAAATGTACCGAATGATAATAATGTCACGTAGTAACTCCTCCTAAACTGTGTACATACAAAAGAATGTTTTCCAAATCAGCCCTGTATAGTTTAAATCCCAGCTAGAATATGAAGATTGTGGGGAAGTCGATGCAGAAACTAATGCAAATCAGAAATTTATCAAGTTCATGCCAATTTTTAAACTCAGATTTGAAGAGATGTTTCCCAAAACTCTTTATCAAATTAAAACAACAAAGAGAAATCACTGGGTGACTATAGGTATCAAAAAATCCTCAGAAACTCTTAGATATCTCAACTCCATAAAAAATAATCAATCTAACCCAGAAGTTCTGCAAATATACAGAAAGGTGCTGCTAGCTGCAAAAAACTTTCAAACAACAAAATATTACTTCAAGCTGAAAACAAGAGCAAAGCAGCCTGGAACATCGTCAAACAGGAAACATCTAACTCTGCTAAAAAGGACCTCAATTCACATATTAAAAACGCAATAATACCTGCCTTAAAATAACATATTACATCTATACTCGTTCCCCAAAACATGATCCCATAGCTGAGGACTAAGTGCCAGTAACATATAAACTGAACTGTGTTCAAAGTACAAAAAAGAGCCATAAGAATAATAACAAGCAGCAACAACAGGGCCCACTGTCTAGAATTATTTAGACAGCTAGGCATTCTAACTGTTTCTTGTGAGTATATCTTTCAGATATACCCTGTAGATAGAAAGAACAAGGCAAAGATGCAAAAAAGTATATTTTATAATGGGGTAAAACTGTATAACAAATTACCACAGGAAATTAAAGAAATAAATGAGCCTCTCACTTTCAGACAAAAGCTTAAAACCTTTTTAGTAAGTAAACAATATTTAACGTAGATGTAGATTATTAGCAACATATGACATTATCACCAAAATATGATGTAATTATAAATGTGTGTATGACTAGTTATAAAAACTACACAAAATATGAGAAATCTGTTTCATTGTAAATGTAAATGAGTGCTCATGTATTATAAACTGACGACATCCATACAGTATATATTGTTCCATGGATGAATAAATAAATAAATCTGTCTAAAAGAAGTAACACAATATGCAATACCACAATAGATTATTGTCTTCAGTGATAACCATGTGAAATATTGTCTACCTGAAGAAGTAACTACATGTGTATTATAATCTAGATTATGGTTATCAGTTTGTATAAAGTGATGGAATTGACAGGGCACTTATGTCACTATCTTCATTTGTATGAGGCATGTTATGTAACGATAAAAACATGAAATGATTTTAATGTCAGAATGTCCATACTACATCCCAGTGTAGAACTAATCACAACAGATTTGGGCACATGAACATTTAAAATATTTTAATATTAACAGCAAATAGTTGCAAATTAATGGTACAGACCTTCATTCAGAAATGTACTCAGGATGTTGTTGGTTTCTTCTGCATTAGGAACTGCCAGGGATATGCGGTGTGAGGAACTTGTGCCCCAGAGGAGGCTGTTTTCAACAAAGAAGACAAGTTTCCTCTTGAGACTTCTTTGTGGGGTAATGTAAGAGATACCACTACTGGTGCGAACAGCGCCTATGTTAGCCTTCAATGAAGTCACCATTTTGTTAGCCAGCTGAACTTCAGTAGCTGACATACCAGAAACAATTTCTGAAAACCTAGGAATAATTTTTCTCTTCTCTTCTGCCAATGCTCCTGGGCAGCAGGAATTAGCATTTCCACTTATTTGCTTCAGAATCACTTCTCTCTCATTAATGAAAGACAAGATGCAGTAGCTACAAATGTTGGAGATTCGTAATTCAGAAATTTCAAAAGGATTTTGTTCTGTACTGTCTAGTTGGCAAACATTGTGTGTGTGCTTCCACATATTTAACTTAATGCTATAATCAATACACGTGCAGGAATACCTATGAATGCACACTTTACAGTCAGTTCACACTAATTTACAGTTACAAAAAATGGTTCAAATGGCTCTGAGCACTATGGGACTTAACATCTGTGGTCATCAGTCCCCTAGAATTACAGTTACAAAAAATGGTTCAAATGGCTCTGAGCACTATGGGACTTAACATCTGTGGTCATCAGTCCCCTAGAACTTAGAACTACTTAAACCTAACTAACCTAAGGACATCACACACATCCATGCCCGAGGCAGGATTCGAACCTGCGACCGTAGCGGTCACGCGGTTCCAGACTGAAGCGCCTAGAACCGCACGGCCACTTACAGTTACAGAGAATATTACTTTCTTCTGCAAGGTAAACTTCATGTGATTTTGTGGCTGGTACTTCCCAACCTCTGGCTACCTTCCTAATTGAGTCCTTATTCATCAGAATGCTGGATTTGTGCTTATGGCGAATGCTTATTTGTGAGTTTTCCTTTCACGTTGACAATGAGCCTGTCAAACAGCTGTTCTGTTTGTTACAAGGGACATCAAAGCGGATATACCTTTATCCAAACATTTCACCTGCTTTGCATTAGCATGTATATATTTCAATGTCTGGATCGCATCCTATGACATTATGCCCAACACTTCAGAATTTTGTCACTATTTCAAGACGTATTATGAAAAAAATGTAAAGTCTTTGAATCGCTGTTGAGTTTCTGCAATGCTTTTACCAACGATTCTTGAAACACAGCAACGTCTCTTACCTGCATTAACGACTTAACAAGTTTTTACATCTCGTTTCTCTTGTCTAAACTTCTAATTTTGCTCATAATATTGGCCCTCCAGGCTCTGTCGACATGCCAGGTACAGAAAAGTCTCATTTCAGGAGGTCCCATTGTTTTGCTCCAAGCGATACTATACGATTCTGCCGGGTCTGTTATGAATACTTTTGGGGAAATTTGTCCAACCTGAGACTTAACACAATTGAAAAATATACTCAAAACATCTGAGTCATTCCTGTTAGATATGAGGAAAGCACATGGAAATCCTTGCCTTATATCATCCAGTACAAGTAATGTTGTAACCTCAAAATCATAGCCATTTAGGCCATGAGTTCCATCGACACAAATACAACCACTTCCATATTTAGCTAATATTTCGCCTTGTGCATTGTTCATTTTAATTAATACAAAGTCTTCACTTCTCAGTTCAGGTTACAGATCATTAATTGTTTCTTGAGGCTTATAGAACAATACACATGGATTGTCACTTTGCTGCACTTCTTGCACCCAAGCTTCAACGGTGATCGCATCATTTGAATGTCTAACTGACTTTGAAGACAGGTTATACGCAGCTGCAATATTATGCAAGTCCTGCATCGTTGTAAGATGCACTCTCTCCAAATTAGGACTCTGCACTGTTTCTTGAATTTTTTGGAGGACAGTAGGAAATGGGATTCCTGCAGCGATGTCTTCAGCTATCTTCATCCGTTCTTTTTCCGTCAGGTTGAGATGACTTAGGTACAGATCGTGACCAACGTGAGTGGACACAAAAGTAACGTGGCATTTTCCTTCTTTGTATTGGACTTTAATCTCTGCAGGGCACTTGCCATTAATATTGTTGCTTCCTTTCAATTTCAGATGTCTTTTCCCATCACCTTTGGAGGTAAACTGACCTGAGCGATGGCAAACATAATAACATGTGGGGCCCTCATCGTAAAATTTAGTGCCACAGCTTTTAATGAATTTGGAATGTGTAGCACATTCCATTTCTTCTTTCCATTTTAAAAATTCTTCTTCAATGGAGAATTCCAGGGCTTCTGGTTTCACACATAATCCGTGTGCAGACTGGAAATGATCGATCCAGCACTTTTTTGAATCGGTTTCAAATGCACACATTGTACACTTAAAACCTTGCTGTTGCGGTTGGCCATGAATATTTTGTTGGTGGCGTTTTAAACTACCTTTACAAGTAAAATCCTTGTCGCATATGTAGCGCTGGTATGTACACGAAGGCTCCTTATCTGTAACAGGAGGCATCATTTCGCTCAGCTTCTGTGGATGGGCTGTGAAAAACACTCTAAAAGAGCACAAAACACCACACTACACTACACGTACCCAACAGAATTTTCCTATAGATTGTCATATAAACGTACGAGGGCCGTTCAGAAAGCAACCTCCGGTTGATTTAAAAAAATACACCAAGTTAAATAAAAATATTTTAATATATACATCTTACAACTACATCTTTGCACTATTTTTCTACATAGTCTCCATAGCGATTGAGGCACTTATCGTATCTCTTCACAAGCTTTGAAATTCCTTCTGCATAAAAATCACCCGCTTGTGCCTGGAGCCAGCCTGTGACCGCATCTTTGAGCTCTTCGTCGTCATCAAACCGCTGTGACCCGAGCCATTTCTTCAAATGCATGAAGAGGTGATAATCACTTGGCGCCAGGTCTGGGCTGTAAGGTGGATGGTTGATAACGTCCCACTTGAAGGACTCAAGAAGGGCCGTTGTTCTGCGAGCAGAGTGAGGACGGGCGTTATCGTGCAAAAAAACGATACCGGAAGTCAGCATACCACGGCGTTTGTTCTGTATAGCCCGTCGTAACTTTTTTATTGTTTCACAGTACACGTCTTGATTAATGGTCGTACCACGTTCCATGAATTCAACCAACAACACCCCTTTGGCATCCCAAAACACCGTTGCCATCAGTTTTCTGGCAGAAAAATCTTGCGAGGCTTTTCTTGGTTTGGTAGGCGAATTTTAATGTGCCCACATCTTTGATTGTTCTTTTGTCTCAGGGTTCACGTACTTAATCCAGGTTTCGTCACCGGTCACGATTCTGTTTAACAATGGTTCTCCTTCGTCCTCATAATGTGACAGAAAGTCTAATGCAGAGGCCATTTTTTGAGTTTTGTGGTGGTCGGTAAGAATTTTGGGCACCTATCGTGCACAGAACTTACGGTAACCCAATCTTGCTGTCACTATCTCGTACAAGAGAGTCTTAGAAATCTGTGGAAAACCAGTAGACAACTCCGACATTGAGAAACATCGATTTTCACGAACTTTTGCATCAACTGTCTGAACGAGTTCGTCAGTCACCAATGATGGTCTACCACTCCTCTCTTCATCATGAACGTTTTCTCGTCCACTTTTAAATAAACGTACCCATTCACGGACAACTCCTTCACTCATAACTCTTGGTCCGTACACGGCACAAAGCTCACGATGAATAGCTGCTGCAGAATATCCTTTGGCTGTAAAAAACCTTACGACAGCACGCACTTCACATTTGGCGGGGTTTTCTATTGCAGCACACATTTCAAACTGCCACAAAAACTAAACTAGTGCAGGTACGACGTTCACTCGACCACGGCTTGATGCCGACTGACCTGTTGAGTGCGTGAACGCACAGATGGCGTCGCTACTCCCCCCACAACCCGCACTGTGACCAATCGGAGGTTACTTTCTGAACCGCCCTCGTACATGCAGGAAATTATTGAGGCCCTCTCATTCAAAGTTCAAGTTACACAACGAAATAAAAATATACATCAGCGGTCCATCTCACCCATAGGTGTATGGGTGATATGGACCAGTGTAGTGGGAGAGATGGACCATGTAAATAATTGCTGCACATGGAAGAAAGAGTGAATGGAAATCACATATTTTTATTGGAATATTTAGTAATTAATAGGGGAGAGTGGGGCATGTTGAGGCAAATTTCAGATTTTATTTTTTACATTTTTTGTTTTAATTGGGAAAATGATGATATTATACATCAAATAGGTGTGCACTTTTCTATGGTATTGACACTTTGATTAACCACATATATCTCCCAAAATTAAAATATTTGTTTAATGCTGCAAAGTGTTTCAATGTTTCCCACATGGGGGCAAGTTGATACTAGTGAGAGGCAAGTTGATACAAATGTATAAATAATAAGCTAATTGACTAATTGACATTAAGGTAGCAAATAATCACTCAATAGATAATCAAAAACATTTATTAAGCAGAATATAGTACAAAGGTAATGTAATACATATTATTAATTTATTTTAAACACACAGATCATGAGATTGTGTAATCAGTGATTCTGAGTAGGTTATGGACAAAGTCAGATGTACAGTGAATACAAGTGTACATTTTATAGTCTTTACCACATTCTATGTGGGCCAATTGTTTGCAAGAAATGCACTGTGTCCAGTCCTGACCTGGCTTGGATTCGGAGAATGGCTCCAAACATATGTGACACAAGGCGTCGTTCTCATCCTCACACTCTGATGCAACCTTCATTTTATTCTTTGGGATGCATTTCTTTTTCTTCGCCTTGTTCTGACACTCTATCATTTTAAAAAGCCTTTTTTTGGTGTTTTCTGACTTGGCTATATTTTAGCTACCTTTTCTTTGGCTTCCTCTTCCCTTTTTTTGATATTTTTTTCGCTCTCCAGCTTTAGTGTAGGGGCGGATGTCTTGAGGGCTTACAGTGAATACACCTAGAGAAACATCCTTACTTGTAGGCGGAACTGCAGTTGTAGTCTCAGTTCGGTTCACTTTGGACTGTAGACATCAGTGTTGCTTGTCGCAGCCTGAGAAGTCTTGACAGTGCTGTCTTGTGAAGTCATCTCTCTATCCATGACTGCGCTGGACAAGAAGTCGTCATCAGTAAACACTTCTCTGTTGTGTGGCGCGACTCCTGTTGCTTGAAATACAGATGCAATATTTGTAGGATTTATTGCTCTAGGTAGTGCCATTTTTAGTATTCCAGGAATGTCGTAGATTGTTACAATTTTCCCTGGATTGTTGATCATCCAGTCGTCGACTGAAGCAAAGTAAAATTTCTTGAAAGGCCCATAAACTGACCTGTCAAGCGGTTGCAGGCGGTGGGAAGTGAGTGAGGGGAAACGACAACATGACGATACCATTTTCTTTGCAGAAGTTGAGCACTTCAATAGATACATATGATTCATGGTCATCCAAATCCAACAAGCAGGGATTGCCCTTGATAGATCTTACATGGCCGTGAAAATGTTTAATGAACTTCAAAAACGATTCAGATGTGGGTCCATTAATGATGAAGTGATCCTTGAAGAATACTCTTGGAAATGGTGGTGGTGGTTGTTGGGATGTTTAAGGGGGACTAAACAGCGAAGGTCATCAGTCCCCCATTCCAAAATCAGGCGAGCCGAAAATAGACGGAGCAGGTAAAAACCAAAGGGGGAGGAGACGTCCCCCCAGGCGCTAAAAGAACACAAATGCAGCAACAAACACTACAGACAAGAACAGGACAGAGGAACACCAGACAGAAAGAAACAGAAGAAAGGAAGATGGCCGGAGACTGGTTGACCGACCACGAGAACAAAAAAGGGAAAGAGTCAACCATCTCATGGCACACCAGAACAGCAACAGACACAAGGAAAAAAGACACAGAAAGGGAAAGGTGCAGGACCTCCTTAAATCGAACCATAAAACGGACTACCACGGATAAAATTTAAAACGTCATCAGCCATGGAGGCATCGTCAGATAAAACCAAAGCCAAAGTGCCCGGGAGATTAAAAGATTGCCGGAGTGTGCGCAATCGAGGACACTCCAGCAAAATGTGGCCGACCGTCAGCCGGGACCCACACCGACACAGGGGGGGATCCTCCTGACGCAACAGATGGCCGTGCGTCAGGTACGTATGGCCGATGCGCAGCCGACACAGGACCACCGAGTCCCTGCGAGAAGCCCGCAGGGAGGAACGCCACACAGCGGTCGTCTCCTTGACAGCCCGCAGTTTATTCGGGGCTGTCATGCCACGCCACTCAGCAGCCCAAATCCCAAGCACCTTACGGCGCAACACCAGCTGCTGGTCTCGAGCCGTAAGGCCGATCTCCAAAGCTGGGGTGTCTATCGCCCCTTTGGCCAGCCTGTCAACACGTTCGTTCCCCGGGATGCCAACGTGACCTGGCGTCCAAACAAAAACCACCGAACGACCAGAGTGGGTAATGGTGGAAACAGACTCCCGAATAGAGGACACCAGAGGAGAAGAGGGATAGCAGCGGTTGATGGCCTGGAGGCTGCTCAGGGAGTCACTGCAGATGACGATGGACGCACCTGAGCAAGAACGCATATGCTCAAGAGCGCGAAAGATGGCCACCAGCTCTGCAGTAAATATACTGCAGCCAGCTGGCAAGGAGCGTTGCTCAACATGGGCAGAGTGAGCAAAGGCATAGGCAGTGCGACCATCAACCAGGGAACCATCAGTGTAGACAGGCTCACCGCCCGGAAATGATTCGAGGAGCGCAAGAAAACGGTGACGGAGGGCCACAGGCGGAACCGAGTCCTTAGGTCCCTGTGCCAAATCTAGATGGACAGACGGCCGGGACAAACACCAGGGAGGTGTAGGTGTACGGACCCGGAAGGGAGGCAGAAGAGGGAATGACCACAGTTCTGACAGCATGGACTGGACACGGACGGCTACGGAAAGCCCAGACCTAGGTCGCCGTTCGGGCAGATGGAGGACCATGGCAGGGAAAAGCAGGCGACGATTGGGATGGCCTGGCGAGCAATGTACGTGGACAGCATAGTCGGCGAGCAGACGATGGCGGCGAATCCGCAGCGGGGGAACCCCGGCCTCCACCAGTAGACTATCCACGGGACTAGTGCGAAAAGCGCCAGTTGCAAGCCGAACCCCACAGTGGTGTATGGGGTCTAACAACTTCAACACTGAGGGTGACGCAGACTCATAGGCCAGGCTCCCATAATCAAGCCGGGACTGCACAAGAGCTCTGTACAATCGCAGCGATCTGCACCCCAAGACGTGTGGCTAAGGCAGCGGAGGGCGTTGAGGTGCCGCCAGCATTTTTGCTTCAGCTGAGTAACATGAGGAACCCATGTGAGCCGGGCATCAAACACAAGTCCCAAGAAGCGGTAAGTGTCCACCACTGCAAGCTGGTGGCCGTCGAGGTAAAGTGCAGGATGAGGGTGGACCGTCCGACGCCTGCAGAAGTGCATAACTCGAGTCTTGGCAGCAGAGAACTGAAAACCATGAGTCAGAGCCCATGATGCTGCCTTGCGAACGGCGACTTGCAACCTGTGTTCGGCGACTCCCGTAGTCGTGGAGCTAAATGAGATGCAGAAGTCGTCGGCATACAAAGAAGGAGACACCGACGACCCCACTGCTGCAGCCAGACCATTAATGGCCACTAAAAATAAGGAGACGCTCAACACCAAGCCCTGCGGGACCCCATTTTCCTGTATATGAGAGGAACTAGAGGTGGCACCGACTTGCACCCGGAAAGAGCGGCGCAATAAAAAGCTTTGAAGAAAAGCCGGGAGCCGACCACGAAGACCCCACTCATGCAACGTGGCGAGGATGTGATGCCTCCATGTGGTGTCATACGCCTTCCGCAGATCGAAAAATACAGCAACGAGATGCTGACGTCGGGCAAAGGCCGTACGGACAGCAGATTCCAGCCGCACCAAATTGTCCACTGCAGACCGGCCCCGACGGAAGCCACCCTGGGATGGAGCGAGGAGACCGCGCGACTCAAGGACCCAACACAAACGCCGCCCCACCATACGTTCGAGCAATTTGCACAAAACGTTGGTGAGGGTAATGGGACGATAGCTGTCCACCGCCAGTGGGTCCGCACCGGGCTTCAAGATGGGGACAATAACACCCTCTCGCCATTGCGACGGGATCACGCCTTCGCTCCAAATGCGATTAAATATCGCGAGAATGTGTCTCTGGCAGTCCCTGGAGAGATGCTTCAGCATCTGCGCGTGGATGCAGTCAGGTCCTGGTGCTGTATCAGGGCAATCGGCGAGGGCAGCGAGGAATTCCCTCTCGCTGAAAGGAGCATTGTATTGTTCAGAATGACGCGAGTGGAATGAGAACGGCGTCCGCTCGGCTCGCTCCTTTAGAGAGCGAAAGGCGGGGGGATAGGATGCAGTCGCAGAGCTCTGAGCAAAGTGCGCGGCAAGCCGTTCAGCAATGGCGGCAGCGTCCGTGCAGACAGCGCCGTCCAAGGAGAGCCCACGGACACCCATAGGGGTCTGGGATCCAGAAATCCGCCGGATCCGGGACCACACGAGCGAGGAGGAGACACGGGAGCCCAGGGAGGAGACATACCTCTCCCAGCACTCCTGCTTACGCCGTGCAATAAGACGACGGGCGAAGGCACGGAGCCTCTTAAAGGCGATGAGGGTCTCCAGAGATGGGTGCCGCCTATGACGCTGGAGAGCCCGCCTACGGTCGCGAATAGCCTCAGCAATCTCCGGCGACCACCAGGGGACAGCCTTCCTCCGAGGGAGGCCAGAAGAGCGGGGGATGGCAGCCTCGGCCGCTGAAATGATGGACGTGGTTAAAACACGGACCACCTCGTCAATGTCACCCTGTGGGGGAGACTCAGTGGCTGCAGCAGAAGTAAAAGCCGGCCAATCTGCCCTGTGGAGAGCCCAGCGGGGCAGGCGCCCAGAAGAACGACACTGGGGTAGTGACAAATAGATGGGAAAATGGTCACTACCGCACAGGTCAGGGTGCACCCTCCAGTGGAGGGATGGGACAAGTCCGGGGCTGCAAAGAGAGAGATCGATGGCCGAGAACGAGCCATGGGCAACACTGAAATGCGTGGGAGCACCGGTGTTCAAGAGGCTAAGGTCGAGCTGAGCCAACAAATGCTCCACGGCCCGACCGCGGTCATCAGAGACAGTCCCACCCCAGAGGGGGTTGTGGGCATTGAAATCGCCCAGAAGCAGCAATGGTGGCGGGAGTTCAGCCAGCAGCGTTGCCAAGACATGTTGGGGGAGCTCCCTATCCGGAGGAATCTAAATAGAGCAAATAGTAATAGCCGGCGAGAGCTCAACCCTGGCAGCAACTGCCTCTAAAGGCGTCTGAAGGGGTACTGGCGAGCTACAGACAGAGTGGTGAACAAAGAGGCAAACCCCACCTGACGCTGGTTGACAGGCAGCACGGTTCTTATAGTATCCCCGATAACCGCGAAGGGCGGGGGTCCGCAGTGCAGGAAACCAAGTTTCCTGCAGAGCAAGGCAGAGAAGGGGGGAATCACTCAGAAGCATCCAGAGCTCAGGCAGGTGGCGGAAATAACCGCCGCAGTTCCATTGGAGAATGGAAGCAGGAACAGACTGGGAGGGCATGAATGCGACTAAGAGGCAGACGGCGCTTCAGAGCCAACCGCCGCCACCGGGGGAGAGTCAGCTGAGTCCATAGGAGAGGCCCCCAAGGGTTCCGTGAGGGTGAGATCCGCGGCAGAGGCGAGGATCTCCACCTCATCCCCAGAGCCAGGATTATGTATAGCAGGCGGTGCTGAAACCGCAGGAACGTCCTTCTTCTTGGACACATGCCGTTCCTTCTTCTCACGTCGGCCCTTAGGGTGAGAGGGCTGGGAGAGCTTCTCGGAAGGAGCGTCGGAGGCTGACGACGACGCAGAAGCCCTACGACCAGCAGGTGGCGGAACCTTCAGCCACTGGCTGACATCTGGCTGGGAAGGAGAAGAAATGGAGGAAGGGAGAGCCCCAAGGGACCCCTTCCGCGAGAGAGGAACTGGCGGAGGCAACGCCGGCGGAGAAGGAGGGGGAGGAATCGAGCCTCCCGGTTGTGGAGCAGATGTCACTCCCGAAGTAAGCGTGGGGGGAGCGACAGAAGAGGGTTTGCCCCCAACTGCTATAGGGGCAACAGAGGAAGGCTTGCCCCCAGGCACGAGGGGGGGCAGACAGAGATACATGGCCCCGAGGGCCCACTGAAGGCGGCACAGATGAAGCGACAACCGTCGCTCGCGTGGGCGACGATAACGTGGCTGCAGCATAAGATGTTCGAATGGAAGCTGGATACAACCTTTCATATTTCTGTTTAGCCTCTCGATAAGTAAGCCGGTCCAGGGTCTCAAATTCCATTATCTTCCGCTCCTTATGAAGAACGGGGCAATCCGGCGAGCATGGAGAGTGGTGCTCCCCACAGTTGACACATACAGGCGGAGGCGCACATGGAGACTCAGGATGAGAGGGGCGTCCGCAATCTCAACATGTAGCGCGGGATGGGCAACGGGAGGACATATGCCCAAACTTCCAGCACTGGAAGCACCGCATCGGGGGAGGCACGTATGGCTTGACGTCGCAACGGTAAACCATCACCTTGACCTTCTCGGGCAAGACATCACCCTCGAAGGCCAAGATAAAGGCACCGGTGGCCACCCTGTTTGTCTTGGGTCCGCGATGGACACGACGGACAAAATGCAAACCACGCCGTTCCAAGTCGGCTCTCAGCTCGTCATCGGATTGCAACAAGACGTCACGATGGTAAATAATCCCATGGACCATATTTAAGCTACTGTGGGGAGTGACGGTAACAGGGACGTCACCCAGCTTATCACACAAGAGCAACGCTCGTGACTGGGCTGGGGAGGACGTCTTGAGGAGGATGGACCCATTCCTCATTTTCGACAACCCCGCCACTTCCCCAAACTTATCCTCCAGGTGTTCCACAAAAAACATAGGCTTCGTCGGAAGAAAGGAGTCACCATCAGTCCCGCTGCAGACAAGGTATTGCGGTACGTAAGGCTCCCGCTTGGCACTAGATCGGCGTCCCTCCCATGGCACAGCCAACGAGGGGAACGTCTGAGGGTCATATTGCGCAGCATCGAAGTCGACTCTACCTCGCTTAGAGACGCTGGTGGCCGTGCGACCACCAGCTTGGTGTGATTTATTGCACTTCATTGCGCCACATCGCCCAGATGCCACCTACTCCGAACGAGGGCTCTCCCCAAGGGCGCCACCCAGCCAAAGCAACGGGTACCTGGCCGATATCCCGTTGCCCGGAGTCCCCGTGCCCCAGACTAGATGGGCACATACTCCTTGGCATGCATGGGGAGGAAACAGCTCTGGCATCTGTAGTGCGATCCCTGCGTGGTCAGGGGGCTACCACCAAGAGGGTAAATGACGACCCCACCACAACGGACTGGCTACCGTGCTGGATTTTAGGTGTTGAAAGGGTCCACAGTTGTCGTAGGCGCTAAGAAGAAGAGTGCGCACAAGGCGAGAAGGAGACAACCCAGAAGATGTTGGGCGTAGTCCCCCCCACACGACAATAGGTAACATGCAAGATGGCGGAGCATGATGGACCAATAGAAAAACACCACGTAAGGTGTCCTTCCCCAAATTGCACGCACTGACAACGGAAACTTGGAAAAAAAATAGGTCAAACCCAACAGGGGACCATCACAGAAGGCCGAAACGTTTGAGACTCCTTTTAGTCGCCTCTTACGACAGGCAGGAATACCGCGGGCCTATTCTTACCCCCGAACCCGCAGGGGGGCTCTTGGAAATATGAACATCGGAGAAACTGAGTTGCCGATGGCACTGACAGCCAAAACCATAGTGACAGTCTGCCCCCTTTCCGCTGACGTAGCTTTCCCTACTTGGTGTACTCCTTTCTGAGCAACGATTTAGTTTGGTCTCTGAACTGTTTGCACACCGGTCTCGTCGACATTCCAAATATCCTTAGGTTCAAAATTGTATTTATCTAAAGTACTCTTCAAATTGTCAAAAAATAGATCAACATTGACTTTATTAAAACTGGGAGCGCCACTAAGGCTCGTAGCCTCAGGCTCCCTGAGTGATAGTTGAGGGTATCTTTTCATAAATAAGCTAAACCAGTCCTCTGTAGCCATTTTATGGTTAATCCATGAATCAGGCAATGTAATGATATTCCGATTAGCCACAGCAAGTTCGTAAGCTAAAACTTTGATGTATTGTGGTGGAAGTCCGTAGTAGATTTCAGAAGAGTGTATTATATACTCTTTGAGTTGGCCTGGAAAAATTGGTCTTGGTTTGCCATACCGCATTGTAACCATTTGACCTTGCGATTCATCTTTTTTTCTTATAAATTTAAACAATGTCATTTTGTCGATCTCAAAGGCTACAGCTGCTTCCCGCAAAGACATAGTTTTGGTCTTGATGGCTTCATAGGCTTTTTCAAAGCTCTCATTAGGGACTTTCCCTCGATCTGTCTTCCTGGTATAATTTCCGCACCATGTTTCTGTAAGAAAAGACAAAATTCTAATTTTTACTTTTACAATATTGGGGTACGTTGATACACTGTATCAATTTGCCCCAGATATGTGTATCAACTTGCCCCATTGAATAAGTGTCTCTTAAGTCAAACTTAAGTCTCTAAAATATAAAGTCTAGAAAGATGAAAGAATCATGAAATTCTTACCAAGAAATAGGTGTTTAACTGTGCCAACAATCAACTTCCTGAAGAATATCCTCTTACTGGTACACCAACTCAAACACACTAGCCAACAATTACTTTCTACTCATGAAAACACAACTTCAACAATAAAAACGCGTAGAGTACTCTGTTGACAGCTGGACGCCGTGTGGCACTGCGTCGCGGTAAACAACAGCCTCTACTCACTCATGCCCACCCTGCGCACACGTGTTAGCTCACAGTCCCATATGTATCAACTTGCCCACGTATCAACTAGCCCCACTCTCTCCTACAGTAAGACTTTTCAGACCAAAAACTTTTATCAGTTTATTTGTAAATAGTAAGTGAACAATGGATTTTCATTGATTTGTAGATTTTGTGCAAACTTTAGGATATTTTTCTCCTACCACAGCTATTACACTTATTAGCAAATGATGAACAACATTCATGTGACCATCGTGAACAGGAACTACACTGAATCCAATCGCCATTTTTGTTGGTTTTGTAATACATTTCACCATACCCCACACATTCATCTTCACCCCGTTCGTCAAAGCTATTTTCAGTATCTTCTACAAAGTCTTCAGTGTTGCAGCTTTCTGCATCTGATGAACATGCTGGACTGTTTGCAGCATTTTTCTTTTGTCGTTTCTTGGGTCTCTTTTTCTCCTCCCTAGTGCTCTGCTTTGTTGGTAGTTTTTGGTCCCTTTTTTCTGTTGCCTTTCTTTCCTCATCTCTCTTTCCCCTTACACCTTTGAGATTTTCAACAGAGTTTTGCACTTTGGAGACAGTTGTTGTGTTCCTCTTGACATTCGGTGTTTTGTCATTAGAAGGAACAGGTGATATTTCTTCCAGAAGCTTTGTTGGTGTTTGCTTAGACATCGGAGTTGTTGGTTTTGATGTGGTAATCATAGAAGTCTCAGGTTTCATAGGAGTGGTGCTTGAAGTTGTGTCGGCAGAGGAACTCAGCTCTTTTGACGTGCTTGGGGTCGCTAGGTTTGTTGATGAGCCGTGAACTTGTTGGTTGGCTTGAGTGCTAGATTTGTAACACCCCACCTGTCACTTATCTGGTTTCGGCGTGTGTTCACCCCAGCTAATTGACTAACATATCAACAGAGAGTGCAAAACTGCCGCAATATCGGATAATGCAAAGAAAGTAATAAGGCCCTGTGACTCCTGATTGAACTGCGGTGGCAGTGTTGACATTAATTGATTCAGAGTTGATCCCTTTTAATTAAAAAGGGGTGCACATTGATGTTATATTCAGCTATTGAGCACCAGATGCAAATGTTGAACATAAAATTAATTAAGAAAGTGACTTGGGATTTCAACTACTTGATTGAAAACAGATGCAGTCAATTAGCACAAATTTATTTTAACTCAAGACTTTCCATCATCACATTACATGACTCTCCTAACAGGCAGTGGCAATAAATTGCGTTTACGTGGAGTAAAGCGCGATAGATCAAAATTAATTCATATCGTCTGACCCAGGCATAATGCGAAGTGCGAGAAGAACTCTACAATACACGGCCCATGAAACCCTCGTGGAAACTTCGCCGACGTGATCAAACAAATTAACCACTGGCCTAACTCAAGCCGGAGCTGGCGCAATATCACTGAATTGACCGTGGCAGGGCGTTGTTGTTGTGTGGACGTCGGCCGGTCTCGTGGTGCTGCAAGGCTATGCTCGTCTATTCACTCATCTTGCTCAGTACATAGCTGAATGAAAACTTTCTATCTCCAAGCTCAAATGTGCTGTTTGCCAAGCCATAAACTGCAGAGATGTTCACTCTCTCTCAGGCAAGCTTAGTAAAGAATGCCACGTCTGCACTCTAGGCAAGATGGGAATGGAAGACCTCTACGGAGACTTCTGCCAGGCCGCTCTTCGCCTTGGTTTCCCCTCCAGCAAAATCACTTATGCCAATTGCAGCACAAGTCGTGTTAATTATGCGTCACTTCCCGACGACGACCAATGCCTGCTGTGTGAAGTGAACAAATTCCCACAAAATTTCCCTTCCTCTCAACTTCTGCTATTTAGCTCCTCCCAGGCCACCCATCAAGGTTAGCATCTGCATAAAACACCAATTTTTCCGAAATTCTGACTCCCAGGAGAGTACTTCAAATTCCTTGGTCCTACGTTCCCATTGGAGGCTGGTGTATTTCATTCTGCCGCTCTTCACCTGATTTATGAACTTCATGCTGAATTCATGGTCCGCAGAGTCTGAAGTATAGTCACGAACACGCATATTTCGGCCGCTGTTGACCGCTCCACCGTAGCTTTGCACAGCTTTCTCACGTGTTTCACTGAAAACCGGACGAGGGTCAAACACCCCTCCCCCCCCCCCCCACCCCCACTGTCACTCATCTTAAGGAAGCTGGAGGCTGTGCCCCGTTACCACTTTCTCAGAGTTTGAGCCATCCTAAGCTGCCTATTGTCGCTTCCCTTCGCCACTCCCCGGCCGCACGCCGCCACCTGGCTGCGGTCAACTCTGAATTCTTCACTGGGATAAACTAGCCTCCAGTAAATCTATGCATTTCCACAAAGTTTTCATGTCGTGAATTACTTTAAAACCATCAGCCGACATTAATTATTCCAATATGTCCATACTATACCCTCTACAAGATGCATTGTGCCTTGTCAGTCATTTTTGTTCAGCCCCACTGTTCGCTCAACGTGAGTTCGGTGATCTTTAATGACTTCATGTAATGGACATAGTTCTTGCCAACTTAAGGCGCGTTTACACTGAGGTCGCAACATTGTTCACAACACTGTTCGCAACATTGTTCGTGGCTAGTAATGGACTACCGATGTTCGCAACACAAAATCAGTGTTCCATGGCTAAGTCTGTAGAGATTAAAGAAACATTGTTCGTAGCCTGCTACCACTAAATTTCGCTACGCAGCGCTAGTGTTCGTTTGCTCTGAGCGAGTGTTTTTGTGTTTGTTTTCCTGGAGTGTAGTGGTGCATTTATTTTATGTCCCTTCATTTTTTTATAAATGGAATGGTCACGAGACGAAATTTTCCATCTGATGTTGCTCTATGAGGCAGAGGAGTGCCTGTGGAATGTACGTTGTGCAGGTTACAAAAATACTAAAATCAAACATGTTTCATTACAAAAAGTTGCTCCAGCACTTTGCACCAGCAACAGTGACGTAATAAAAAAAAAATCTTGTCTCAGTACCAACGAGAGAAAAGAAAAATAGAGAAAAGTAAAAAATCCGGATGTGGTACTGACACACTTTACGAAACAAAGTGGTTTGGATTTAAATATCTACGTCTCCTGGATGATATGGAACTATTTGAGATATGGCTGGCTTTGATAGGAGTCTCCTGATGCCAGGAAACCAAGAGTAACAGCAAGACTTTGGTTCACAGGGATTGCTTTTCTGAAATTTGTGACTTCCTTTGAAACAACTGGTCCTATAATATTCAACAACATTTCAAAATCTGACAGCAACATCCCACCGAAGTTGCGAAAGCCAGAACTGTCTTCCAAATTCACCTCACAAAACATGTCATTGCCGCCATGTCTTCTATAGTATGTTTTGGTCCACCGACGACGACTACATCGTTTTCTTCGTCTGTTTATTTCGTTAAGTATTATTAATGCAGCGCCAAATGACATTCCTTCTTCCTCTTCACTTGACATAGCGTATCTCTTGATGCGAGTACACAAACTAACGTATCAGTTCAACGCAGCAGACTATGCGAATACGTAGAAATGTTGGTCTGTAGTGTAAACGGGAATGCGAACAACGAACAATGCTGTCAACATGTTGAGGGAACAAGTTGCACACAATGTTCCAAACAAAAACATGTACTGAGCTCAATGTAAACGCACCTTTACAGATTCAGTTCCTATATTTGTTGGCACTGACTCAACTTCTGACAAAAAAGCATAGTCATGGAAAGCAGACATATTCAGTGGAATTATTTCGCATGCCTTGAAGCCGCTTGTAATATTTTCGACGGTGGCTGATTTAGCCCACGCTGAATTTAGTAGTTTTCCAAACTGAATCACTGAGTGCGTCATAGCTGTTGCTGGCTGTTTCGTGGCTTTCTCAGTCTTCTTAGCTGCAGTGAAGCCGTAGTTGTACACCTTGCTCTGTCTGCATCTCCTCGTCTTCACTCTCGGTGTCATTGCCGAGAGAGACAGCAGATGCATTCGGCAAAAGTCCGACGGTGAGCTGGAGTGCTCCGTCGCTGTCCTGTTGCGTGATGGGGACGTCCGCAGGCTGCTGCTCCGATTCACGACACCCGCGAGTAATCGTTAGCACTGACTCACCGACGTGGAAAGCATGAACATGGTTTATATCACTACCGTCGACTCTCGTTGGGGGAGGGGTACTATCAGAGACCCTCGGTAGCGCCCCTGGCGTACTCGACTCGATACCAGTAGCGTGCAGGGACGCGGCCCTATCCACCAGAGCAGTCGTACGCACGTTAGCGGGCTCGGGAGCGGAGCGCTCGGCACGTGCGTCCGCCTCGCTCAGCATCGCTAACTCGAGTGATGAGAGTCTCTGCTGAATCTCACTTCGCATGATGGTGTAGTGTTCTCACTAAGTGGACACTACTGTAGTGTGGCTGAAGTGCTGGTAGAAGTTCTCTAACTTGCCTTCAAAATGTAGGACTTCAGTGTCCTTTTCGATTCTTCTTATTGGTAAGCTTCTGGTTTTTAGGTTGCCCTGCTTCGTGGGCTTAGTAGATGATGATGCTGTGGTGTTTTTTTTTTTTTTTTTTTTTTTTGCAGCAGGTGTGTCTTGGTGCTACGTCATTCCCACATAGCGTTGAGTATTAATTAGGCATAGCAGCATCATCTGCTGGCCATCTCAGCAGGTCCGGCCAGCGAAGTGTGCGTCGCCAGTGTGGAGTTGAAAGCACGCGACACGTCGAGCAGGAGAACGCCGAAATACTCGCGTCGGTCGATGGCACCGAACGCCTCCTCTGTTAGGCGCAGCAGCTGGTGCGTTGTGGCGTGTTAACTCCTAAATCCAAACTGTTCCTTTGGCTCGAGTTGTTCTGCCTCGATGTGCGCCTGCAGGCGGACCAGATACAGGCGTTCAAAAACCTTTGACAGTGCCGGAAGCAGTCTGATTGGCCTAGAGTTCTTTGCCCTTCTGATGTCCTTCCCTGGCTTGGGGAGGTCTACTACTTCAGCTCGCTTCCAGCATGACAGGAACTGCTTGCTGAGCAGCACCTGATTGAATATAGACTCGAGGATGTCGGTTGCCATGTCCGTGCTTTTTTCCATTTAGGCGGTGAAGTTGGAGCTTGACTTCGTCGGAGTAGATCGGCGGGATGGCATCTTCTGCTTCGTCATTTCCTGCATCGAGGAAGACGGGGAGGCGCTCGTCTACCAGCCAGATGTGGGCGGCGTCTACTGGGTCATTGACCGGCGTGAAATTCGCGGCGAACGCGTCCGCTAGGGCTTCTGCCTTCGTGTTCGGCTCGCTCACGAATTCAGCTCTCACTTGAAGCGGCGGAATTTTTTGCATGCGACGTAGGTAGCCTTTTACAGCTCTCCAGGCTGAGCTGCCTTTGACGTTAACCTGTTCTGTTTTGCGCGCCCACTCCTGGTTGCAGTGTTTGTCTACGTTGGCCTTCATGTGGTGGCACATTCTGTTGAGCTGGGTTCCTTGTCCTTTGCCTCTCGCGCTGTAAGCGGTTCTTCTGCGTGATAGCCTCTCGGATGTGTCGTGGCAGAGGGTGTGGCCGGCAGTCGATGTTGTCGGCGTCTCTAACCGGTGTGGCAGCAGACGGGGCGTCGGCTATCGACTGACGTGGTGTAGTGCTGCATCTGCTCCGTGTTCCACTGCATCTGGTGTGGCCTCAAGGGATTCGGCGACGGCATTGCGAAAATCGTCCCAGCTGATGTTGCGTAGGTCCAGACCTCTCCACTGTCTTGGGAGAGCGTTGGCGTCAAGGTCAAATATGACCGGTATGTGGTCGGAGGACATCTTTGGCTGCGTACCGGGCGTGACGTGCTGGCGGGCGCCCTTCATCATAGTGATATCTGGGTGGCCCCGGTTTCGTGGATAGATTGTCCGGTCATCTGGGCTAATGACAACTTCTTCGTGTCATTCTGCTACGTGGAGTAGTCGACGTCTACTTGTGTTGGTTGTCCTGCTATTCCATACCGCGTGTTTAGTGTTGAAACCTCCCCCCAGTAAGATTTTGCCGGGAGAGACAACAACTTGTTGAAGTTGCCAGATAGTAGTGCTCTTTAGGCGGTCTGTAGACAGTGATGAATGTGATGGTACCGTGTGCCGTCTCCACTCATACGGCAGTCGCTTCCGCTGTTGCGAGATCAGGTGTTGGGGCGCAATGGTGCCGAAGAGTCCGCCGTACGTACGCGACTGTACCGCCTCTATGTGTTGGCCTGTCGTCCCTGTAGCATTCGTAGTTTCCTACGACGAGTCGGATGCCAGGCTTAAGCCATGTTTCTGTGATGAGACATACATCGATCTTTTCGTCTGATGAGGTGACGAAATTCGCCTGCTTGCTTCATGAGCTTCTCGACATTGAAGACGCAGACTTTTATTCCCCTTATGGCTTCAGACATGATGGATGCTGCATGGTTGGATGGCGGATGCAACCCTCTGCACTACGGCCAAGAGTTCTTACATTTGCTGCATCATCTTCTCCATGCAGCAGAACATAGTTTCTACGTGGTCGGCGTTGCCGTTGACAACATGGTGCGCATCGGCTACGCTGGACTCCAGTTGTGCGCCATCTTATCGGGCGCTGACGGAATGGCGGGTCTCTGCAATCTTGGCTCCAGGAAGTCCTCAGGGCTCGCCAGATTAGATGCAGCTACCGATGGTTGGTCTCTTGTGCGTGCCGGCAGTGCCGGGGCGGCTCGCGCTGATTGGTCCACTCCGCACTGAGTCGCTGCAGGGTGGGGTGCCCGGCCCTGTAGAGACATGAGCTTAAAACCTGCCAAGATCCCAACACATAGTCCCCGCCCACCCCACTTAAGCTCCACCCCTGATCAGCAAGATGCTCCGCCCAACCAGAGCAAAACGATACACATCGTCACAGATATGTTACTCCTAGAACGAGAACTAGAAAATGAACAATTTTCAACGTATAATGCAAAGACTTTAAGTTTCAGGTATTAATGTAAACGTTTACAGACACGACTACGATTATAACTGTGTGTTATTGATGAAGTAGAAGTGTCTATAACTTAAAATTGATTACTAGTATCTAATGGTATTTACAACTAGCGGAACAAAAAATCGTGAATGATTTAAAATAATAAATGAAAGCGAAGTACAAATGTGCTCTCTGTTAATTATAATGTGAGCCAATTACCATCAAATTAATCGCTTAATAGAACGTGATCTTTTGGGAAAACTACACTTCGCAAATAATGTGGTTGGAAAAGTTACATATGTCAGTAATAAAAGCTTACGATGCTGCAGATGGCAACAGAGTTTATTTCTTTTATTCATCCAAAAAAAATCTTTCCAGATTATAAGACACAGAACAAACACAAACCAGAACACCACAGTAAAAATACTGTATTATGTCAGTACAGACATAAATGTAAGCTTTATCCACCAAACAGCTTGTACTATTTGCATTAGCTTCACTGTCTTGTTTCTATTCTCTGTATCTCAAACATCCAAAAAATTCTGCTGCAGAATAGAAGCAATAATCTAATAATAATAGACAGGCCTACTTGTTTACAATGTCCTCAGTTGACTCAATATCTTTATGTTTATAAAATGTAGCTTGACTCATTAGACCTAAAGAAATGAAGAATATAAAAATCATACTGGTAACAAAAGCATTATGAAGACAGTCGTATTTTCCATACATGACACACGAGGTATTTCATTAATATAGTATTTGCGTCTGTATATAAAGTTAGAAGTAGGTATATTGCAACCTATGAATTATTGTTATAATTACCACATACTTCAATGGAACGACCAATTCGCTTCAAAATTACGTACTATTTATTGATCTACTTTCAGTTTACCTGTAGTGACTTAAATGTTGTGTGGGTGGTGCAGGAGTAGGAGCTCTTATTTTGTATACTTGCTGTAGTGTCCGTTCTTGTCACAAAAATGAATATTTAGCGTTTTCAGTAACAGTTTTTCTTAAAAGCAATTCGTTTAATAGAAATCCCAATACTCGCGACGTAGGCTGAAATTTTGCGTTACATAAACATTAAAATATCTTATAATTCTTAATATATCTTATAATTCTTAATAATTTAAATTTCGTTAAAACAGGCAGCTGTTAGTTCCAGTAGTGTCTATTCTGTCTGTTCTTACCAGAAAAGAGTAATTAAATGTTTTAATTCATTTTTATCGACACAGATCGTATTTGTTTCTGGTTAGACAGACGTGATGTAGGCATACAATTTCTGAGTTGCTAATGTTTAAAAACATATCTAAACATTCTTTATAATGTGATTCTCCAAAATCAAAGCAATTAGTAATTAATTCTTCTGCCACTGTATCTCTAAATCAGAACATAAACAGCGGCAACAACACAAAACAATTTATCATCCTGTGTGTGTACTTACAGCCAATCTCATGCCCTTGACAAATTTGAACTTAATTCTTCTATCGAATTCAATCATGAGTGAGAAATACAGGAGCTGTTATAGAATAGTGAGTAGGGTGATTTGTTTCCAGTCTTGTAGAAAATATTCTCATCGACGTGGGAGGTGGCGGGGAGGGGGGGGGGGGGGAGATGCAGTGGGGAGAACACTGGGAAAACAAGAGAGGCTCAATGGATAACGGCAGATATTAAAAAGTCCTCGTGAGCCATTAAATACCTCAGTTACATGAAAAACAGTTATAATGATTCAGAGTTCTTAAATAATTATCTGAAAGCTATGATAAAACTATCAGGGCTCAAGTATCTAATGATATGGTTTTGATGATGGGAGAAGGGAGGGATCTTCTGAGAAGGTTTCCCCAACTCCCCCATTTTGGCAGAGCTGCTGTAGGTGGCGGTCGTGTGTGCGTGAGATGTGCTTGCTTGTGTGAATGAATGATGTGTTTCTCTTTATCTGATGAAGGCCGTGGCAAAAGCTTGTATTTAAGTGTCTTTTAATTGTGTGTGTCTGCAACTTAACATATAAACTTTATGGTAAGCAGCAATGTGTCTTTTCCTACACTGTTGATATCCTTCCCTGGAGTTTCCGTTGTTTGAATTTTGACAATATACTTTACTAACGGGCCTGTTTAATGGCATACTACTTATAGAAAAGGAAACAGTGAGGCTGGCTTCTATGCTCCAAATAGTAGAAAGGGTAATATGTAGAGACCTCATGGACATGATTTTAAAATATGAAGCAGCTTATCAATGGATCATGGATGCAGTACAAGTCACTAGTAGGAACAATAAAGACCTGGAAAAACTGTTACATTTGTTATGATTTAGCATTCTTACTTACCACAGTATGTAAACACAGGTAGTAATGTGTGCAGTGGTTAGGGCATTCATCATCAGCACCATGTGATGTTTTAAATTTCACTAGTTGGGTCTTATGGTAATGACCTGCAAGGGTAAGACATCTTACAGCAAATATGTTGAGGCACACATGAAGCAGGCAGCATGTACCCCATTGGTCAGATTTGAGAAATGATTACCCTATTTTCCAAGCAGAGAAAGATTGTAATAAGAAAAAAATAATGAAAGGAATCAAATTCAATGGACTCAGAGAGTAATTGTAGGTCACCGAATCACAGCATTTGTGGCCTATGCTGTTACAGTGGTGAAGACAGTATGAGGATGTCGAACCACTGGCTCTAACCCACAATAATATTGCTGCCCTATACTGCAGCAAGAACTGCCTGTTTGCCAGATAAATTCTCTTTAGTTCGCGCTCTATGCTACATCCATTGTGTATATGTTGCAAGAATAAAAGTATTCGTAGCAAGTGCTGAGTGATTATATATCATCATAATTACCAGCTCCTCACTGCTTACAACATCAACAGAAACATATGCACTAGCCAACACTAAAAAAAAAAAAACCACACACCTCCACCTTCAGGTGATCTTGTCATAAGGAAATAAGAGTAGTGGTCATGTGGCAACTGGAAGATTATGGAAGAATGTTTCAATGTCAAATTCTAGTGGTAGGCTTGCTACCCAAAAGCCAAATACTCCCCAACCCACACAACACCGATGCTTCCACATTCACATCTGTAAGTCCTGCTTTTCCTACCCCACGGATCAGTTGCCCACTGGAACCTCCACCGGGATCAGCCACACAGTCCATGACTGCAGTGCCTTAGACTGCTTGGCTAATCCTGTGCGGCCCCACTGTCACAATAGAAGGGTAGAAGACACAAAGTAGATAAAATTGCACCCATGTAATGGGTTACAGAATTCACATAGAGGAAGTGAAGCTCATAGTGCTGGAAAGACCATTGCGTCTCTGTTTGCAAGGAACATTTTTGAACCTATTGACACTCCTGTGATGGTAGACAATAGGCTCCACTGAAGAGAAGACAGTACCAATCACAGAGCAAAATGCGGGCTGGCTAGTTTTTGTCAATGACATATATCAGCCTTTACAGCACCCTTAATCACATCAGCATAGGCAGTTGCTGTGATGGTACATGCCTATTTAATGTCACAGTGTCTTCCACCACATGATCCTTGACAGTGAGACCCTCTAAGAGGTTATTGCTCAGTTTTCACTGATAATTCTCCTGCTGGAAGATTTTTATGCATACAGTGTAGTATGAGGGGAGTGGCACCTGGCTGAGGGTTTGAGAAACTGAGGATCCCACACAGACTGAAGATATCATTCTATGCTATGCAATGCATGCTACCTGCTTCAGCACTGCTACATGGTCACCTACTACCATAGATCTATTCTCACCCTGCTTGCTCATCTTGACAGAAACTGCATATTGGGAAGTGACTGTCAACCTTTGTATATGTGACTTCTTCCCCATCTGAACCCACACACCAGATAAAGTAGACCTGACAGAGGGAGTGCCCAAAATGGCTAACTGGGCAGTAACCAGCCAGTTGGCTGTCTTTAAGCATTATGAAAGCATTTCATTACTTCCATGTTCCACCAAGCTACTCACACATTCATCCTCACGAACTTTGATTAGCAAAGAAACGTCTGCTGACTTTAAGGAAAATAATTAGAGAGATTAAGTAGAATTTTTTAGTTCCTTCAACAGGTCAACTTCTGCAAATATTTGTTACTAAATTTTTATTGTTATTTTAAAATGATTAACAGAATTGTTTTTCTAAAGATGATGGATAATTCACATCAGTCTGGTGACTACTCAGTGACACTACTCTTGTTTGTGTCTGATTATCTCATTAAGTTTGGCTTAGAGACCCTCTGTCGTTTTCTTTCATGGTGAGATTTTAGTGTGTTCAGAGGGGGGCTGGGGTTGGCCATATATGTTCCACATGTACTAAGCAGCAAAATTATTCTGTTATATTTTTAATTATTTTCCCCTTTTTGACAAGAGTTTATCTAATGACTCAATGTTGTTGTTTCAATTTTGTTTCTCTGAACTTGTTTTTATATCCAAATCCCCCAACCACATATTGGGGTGGGTGAAAACTAATATGTAATACTTATGTATGGTTATTGTTTTATTTTGCATAATAGTATTATTGTACCATCTCTATTATACATACATACATAAATACTTGTTCCATAGATTATGTATACGATATTTCGTAATGATGTGGAACATGTCACTTTAATGTAACTTTTCTTTATACAGAATTATTTTTTTATTGAGTACTATTTTGAAAACCATCACTCTAAACTTAAAATGTCTGATTTCATTTCTGATTTATATTACTACTAATAATATAGTTGTACATCAGAAACAACACACACTGAAAACATAACAATGCATAACACTGTAAATCAGAAAGTTATTTATATCAGTTCATAATATATTTAGCTGCAGTGTACTTGTGTAAGTGTTATGCATCCTACATTTCATCAAACATCATTTCACAACAAAATCCTACAAAGACAACTACCAACATACCTCAGATCATAATAAGATTAGGTTGACATAGAAATTCTGGAGATAGTTAAAGTGATTATATAATTGAATTTGCTGTGAAATTGACATTTATCACAGTAATGCAAATTTCCTCCCATGAAAAGAAATCATCAGTCTCATTATAACACTAGATCCAGTATATTTCATGACTCTTGACAATTAATTTCTCAGTAGTTAGCTTACATTTCTTTCTTGAGATCATTCTTGGTATGAAGTTACTGATCACAACTGAAAATGTAGCTATTCTATTATCCTCTGAAAAGTTTTGTAAATCACCACGAGACTTCAAATATTATCAATTATCTATAGTGCGAGACCTAATATTTTTATTTTAAAAGTGTTCTGCACAGAAGTACAAGTTTCATTAATTGCATCTTTATGCTGTCACCATCTTGGCTATTGGATGCATAACAAGAACCCCAGGGATTATGTGTAAACACACAGAACATGGAAAAGATTCTTGTACGGGCGATATACCCTGGCGAGAAAAAAGGGACGAGACTCCATTCTGGCTCAATGTCCCGTGTTATTAAAATATCCTGACTAACTGTTCAATACATCATGTGTATTGTCATGATATTAGGTGTTACCAGTTCTTAACTCAAGCAAGCATCAGTACTGTGGCGCATGGTGGCAGCACTTGGATTTCATTAGGAGAAAAAAAAAGAAAAAAAAAAAAAAACACTAGTCAGAAATATATTCCAAGGAACTGCAAGATAATAAGATTAATGGTGACTTAATTCCTTCATTTGTTTGTCACATCCCAGTTTTTCCACTATTAGACATGAACAATAACCTAGCTTCATGGGAAGTGATGTCCCAATTAGAACCATTTGTGATGTATACACCACAAAAATGAAATCTTTCACAGTGCAGGGGAGTGTACTGTTTTTGAAACATTAATGAAACATGAAATTTGTGAACCAGCCTGAATCTGAATCCAGATACCACAGTGGTTTTTGTGTAGAGTAGCTCTCTTGCCAATTGAGCTAGACATCAAACTTTGATAATCTACTACCTCTTTCCAAACAAAGCAGTGGCTCTCTCCAAGACCTTCCGGGAAGAGTTTTATTGATTGAAATGATAGGGGCTGTTTTTCTGTTAAATGTAGAGAGATATTGAGGGAGGTGCTGGGGATAAAATTGTGAACCACATGTGAGGTATGCTTCAGAGGCTCAATTTGTTTACACCTTCAGTGCATTCATGTTACGTAACACATTTAGGATGACTATTTTCTTGACACCTCAGCACAGAGAATAGCATTTAATTATGTAGGGCAGGCAATGCAATAATGAAAATGAAAATTCTTCAGTGATATAATTTTATTGAATCATTAACTTTCTATAAATTACTAAGACAACAGAGCAAACCAAATGTGGGGAACAAGGTGCATTTAGCTTGGGACTCAATATCTAATGTTCCAAGAGGATACCATTATCTTTGAGAGTGTAGTATTGTCAACAGTTAATCATTAAAAAAATTGCAAAGGTCACAAATGAATTCCTATCACTTTGCAAACTACAGTCTCAATCATAGATGGTTAAATTCTCTCACTGGTCATACAAATGATGTAGCAAACTATATTTGATTATTCAGATAACTATATTTGAAAACACCATCTGTGTTACACTACATGCCACAATTTCAATTGTTTATTTGGATAGTACACCACATTAACATTTAAAAGTTGTACAATTTAGAACATTATGAAATAATTCCATACATAAAGTACCAACAGTACAATGAAATTACAACATGATACATACATTGTACCTTGTGCAAAAATAAAAGTTTACTGAGTACTCTGACAATATACAACCAATCATTTAATTTCAGATACATTAGTACAAAATGAAGTGTCATGAATAATAAAGTATTACAGCAACAGATTACAAGTAGACATACAAAAAAACATAATTACATTGGGCACTTAAGGAGAAATACTGCTTCTACCATGATGACAGTGAACAAACAATCTTCCATTACTATAAATGACAGACATAAATCTTAAGAGTTGAAAGTACCTATTTGTCTTTACCCCCACCAATTTTGATGTTGTTTTCAAACCTTTAAAAACATGCTTGTGTAGGTCACAAGTGCAGTAGTAAGGACATGGAAAACATCCCGAGTATCTATCACCAGTGTCCAATTGGGACATTCTTATGTTTATGCCAATCGTCATGCATTAGAACACAACTTCTGCAGTGATCTGGGAAACACCTATTTCAAAAAAACTAAAATTAATAACATTTCCAGCTGTGTTATATTACATCATAATGTTTCAGAGGACACATACATTGTGTGAATTATGCTACAAGAAATCTTGCACAATGATGATGTTACCATCATTCGTATTGAAATTGTCAGAAAGACAGACACAAACTCCCGTCTGTTCATCTCAGAGTAGCACTTACACCCATGTCTTCAAAAATGGTTCAAATGGCTCTGAGCATTATGGGACTTAGCACCTGAGGTAATCAGTCCCCTAGAACTTAGGTTAGTTAGGTTTAAGTAGTTCTAAGGATGACACACACATCCATGCCTGAAGCAGGATTCGAACCTGCGGCCATAGCAGTCGCACAGTTCCGGACTAAAGCACCTACAACCGCTCGGCCACTCTGGCCGGCCCCAATGTCTTCAATATTTGCTCCATGTATTTGAATGAAACCAGCAATTAATGGTAGTAAGTCAAATGAGTGATTTTAAATGCAAAGTGTGTGGGCAAGAGTATAATTACAGAAAGAATCTCAGTCAGCATGTTTGCAAAAACCATCAACAGGAGCTGCCCGTTGTCACTAAAGCTACTGTAGCTTCTTATCAGTGCTATGTGTGTGACAACGTAGTATTTCTCTGGCTGTAATTGATGCTGTAGAAATCCAGTTCTTGATGACTCGACCTGCAAATAAAATTCACGTTAGACCACATTAGATATTAAATTAATATTTGTTTTGCAGGTCATGAATATGACACTTTATGTGGAATGTATCAGTTTAACAAATGTTTACTTGTCATGATTTTTTGTGTTTTATAGAGGAAATTACTGGAATTTGATAAAAGCACTGTTATCTGGTGTATTACTACATGAATTATTGTTACTTACTTCAAGCATTACTGTGGTGACCCGGCCATGCCAACAGCATTTCAGTCCCTAATTCTACTTATTATAGATGCCTTGACCTCCACAAACTCGAGTCATCCTGAAGATGCGGAGTGGTCTTTAGTTCTGGGATCAGATATTGCAGTTCCTTTCAAATCTGATCCTGACGCAGCTGTAGAGGGCAGGGTGGAATGCTATCCTGAACTCCGAATGGTAGAGACATCTCAGGTCCTTCCCATCTGCTTTCAATGCATCACATTCTGGACTGTAAATAAAGATTTAATTAGAATTCAGCCATGCCATATTACTATCAAATAACAAAAGTGTGAATAATGAATTAATGTTATACTGGGTTGAAAACCAGTATCAAAAAATACTTATATTGTGCCGGATTAACTGAAATACCATTACACACCTGACTTGCCATTCACTAGGCCTGATGAGGCTGAGTGAATCATAATCCTGACCTCTGAAGTGCTGATATTTCATGGACATTTCCACTCTCCTTCTGGCAGCCAGGGAAGGCAGAGTGCATCCCAGTCCTGACCTGAAGTCCAGATATTGGGGATATATGGTCCTCCACTCTTGATACAGTCTGTGGGGCCTGACTCAACATCAGTGACAAGCTCCAAATGTTTGGAAATTCCCTCTTTAGTCCTCAAGATGGCTTAGTCCGGACTGCAAGTAAGCATTTAATCAGAATTCAGATATGTCACATTGCTCCCAAGTAATAACAATTTACATAATGGTTAGTGATATACTTGACTGAAAACCAGTATCAAATCATCCTTATATTGTGCCCTATTAACTGCAATACCATTACATACCTGACTTGCCATTCACTAAGCCTGATGATGCTGAATGGATCCGGATTGCCACCTCTGAAGTGATGGAATTCCAAGGTCCTTTCAAAATGGTTGAAATGGCTCTGAGCACTATGGGACTTAACATCAGAGGTCATCAGTCCCCTGGAACTAACCAACCAAATGACATCACACACATCCATGCTCGAGGCAGGATTCGAACTTGCGACCGCAGCAGTCGTGCGGTTCCGGACTGAAGCGCCTAGATCCGCTCAGCCACAGCGACCGGCTCAAGTTCCTTTCCACTCTCCTTCTGACAGCCAGGTAAAGCTGAGTGGATCCTAGTCTTGGCCTTCTGAAGTCCTTCACTCTTGAGGCAACCTGAGGGGCCTGACTCGACATCAGTGCCAAGCTCGAAATGTTTGGGACTTACTTCATTAGTCCTCAAGATGGCATAATGGCATAGGCCGGACTGCAAGTAAGCATATAATCAGAATTCAGATATGTCACATTGCTCCCAAATAATAACAATTTACATGGTGGATAATGACATACTGGACTAAAAACCAGCATCAAAACATCCTTATATTGTGCCCTATTAACCGCAATACCATTACATACCTGTCTTGCCATTCACTAAGCTTGATGAAGCTGAATGGATCCGGATTGCCTCCTCTGAAGTGATGGAATTCCAAGGTTCTTTTCACTCTCCTTCTGGTGGCCAGATAAGGCTGAGTGGATACCAGTCCTCATAGTCAGCTCTTGAGGCAGCCTAAGGGGCCTGACTTGACATCAGTGCCAAGATCCAAATGTTTGGGACCTCCCTCACTGCTCCTTGACATAGCATAATCCAGACTGCAAGTAAACACTGCATTGAAGTTCTACTGTTCAGAAAGAATATAATTACAACTACTACCCTGTCTTCCCCACAACCACCACTTTAGAAACTGTATAGGCCTAATGTGAATAAAGTAGAAAGTTTGCATTATGGTATCTTCATAAATTAGACAGGCAGTCATCAGATGAAACACTATTACTTTAATAAATGGGATTACTTAATTAAAAAAAACAATGTTACATACCTGATGTGCTGCTCACTCAGCTTCAAGGGATGGAGTTTCTTTTTAACCAAGTTGCTCATATTGCAAACTGAGATCGTTTCCATTCTGCTGTTGAGTGGATGTAATCTGGACTGTAAGTAAATTTTAAATCAGAATAGAGCCACACTACAATGCTACTTGATAGCAACATTCTAACTATAATGTAATTTGTCACTGTTAAAGAATATAAGGTCACTGGAGCAGTACCACAGACATTTGATATGATGGGTTCCATCAGGTGTTACCTGTGCTGAGTGGCACATTTGATGTGGTGTAACCATGCTGCACAGCAACAATGTGGTTCATGTCCACCCCTGTAAATTAATTTTATATTATGTTGCAGACAGTAAAACAGAATACAAAAGTATCAATAACAGATATAAAATCAGAACTTCATTATCCTCAAATAATTTAAATTTTCTTTACACACACCTGATGATAACCCTACTGCCATTACATAGTGTGTGGTTGTTCCACAACATGGACCTGATTGTGGGTGTCAAGCCCTGCAAATAATTTTTGTGTTATTATACACACAAAATTGATAGGTCTAAAAGGTGGCATATACTCCACTGCAAGTAACTTTTAAATCAGAATCCAAACACACTAAATTGCTACTGAACTGCAACATTGTGAATACTACCTAATCTGACATCTTTAGTTGATATGTGGACATTAGAGCAGTATGAGATATAATGGGTCCATTAATGTGTTACCTGTTGTGCACATTTGGTATGGCATAACCATGCTGCACAGCAACAAACTGGTTCATGTCCGGCCCTGTAAATTAATTTTTATTATATTGCAGACAGTAAAATAGAATATAGAAGTATCAATATACATATATAACTTCAGATTTCACTATACTTAAATAATGTTATCTCCATTAGATTTACTTTACACACACCTGATGCACCATGATGAACACCTGGCTGCCATGGCATAGTGTGTGGTTGTTCAACATGGGCCTGATTGTGGGTGTCAAGCCCTGCAAATAATTTTTGTATTATTACGCAGGCAAAATTGATAGGTCTAAAAGGTGGCATATACTCCACTGCAAGTAACTTTTAAATCAAAATCCAAACACTACATTGCTACTGGACGGATGGATGGATGGATATGGTGCTATGGGTGTAGTCTTTAGCGCCCGAACGGAAACAATAACGGACGAGTGTCACTAATATGCAGCAAGTGCAAAAATAAAGACTAAAACTATAGGTGACAGTCTACATAGGCAGTGTGCAAGTCAACAGTAGCAAAGTGGAAAGCAGCACGTAAAGAGGAGAACTGCAAGAGAACGTAGGGGAAGGGGTTAAAATGAAACACATAGCACATGGTCGGAACTGGCCTATTACACGAATAAAAAGGAGTGGTCAGCCACTCGGCAACACACACAAAATTCCAACCTAAAATTTTAGGCTGGAGCCCAGAAACATCACAGTACCTTAAAACTTTCTTGACACTCGCCAACTCACTGACATTAAACAGCCAACTCACTGACATTAAACTTCGAAAAGACTCACTATATGCAATTTAGAACCTGTAAGAGGTTTCCACCCAGCATATGCATAAAATACGAAGAAGAGCAGATAGAAGAGGTTGACAGTCTTAAATTCCTGGGATTACAACTTGATAATAAATTCAGTTGGGAAGAGCACACCACAGAACTGCAGAAACGCCTTAACAAATCTGTATTTGCAATTCGAGTGTTAGCAGACATAGGCGACATAAAAATGAAAAAGCTTGCATACTTTGCCTACTTTCATTCCATAATGTCATATGGTATAATATTTTGGGGTAACTCTTCAAGTCAAACAAAAGTTTTCAGAGTCCAAAAGCGTGTAATACGTATTATTTGTGGAGTAAATTCACGGACGTCCTGTAGAAAACTCTTCAAAGAACTGGGTATACTAACTACTGCCTCTCAGTATATTTACTCATTAATGAAATTTGTCCTAAATAATATATCTCTTTTTCCAACAAACAGCTCGGTTCATACATACAATACCTGGAACAAAAATGATCTGCACAAGGACTTAAAAGCACTTACTTTAGTTCAAAAAGGGTCCACTACTCAGGAAAACTCATCTTCAATAATTTGCCAGTAAACATAAAAAATTTAGTTACAAATAAAGATCAGTTTAAAAGAAGCCTGAAAGACTTACTAGTGGCCAACTCCTTCTACTCCATTGACGAATTTTTTAATAGAAACAAATATACTATTAGTATTGTTATTTCAGCTTAAAAAAAAAAAAAAAATTTTTGACATGTTCCACATCCACGAGGATCTCCTCAGCACGGATCTATGGAACGTAAACTAATCTAATCTAATCTAATCTCGTCATCGGCTAAAATCGAGGGCAGATCCCCACTAATATTAACTTCCGCCCTGACAAAACGATATAAATCACACTCAACTAAAATGTGGCGTACAGTGATTTGTACGCCACAGGCATCACACAGCGGGGGTCCCTCTCGCCGTAGTAAGAAGGCATGCGTAAGAGGACAGTGCCCTATGCGAAGATCTGTAAGAGTCACTTTGTCCCGCCTAGGTGACCGGCAGGAGGAACACCACGGCTGGATGGTGGGTTTCACCAACTGCAGTTTATTTTCCCTCACCACCAGCCATTCCTCCTCCCACAATTGCATAGACTTCCGCCGCAGCACAGAAACGACACCTTGCAAAGGAATAGAACATTGTGTCACCTCCGGTAATCTGCAGGTGTCCTAGGCAGCTCGATCAGCTTGTTCATTTCTCCGTATGCCCACATGCCCTGGCACCCAGCAAAAGGACACTTGCTTGCCCTGTCGTTGGAGGATGTACAGTTGGTCGTAAATCAGCTGTTCCAACTTCTCTGCTGGGTACAGGTTCTGCAGTGACTGTAATGCGCTCAGAGAGCAAATTAGGAAGTGTTTGCCCTGAGTACACCGTATCTGCTCCAATGCTTCAGGATCGCGTAAGTTCTGCGGAAAAAACAGTGTATTCCAGGGGAAGGCGAATCCTGATGACACGTTCGGGAACACTACTGAGCAGCCAAGAAAATCCCCCTGTTGGGATCCATCAGTGTAGACTACTGTAAAATCATGATACCTATCTAAAATGTTAAAAAACAAAGATTTGAAAGTAAAATCTGAGGTACTGTCTTTCTTAAAATTTGCCAAATCTAAAATCAGTCTGGGCCTCTGGAGGAGTCAAGGTGGATATCCGCTCCAATCTCGACGTGAAACATTAAAACCAGCCACACCCATCTCTAAAATCCAATCCTTTGCACGAATCCCATAGGGTCTTGTTGCTCGTTGCCGGTTGCGAAAAAGCCTTTCCAGTGGAGGCCGAGCAACAGTGTGGTGTGTATGGTGTGGATAATGTTTTATAGACCTGGCACACCATTAGTAGATGCCGCTGGAGATGAAGTGGCAGTTCACCTGCCTCTGCACAGAGGCTCGGTATGGGGCTCGTTCTGAATGCCCCAGTGGCCAACCGAATCCCCTCATGGTGCACCACATTCAACAGCTTCAAATAAGTGGGTCTTGCAGACCCATACACCGTGCATCCATAATCAAGCCAGGACCGCACGAAGACTCTGTAAAACCAGAGCAGACAAGTACTGTCTGCTCCCCATGTGTGTGACATTTTAATATAGACAGCGCCTTAAGAGACCGTTTTTTCAGTTCCTTAATGTGTGGCAGCCACGTAAGCTTAGAATCAAAAGTGAGGCCCAGAAACTTCACCGTGTCTTTAAAATTCAGAATGGTGTCCCTCATCCTCAACTCAGGCAAGTCAAAAATGGAACGAGAACGGTTAAAAAGAACACAGACTGACTTATCAGTTGAAAACTTAAAACATCTCTTCTGTGCCCATTCATCGAAACGTCACAGAGTGAGTTGCAACTGACGAGTCGTCGTTGCAAGGCTTGAAGAAGAGCAAAATACAGAGAAATCGTCCACAAACAAGGAACACTGCACAGGACTTTTCATGACAGACGTAATACTATTAATAGCAATAGCAAAGACCATCACACTTAAAACACTGAACAAGAGAACGGTGTCCCTCAAGGTAAAGCGACTAGACAGTACGTCTCCGACTCGGTAGCGAAAATAACGTGGCGACAGGAAGGACTGAATAAAATTGGGAAGACATCCACGAAAACTCCATTCGTGGAGCTGCCTGATGATAAGATGCCTCCAAGTAGTGTCGTATGCCTTTTCAATGTCAAAAAATATTCCCAACAGGTGATGCTGGCATAGGAAAGCCTATTTGATAACCTGGCCCTCCTGGAGGCGGCTATACAAGGTGGAGCGATACCTCCTGAACCCACACTGAAAGCGACTAAGGAGTTTCCAGAATGAGATTTTCACTCTGCAGCGGAGTGTGCGCTGATATGAAACTTCCTGGCAGATTAAAACTGTGTGCCTGACCGAGACTCGAACTCGGGACCTACTGGCAGAAGTAAAGCTGTGAATACCGGGCGTGAGTCGTACTTCGGTAGCTCAGTTAGGTAGAGCACTTGCCCGTGGAAGGCAAAGGTCCCGAGTTCGAGTCTCGGTCGGGCACACAGTTTTAATCTGTCAGGAAGTTTGGACTAAGGAGTTGTCTGGATTCTAACATCCAGACAAGGCGGCAGTTGACCATCCGCTCCAAGGCCTTTCCCACGCAGCTGGTCAGGGCAACACTACAGTAACTACCCGGGCACGTGCGGTCTTTCCCAGGTTTTAAAAGAGGAATTAAAATTGCTTCACGCCACGAGTCGGGGAGGTGACCAGACATCCAAACAAGATTAAAAAGTCGGAGGAGGAATTCTTTATTTTTCCCTGCGAGGTGCCGCAGCATGCTATAGTGGATTCTATCCTGACCAGGCGATGTATCATGAGCCCCACACAATGCAGAATCCAGTTCCCACATGGAAAATGTCGCAGTTGTACTCTTCTGTACTGGGTGATCAGAAGTCAAAACTGCTCCTCTCAGCAGCCACTCTGTGGGGCTGGAAAGCTGGATTCTGACTGGCGGTTGCAGTAATAGCTGCAAAATGAGCCGCCATAGAGTGGGCAATATCTTTTGGGGTCGTTTGGAGAGTACCATTCCACATTATAGCAGCCACAGGGCACCTCCCACCTCTCCCAGAAATCCTCCTGATGGTCTCCCAGACAATGTAACTTCGTGTAGAACGATTAATTGTGTTCAGGAACTGCTGCCACGACTTCTTCTTGCTCTCTCGTATAATCCGACGACACTTTGCCCTCGCCACCTGAAAGGCTGCAAGGTTCTCTACAGTTGGCCGGCATTTGAACCTATGCACAGCTGCCCACCTAGCCCTGATTGCAGAGCGGCATTCGTCGCTCCACCAAGGGACAGGCTGCCACTTCGGTTGTCCCGTGGACTGTGGGATGGACACTTCACTGGCACGGTGGATCACTTCAGTAATATGATCCACCCATTCCTGGACACTGACTCGATGTTCAAACGGGGCTAGCTGACTATACAGTGGCCAGTTGGCTCTACCGAGCACCCATGGAGGCGGTTTCTTTTCCAGTTCCACTGCATGTGGCAGGTGAATCCAGACGGGGAAGTGATCACTGCCGTGTAAGTCATCAACCACTTCCCATTCAGCAGTGTGGGCGATAGCTGGAGAGCAAAGCGATAGATCAGTGGCAGAGAACGACCCAATTGCAATGCAAAAATGCCTGCTTTGACGTGTACTTAGCAAATAGGCACTGGAAGACAGAAGAAGCCTCTCGATTGCTCTACCCCTGGGACAACTACTCACAGAGCCCCAAAGCATATTGTGTGCATTAAAATCACCACAGAGGATGAAGGGGAGGGGGAGCTGTGTACGAAGATCACAGAGCCTCTTTGTTGAGCACATCATGTGGGGGCAGGTAAAGCGAACATACTGTTAGCATATGACGCACATGTACTAATATTGCAACTGCCTGTAAATTCGTCGAGAAGGAGAGAGGCGAGGAGTGGTAGTCGGTGTTGACGAAGACACCTACTCCTCCTCGAGCTCTCTGTCCACTCAGGTCGTCCTTTTTTTGGAGGACATAACCACGTAGCTCAGGGGTGTATGTTTCACTGAAATTTGTCTCTTGCAGACGTACACACATAGGTCTATCCTGAATCAATAGACGTAGTTCCTCCACATGTGTCCTGAACCCTTGCACGTTTCATTGTAATATGGGAGCCATCACGGTGGTTGTATTTTCTGCGTCTCTTTCCGCCGACGTGGGGAGACTGCAGCTGGTGGAGGTTCAGTCTTGGGGCGAGATGACTGCCCCATATTCTCAGACTCCATCAGCTTTGGGAAGAGTCTGATGAAGCGTCTGGTGGGACCACATTAACATGATCCGAGGGTTTACCAGGCGATTTAATCTGTTGGTGCTGCTTGACGTGTGCTTTCCTTTGTTTAGGGGGTTTGCTGGAACTGGAGCTGGGGTGTTTGTAACCATGCCGGGCTTTGGAACAGCCTCAGCCATCGGAGATGCCTGGGGCTCTTCAATGTTAGCTACTGTACCTTCCTCTGCTGTTCGAGGAGGGGCTACAGGCTCTGATACACTTGCTGCCTTGCAAGTGCACTGACATGCGCAGGTGTTCGTGCCAACACTAACAACCTCCGTCTGTGTAGATGCATCGACTTTTGGAGGCGGCTTCTGAACAATGGAGGCAAAAGACGTAATGAATGTGGGGGGCTGCATGGCCTTAAAGATCTTTTTGGCTTCACGGTAGGGGATACGCTCAGTTGTTTTTATTTCTTGTATTTTACGTTCCTCTAGGAAGATTCTACAGTCCCTACTCCAAACAGGGTGGCTTTCAGAACAGTTTATACATCTGACAGGAGATGAACAGTCGATTCCGTCATGGGCAGTCTTACTACAGTTGCCACACATCGCTTCTCCTTTACACCCTAGAGTTGTATGCCCAAAACGCTGGTACTTAAAACAGCGCATTGGGTTTGGGACATACGACCGTACGTTTAGTCGAAGAAATCCTGCCTTGACGTGTTCTGGGAGTTTGGGGGTATTGAAACAGGGTGTACACGTGGACGAGGAAAAACAATTCCCGGATTTTTCCCGGATTTCCCGGTTAAAAATGCACTTTCTCCCGGATGAAAATACACTTTTTCCGTGTTAAGTAACAGTATACCTTTCCTCAGAACTGTGAAACTTATTAATCCTTTCAATGGTTGTGATTTTATACACCGGCGTAGAATTTCCCGGTACTTTAGAAAAGGAAGCTCAGGGGAAAAAAACACGTTTTGGAAAGATGTCTGACGTGCTGCAACATGTTCACTGCACATTTTCGTATTACGAATTCCACCAAACACCGCATGTTACTTTCCGAAGGACTGAAATCGAGACTGCGATGCGCTTTTCTAAGCCAGTCGTAGCTCATGTCAAGCCATCTCGCCAGCCGATATTTGGAGCATAGGACACGTGATGTAGTCAGCCAATAGCGACATCACTGTTAATCAGAGCGAACACACTAATAGGAAAAGGTAATGGTTTAAATTAATATACATTGCGTTGCTACAAGAAAAGAAAAGCTTTCACGTATAATGTTAGATTAATAAGCTGCAAGAGAAGCTAAGCTTCCACGCGTGTTACACTTTAAGATACATCACATAAATGTGCCAGTAAAATTTTTAACAACGACATAAATGTCTGATCTTCTGGGCTCGAAAATATTCTAAATGGTCATCCTGAAAGATCTGATTTTTGAATGAGAGTCAAACGCTCTGTGATTTAAGAAATTCATCGGACATTCGCGCACAGAGTTCATCTTGTGTAAAAGGAAATTTACTTTACTTGAAAATAACGCTTTTCAAACAATCATTCGAAAAATTTTCCCGCGACCTGTTAGAAATAGATTCGTTTCAGCAGTTGTGCCAGATGACAGTCGTCACCGCGCTTGTGCAGCTACGATGACGCAGGAAGTCCATACGTTCGTACGTGTAAAACATTAAAAGATCTTACATTATGTCACAAAAGAGACAACACATAAGCGGATACTCCAAGAGTATGGGAATTTTGTGAACCATATTAAAAGGTAATTTGGCTTAGTGCACATTCGTATGTCCAGATTTAGATGTAAATTTTCTTGGAATGCCAATACCGTATTATCTCATGTTTGGTTCTTTATTATGGCATAATGCCATACGTGCTAGAAGATGAACACGTGAACTTGAAATGCAGCGAACAGTTGAAACTAGCCAATAGTGTAGAATTAAACACTTCGTTCCAAATAAATTGACCGCCTCAGCATAAAAGATTAATAAAAGTCAAATTCCTTTAAAAAACAGACAAAAAAACCTCATTGTTCTGCAAGGCGATTAACGCTTGACTGTCAGAAAGGTAGATACAAAATCTGAAACTAATAACATACCTTAGCCTTCCGTAATTATGTGAATGAATTTTAATTCACTTGATAGCTGCCGGCCACAAAAATCAGTTTTGTTTTCATTTGACGTGAGAGCAATAAACGAAGAGGAAACAACAAAATCACTTAAACATGGGTCACGTGGAGACTACCACCTCCCCACAACAACTCAGGCTGCTCAGGTCCGGATCTACGATATTTCCGAACAATCACCGGTTTAGTTATCCCGCATTTATTCTCCGGTTAGGTGTTATTACATGTTTGTATAACGCGTTTTTCGCGCCACTTCCAGAATAGAACTTTAGCGGCTGCTAGCCGGAGACTGTATAACTGGCCCTTTGTAGTGTAGCGGTCTGTCCAAAAATTTTCTGTCAAAATTTCATTTTGTTGGATCACTGAGAAGAGAATACGTAATCTTTGTTGCCTGTTATTCCTGTTGGTCGTTTACTTTCACTCTGGTAGTCTGAATCTATGGAATTCGCTAGTAATTATAACAACGCCGATCATTTGCAAACCCAGTCAACTACATAAACAGCGATTGTCATTCACCCTTACGTGTGATCGAAAATGCATTGCAATGTCAAAGACGTCGACAGCGTGTATTGCACGTAGACCCGTCTCCTTTTGTTTGAGGGAAAGTTTATTTCTAGATGCGACGGGGATTCCCCTGGCAGAGACATCACGTTCACTATGCACGCATTCAGAAATCAATATAGAATTTGATCAAAAATGTTCAAAAACCAACAGAGATGCGTTCAAAATCATATGAGTAATCGATAGACCAACGTGCGCTCGATGCTAGGCGCTTTGTGAAACAAGGTCTTTTTATTCAATAATATGAATTTGACACCCACCCCCCGCGCCCGAAACTGCCGCCCGGGGCAGATACCCCGATTTGCCCCCCCCCCCCCCCCTACGCCGCGCCTGTTGGGCACATACGTGAATCTGGCAGCTTAGGCGCACCAGTAAAATTGTTTCGGATATCATATGGCTGCTTGCTGCTATTGCTTATACAGCTAACTGCCACACTTCTGTAGCCAGAAGAGGGAGAAGGTACTACTCATATGCGACTCAACTGCATATGCGCATAAGCTGGCTCGCAACGGCTCAGACGAATCTAATGTAAGCAGTTGTGACGTCGCGCTCATCGGAGGCAATCTTTTGTTATGAAACATTGCATAGTCTTCCTAAAGCCTTAGACACATTTTGCTGTTGGCAGACGCTTGTATGAGCACTGTGTTTTGTTCTTGTATATGGTGCATTTCCTTTGCAACTTAAGTTTTACTTTCGTTCTTTTTTCTCTCGTTCGTGTTTTATGGCTGCAGTATTATTCTGCAGTAGCGAGATACAGTAATATTCTTTGTTAGAGTTTTCGTTCTTACCAGTCAAAGTTATAAAAATTTCAACTTAAAAACAATGAAAAATTCCCGGAATTCTAGAAAATTCCCGGTTTATTCCCGGATGAAAAAATTCCCGAGTTTTTCCCGGATCTCCCGGGTCGTATACACCCTGTGAAAGTAAGAATGAAGGAGTCAGATTTCACCACGTTCCCATTCACCCTTTTCATGATGTTCTGAACGTCAACAATTTCCTCCTGAGCCCACTCACTCTTTAATTCTTCTACAGGAATGTCAATGAGATCCCTACAGGTAACAACACCCTTACTGGAGTTCAGGGTGCTGTGAAGCTCTGTATCGATCGTGTATTCCCCCAAGCTTTTAGCTGTTTGAAGGTTAACTGCTTGCTGAGAAGTTGATGTTTCAACCAGCAGTGTCCCATTCCGTAAACGCTTCACTGATTTTAAAGTTCCAGCTATTCCTTCTACATCCTTTTGGATATAGAATGGCGAAACCTTTTCAAAGGAACCCTCTTTCCTTTTATTATTACAAACACAATTCTGGTTGTCAGTATGTGCTCTGTTACTCTGAACTGCGGTACGTTTGCTGACGCCTGAGTCAGGAGGACTGGCTAACCTAGCTCTCTTGTTTGATTGGGTGGTAGTGCCTACCAGCGGTCCACCCATCCCACTGGCAAGCGAAAAATTAGGAGGAGGAAAAGAGGAAGAATTCGTGGTATCCCTGGTCGTCCCACGAGCAGCTAGGGAAACTTATCCCTGGTCGTCCCACGAGCAGCTAGGGAAACTTATGTCCATCCAGACAGAGCCCCGCATGCCTGGATAAGCCTTGTACAACTGAGGTGCGACAGGTTCCCCAGAGGTTGCCCGCTAGCGACTGTTCCACCTCAACAGCCATGCATCTTATCGGCGCGCAGCACACCTTAAGATTGAAGGTTTTTTTTTATAGAGGTATGTACCATCCTTGCGATCCAGGCAATCAAGCCAAGATCCCCGGTCCCTACGACACACAACGTTCCACCGTTGCGCCACACGGTGGTCGCTGAAGCAAGCCCAGAGCTTACGGTATCAGCAGACTGGCGGCGCACACCAGTCCACAGCTCGAGGACCCCGGGTTTGCCAAGCCCGTACCCAGCAAATTAATGCTGAGCCCCCTGAGGGATTTTGCTACTGAACAGCAACATTGTGAATATTACTTAATCTGACATCTTTAGCTGGTATGAGGACATTAGAGCAGTATGAGATAGATTCGGAATAATGGGTCCGATTAAGTGTTACCTGTTGTGCTGTGCTGCACAATTGGTATGGCATAACCATGCTGCACAGCAACAATATGGTTAATGTCCAGCCCTGTAAATTAATTTTATATTATAATGCACACACAGTAAAATAGAATTTAAAGATATCAATATACATTAATATGAATTCAGATTATCATCATACTCAGATAATGTTATCTCCATTAGGTTTACTTAACACACACCTGATACACCATGATGAACACCTGACTGCCATAACATGTGTGTGGTTGTTCTACAACATGCAAGTGATTTTTGGTGTCAAGCCCTGCAAATAAATTTCGTATCACAACTGAGGCAAAATTGATAGGTACTGAAAGATAGTATATACATATACTGTACTGCAAGTAACTATTACATCAGATTCCAAACACACTGCATTGCTACTGAACAGCAAAATTCTAAATTTTACTTAATGTGACATGTTTATTTGATGTGAGGACATTATAGTAGTACCACACATATTTGGAATGATGTATCCCACCAAGTTTTACCTCTTTTGCTGTGCTGTACATCTGGCACGGCACGACTGTGCTCCGCAGGAACATCATGATTCGTGTCGAGCTCTGCACATAAATTTCAAGTAATTCATGGTTAATATACGAATTTGTGTTCAGTACCTGTCAACTTTGTGTGAATTATATTTTACTCTGCCAAGGTTCAACACATAAACGTATCTACTCAATAAGTTGAAAATTGATACATACCCTCATTCAGAAGTGATTTTACTATTTCACACCTTTCTTCAGCATTTGGAACAGCCAGAGAAATATTACGTGCTGTTTTCTTCTTGGTAGAAAACAGCCTCCTCTGTGGCATTAGCATTCTTTTGTGGCCCTTATCTGTTTGTCTGACGTAACCGTTTCGGGCTCGAACAGCTCCTACATTTCAATTTAAGGATAACACAGTTCTTTGGCCAACTGCAGTTCAGTCTCCGTCATTCCACTGACAATATTGGAAAACACTGAAATAAGCTTCTGTTTCCCTTCTCACAATGATTTTGGTGTTTTTGAAACAGATTTTGTGCTTACTTCGGCTAATATTGCTGTTCTCTCACTGGTGGCTTCAACATCAACACCAGTACCCAGTACCTCTGGACTTTGCAGGGAATTTTCACCGACACTGTCATCTCGGCAAACAGTGTGAATGTGCTTACACATATTGAATCTAATACTGTAATCCATACATGTACAGTGATACCTATGTATGCATACATTGCAATCACTACATTTTAATTTGCACTCATAGTTGACTCTGTTATCTTTCACAATGTACACCTCTGAAGATGATGTGGATAGCACTTCCCAACCACCATCTACCTCAGTCATGAGGTCCATTAACAAACTAGTTTTGTGCTTATTACGAATGTCTTGAACTTTGCTTGTAACCTTCCCTTTTACATTCGCTATAAGCCAGTCAAACATCTTGGCTGGAACTAGGGACATTAGTGTAGATATGCCTTTGTCCAGTCGTTTTATCTGTCTTGCATTACCATGTATCTCCTTTAACGTCCTATGCATACTCTCCACATGCATGTTGGTATTGAGACCAGCATACGTTCTGTGACAGTAGGCCCAACACTCCACATTTCCCTCATAGTGTGTCTTGAAGTATGAAGCAAATTCTGATGTGTCAGGGTCACTACTGAGCTTCTGCAATGCTTTTTGCAGTGATTCCTGAAACCTACTTACCTTTCTCAGCATTGACACTGATTTAATAAGCTGATACACCTCATTTCTTTTATCCAGATCTGCAATTTTCCGCTTGATATTAGTTTTCCATGCTCTGTCCATATGCCAGGTACAATAGAGTCTCATCTTAGGAGCACCCATTGTCCTGTTCCATGCAATACTGTATGACTCTGCCAAATCAGACATGAATACATTGGGGCAAACTGGTACAACCTGTGATTTTACATACTGTAAAAATATACTTAAAACATCGGCGTCCTTCCTGTTCGAAATTAGAAAAGCACATGGGAATCCTTGCCTGAGATCATCCAGTACTAAGACAGCTCACACTTCGAAATCATACACGTTAAGCCCATGGGTTCCATCAATACAGATACAGTCTTCTCCATATTTTGATAACATTTCGCGTTGTGCTCTGTTGATTGTCACTTCCTCTGTTAGGCAGTCCCAAGGAAGGTGGAGTGCTAACTTACGTGCTCTGTTTTGTATTGTTTGGAGCCACCTTAAGTTGGTGTCGGCTGCGTTTCCCATACCACGGACGCGTATTCTAATAGAGGACGGATGGCGGCCTTGTATAGTGTGAGGCGGTCATGATGTGGAAGCGTGGAGGTCTGGTTGATCAGGGGTTAGAGAGTCCGAGTCGCCCCAGTGCTTTCCCCCCGATTTCTTCTATGTGCTGCCTCTCGGTTACACGACGGTCCGGAATGACCCACAGGTATTGTGCTGTTGCACTCCATGGGACAGGGACTCGGCGTACCGTCACCGTTGGAGCGTCATCACGGTAGTGGCGCGTAGCAATGATGAGCGCTTGTGATTTCTCACCGTTGTATGTTAGGCGCCACTTTGTTGCCCACTCAGCGAGGGCGCCTGTGGCCGACTGGAGACGCTGCTTGAGACCGTTGACACACCCGCTGCGTGAAAAGATTGCCGTATCTGGTTGGTTGGTTGGTTTGGGGAAGGAGACCAGACAGCGTGGTCATCGGTCTCATCGGAATAGGGAAGGATGGGGAAGGAAGTCGGCCGTGCCCTTTCAGAGGAACCATCCCGGCATTTGCCTGGAGTGATTTAGGGAAATCACGGAAAACCTAAATCAGGATGGCCGGACGCGGGATTGAACCGTCGTCCTTCCGAATGCGAGTCCAGTGTCTAACCACTGCGCCACCTCGCTCGGTCATTGCCGTATCGTCCGCGTAGAGAGCGAGATGGACCTATCAGTATGCGGAAGGTCGGCGGTGTATAGGGCGTAAAGCATTGTCCCAAGGACCGAGCCTTGAGATGCACCCGCAAGTACCTGGCGCTCCTTGGAAATTCCACTGTCACACTCGAACGTGAAACGTTCTGCCCTGTAGGTAGCTCTTGATGAGCTTCACGTGTGGCACAGGTACACCCAGGTCAAGTAACTTGAACGTTTGGTACATCGTCTGTAATTTGCGCAGTCTCTTCACCGCAGAGTTTGCACTTTGGAGTAAAGTCTTTGTGAGGTACTCCTGTTTTTACACACACTTCGGTGGCGTGTTGCTCACCGCACTTGAACAATACTTAGGCATTCCACGGTACTTTGTCGAGTGGCCGAGTTCCAGGCAGCGGAAGCTATGGGTGTATGCAGCTTCGTTACGAAGCACTTCTGCACACACTACCAAGTTGCCTATGCGCTTCAATTGGAAAAGCTTCCGGTTTTCCGCAGTGTTATTTGCGATCACCAGGAATAGCGGGTTGCGTCCTTTAATGCGCTGTTGTTTCATCCTAATTACTTCCTCAACGCAGTAACCCACTTGCTTCAGGTCTTCTTTTACCTCTTTGTTTCACGGTGCGTGGGATCTTGCGGAAGACAACCTTCTGGGGCTTCTACACCTTCAGCTCTAATAGGAAGAAGTTCCAGCCCCATCTGGTGCATACCTCGTCGACTTTCATAAAGTGTTCGGCAGTTTTCACCTTAACTTTGTGAAGATCATCGCCTGACACATTGACGCTGTAGTTATCCTTGCCAATCAGCATGTTAAGTGCTCTTTGTAGCTCACGAAAGTGGCCTTCGAACTTGATTACGAGCGGCGGCGGTGCGTGACGCTGCTGCGGCGGTGGCAGTGTCAGCTCCTCGTCTTCAGAGTCGCTGAGTGCTTGGAAGCTGTTGCCAGTGCCTACTGGTGCTGCTGTCGGCTGACGTGTGGTTTTCGCGGTCTTCGTAACAGTTTCGAAGCCGTCGTTGTCTACTTTAGAATCCCTCGCGCGGCGGCGAATTTTTGTACAGGTTTTCGTGTTGTTTTGCGCAATTTCCTTGCGGAATTTGCGCACGTCCGGGGCTGAGGCGTCGTCGTCAGATTTCTGCCTCTTCCTCGAGGCACGTGAAGTTGTTGCTTGGGTGAGTCCCACAAGAAGCTGGAGCGCTTTGTCGCTGTCCTGCTGCGCGGTGGGGACGTCCACTGGCGTCTCCAGAGGCTGCTGCAACGACGCACAACACTCGCGAGAGATCGTAAGCATTGTTTCACTTTCGCGGGTGAAGCGATAAGCGTGAGCACGGCTCGTACTGCTACCGTCGACGCCCGTTGGGGGAGAGTACTACTATCAGAGACGCTCGGTAGCGCCTCTGACGTACTCGCCTGGATCCCGTAAGCGTCCAGGGACGCGGCCCGTCCGCTGGAGCAGTCGGAAGCGCATTAGCGGTGTGTGTGTCTCCTTGTGCTTCGGTTTGGATTTGCTGTGGATTTCCTACCGCGCAACACCTGGGTTTGGAGAAGTCTATAATAGCATTTTTCTATTGTTCCTTTTAATATGTGGTTTGTACTTGTTAGGGAAAGTCTTTTGGTTGGCTATGTTGCTCAGCACTGGAGCTTTGAGATCATTCGTGGGTTGCTTGGTTATTAAAGGCGCAACAGGTCTGGCCACCTGGTGGTGTTTGACCAGTGTGGCCTATGTCCGAGCTCGCGTATCAGAGGATTGCTTTCTTACTCGATGTTGTCGTAGAACTTCTTGACGGTTTCTTTCAACCGCCTTCGAAGTGGCAGAATGTCGACGACGACGTGTAGATCCTCCAAGCGAAAATCTCGTGGGAGGTGGAGTGCCAAATTCATAGACCTATTTTGGATCGTCTGAAGACGGCGTAGGTTAGTCTCCGCTGTGTTACCCCATACAACCGCTGCATATTCCAGCAGGGGTGAACTGTAGCCTTGTACAGAATGAGACCTAAGTGGGCAGGAAGCGTTGATGTCGGGTTTAGTACAGGGTATAGCAGACGTAGTCTACCCAGTGCTTTCGCCCTCACCTCTTCTATATGTTGGCGCCACGTTAGACGCCTGTCTATAGTGACGCCAAGGTATCTGACACTGCCACTCCACTCTACTCTACTGGACATCCTTGGACTGATATGCATGGCAGTCCCAGTGGAATGTGTCGTCTCGGGATAAGGACTGCAACTTTTCAGCATTGTAGGAAAGTCGACATTTCATTGCCCACTGCGTCAGGTCTTCTGTGGCCATTTTTGGTTGACTTTGGAGGATGGCTGCACTTCTGCTGCGGCCGTAGACTGCGGTGTCGTCTGCCTACAGAGCGAGTTTGATTGGCTCTGTATGCTGCAGGTCCGCTGTGTATAACGAATAGAGGGTCGGGCCAATGACCGAGCCTTGTGGTACACCTGCGAGTATTCGATGCTACGTGCAAATTTCACTGGCACCTCGTACGTGAAACGTTCTATCCTGCAGATAACTCTGCAGGAGTCATAGGCGCGAGACACGTCGAGCAGAAGAGCGCCGAAGTACTCACGTCGGTCAATGGCTCTGAACGCCTCTTCTGTTAAACGCAACAGTTGGTGAACCGTCGAGTGACCCGGACGGAAGCCGAATTGCTCATTGGGCAAGATGCCCTCGTCTTCAATGAGCCGGTGGAGGCGCTGGATGTAAAACCTCTCAAACACTTTCGACAGAGCTGGCAGTAAGCTGATGGGGCGGTAGTTCCTCGCCAAGCAGATGTCTTTCCCTGGCTTCGGAATCGCTACCATCTCAGCGTGTTTCCAGCACCCTGGGTAGGTGCCGGTCTGTAGCATGAGGTTGAAGATGTTTGCCAGAACATCCGCTGCTGTGTCTGGCAGTTGCATCAGCAGAATGTTGGTTACCAGATCAGGGCCTCCTACCTTCCTGCTGTTGAGTGCGCGAAGTTGCGCGGTGACTTCGTGCCGATCGAAGACCCTGTGGACGCCGACCACATGCATCTCGTGAGGGAGCGCCTCCCCGTCTTCTGGCAGAGAGGGATGAGGATCAGGTCATCACACCAATCAGCGCGGACGAAGTTAGCGGCGAAAGCGTCTGCCGAGGCATTTGCCTTCGCATTCGGCTCGCTAACGTAATCCGCGCCGACCTGCAAGGGTGGTATCTTCATTAGGAAAGCTTTCACTGCCTTCCAGGCGGTGCCATTTTCAATGTTTAATTGTGCAATTTTGTCTGCCCACTGCTGTTGCCTGTGTGCATCCACAGCCGCTTTGATATGACTCCGCATCCTATTTAGCGTCCTTTTAATCGCCGGATTTCGCGTCCGTATCCACTCCCGTTGCAGCCGGTTCTTGGACGCAATTTCGTCCAGAAGATGTTGTGGAAGTTGCAGTGGTTGCCTAAAGTTGCCGTCGTCCTCTCTCCTCGCCGTTACGGCAGCTGTAGCGGCTTGGACGATGCCTCTGGTGAGATGTTGTATGGCAACTTCGGCTCCCACTAGCGCTGGAGCCAGTGTTTACTCCAGTGTTTCCGCGACTAACTCCATGTAGCGAGGCCACTCTATATTCCTCAGGTCTAACCCTGTGCGTTCTGGGGGAGCGACATCAGTTTCCAGTTCAATTACTGGCAGGTGGTCTGAGAACATCGCCGTCCTCGTGCTGGCAGTTATGTTTCGTAGTACTCCTTTAACGACGATGATGTCCAGTATGTCGAGCTCGCCTCGCAATGGATATATCGTAGGATCGTGCGGTGCTGTTACCACCGCCTCGTCGCGTTCAGCGAGAATCTGGAATTCGCGGCGGACAAATAAAAGTGGCCGCCGGCTACAAATTCCATTCTTAGCGTTGAAATCACCCCCTAGCAGCACTTGTCCAGGGAGTGGGTAAGAAACTGGCGCCTCGTCTATAATGGAGAGAAGACGGATGGGGCGATTGGTGATGATTATCGCCTGACTCAAGACAAGCCGACAGTCTCGGTGTGTGGTGTGCCAGTACCATGGAACAACACCGCCAAATACTTAGTCGTCACATTAGACCGGCGTCTCAGATGGCAGCAACATGCAGAAGCAATCAGAGGAAAGGCACTGGGTAGATTGAGGCCGCTCTACCCAGTGCTCAACCCCACGACAACGCTGCCCCAAGATGTCGGTCTTACGCTGTACAAGGCCGCCATACGACCGCTGCTGGAGTACGCCGCGGTCTTCTGGGGCAACACGGCCGACACAAACCTCAAACGCCTGCAAACTATTCCAAACAAGGGCGTTACGTCTTGCACTCCATCTACCTAATTATTTCCCCACCGAGGAGCTCCACCACGTTGCTGGTATCAAACCGCTGCGGCAAAGCTTCAGAGAAGCAGCGACAACATTTTATGAAAAAGCCGAGAGGTCAGCAAACCAACTTGGTAGAGGACTCGGCAACCGGCCACACTGGTGAGCATCAATTCGCTGGCCAGACTTGCTGCGTCAATAATCACGCACCAAAACATAACAAGAAGTCCACAGTGCAGGACAGCCTAGGAAGTCATAAGCTTAAACCATACAGAATTCTCCACTTATTGTAGGAAAAATAGCGAGAGGCTATTATAACCTGCAGCCACATCACGTGGAGCAGACACACCTGTTCCACACTTGCACGCACGACGACGACGGAGACGCTCAGCATACGCTGACCAGCAGCCGGTGCGAACACACGCGTGTTCCGTTGAGAAAACTGTAGTTGTGTTCGGCGAGTTGGAGCAGCGCCTTGGGAGTCTTTGCAGTTACCACTGCCGCGACGCGAGGCGCGTCTTCTTGTTGCCGCGGGCCGCTTTGCCGTCCAGTTCGAGCGCCTCAGCTGCCTCGGGGTATCTCCCTGGTACCCCGAGAAGTAGGGCATTTGCATGTCAGGGCCTGGAAGACGACCAGATCCGTCAGGAACTGCTCCCCGGCCAGTATACCCGCGCACGTCAGGCGTTAGGGCTGAGTGTTGGCCGGAAACGTATAACGGTGCCAACAAAAGGGCCGCACTCAGCAATCCTTTGGCAGCCCTTGACTTTGCCGCCCCCACCCCGAGCACGGAGATGGAGGACTCGGTGGAGATCGACGCCGCGAGAGCAGGGACGAGTTTTAAAATAGAAAGGAGGGACCACAAGGGACTGGGCTCTGTACTTAATAACCCGTTAATACAGAATGTCCTCCCACACCTCGACCCTGAAGAGGAGAGGAAGCTAATGCAGAAAGTTATGAGAACCGAAAAACCTATGGAAAGGAGGAGACTAGAACAGCGGAGGGAACAGGCAAAACACGACACGAAATACACAAGGAAAATAGAGAGGAAAGCCGAAAGAAAAATTCTCCCAAAGACGACGGCAAAATTGCTCGTCAGAGAGAAAAGAAAACGCGCCAAGTCACCCAAGCGCATAGTAGGAGCACCCGTGCTTCCCCCCTCCCCCCTAGTTTTTCAAACACAAACAGCCACAGATACGACTGGACAAACTCCAGAGGCTGCAGAACCGCGCCCTCAGGAGGGCAATGAATTTACCTCTCGGATTCCCCATAGATGATCTTGCACGCCGCAGCCGAAATCCCACTCCTGAGAGAGCGTTTCCAAGATCTGGCAAGGGCCTTCTATGAGGGTTCTTCCAGATCAGGAAACGCCCTCATCCACTCCATAGGTCGGTATGACATGTCCCGCGACAAGCACTAGCGCCCCATACCGATCTTCGACGAATAAGTCGAAGAGAAAATCCTAACATCCAATCCCAAATGCTGCTCCTTCCCATATAACACCAAACATCTCGCCAACCTCAGGCAAATACCAGACACACACAGAACATTCGTCACATTTCACAGACACTAAAAAACTACAGAAATAATCACACACGCACGCACACAGCGGAGTAAAAGCCGAAAGGCTACGAACTCCCACTCACACTTCCCCAAAGAGGGGAAAGTAAAAGATGAGAGCAGCAGCCGGAGCCACTCGCTGAGCGGCAGTCGGGCGTTGAGCTAGTCTCCGTCAGTCTGTGACGCGAAGCCATCGGCCCCCGCTTGTACGGGTGACAAACCAGGGGTGTTTTTCGGATGCGCCTTCATTAAGGCGTAGACAAGCACTCATGGCAAATTGCCACTGTCGAGCGAATCTTCGGCTACGATGTCAAGTTGCAGCGACACTTTGGGGCCCTAGTAGCCCGCTACTGGCGGCAACGATGCCGTCTCTTTGTTACCGCCGGCCGCTTTCCCGGTCGGCTCGAGCGCCTCAGCTGCGGCAGAGAACAGCTCTGCTCCTCTGTGTCATAGGGCAATTGCAGGTCAGGGCCTGGTCTCTGGCCAGTGTCCCGCGCCTGGTAGTCAGATAGGACCAAGTTCTGCCGCCGGAAACCTAACGGTGACGCCAACGAAGGCGGCGACTGGTAGTCCCACGGCAGCCCTAGACTTTGCCTCTTTTACTTGGTCGTGTATTCGCCATTAGCGTGTCTGACGCAAGAGAAGTACATCTCTCCCGCGAACCAGCGGTAGGATGTCAATGGCCACCCTGATGATAAGCACAGGGCAGGCACAAGCGCTGGTACAGCCTCTTACCCCCGCACAGAGAAAACACCTCCCTGTCAGCATCCTCCCCAAGCCCACCCCCACTGCCGAATCCAAAAAGATCCTTCCCAAACCTATCCCACCCGTGCAATCAAAGACGCCAATTGCTAGAGGGTCCTCAACTATAGCAAAGCGCATAAAAGACGTTGTTAACAGTGCCAAAAAGCACAAAAGAACAACCGTCAAACGTAAACCACCAAGGAAACCCACATCCACCCAACCGCCCACCACAAGCATCCTCCCCAAGCCCAACCCATAGCCCAACCCAAAACGACCGTTCCTAAACCCCTCCTCCCGCACAAACCAAGACACAACACACTAAAGAACCCTCAGCTCCAGCTAAGCGCATAAAAGACGTAGTGAAAAAAGCCAAAAAGAACAAAAGAGCTACAGTCAAGCGCAAACAGCCAAAGAAAACAGCATTCAACCAACCGCCCATCACCAAGGCACGTTCTCCCTCCCCCTCAGGGAGCGAGGACGAATCAGACCGTCCCCTCGTCATCGACGAATCTCCACACAAAACCCCTACAGACACTGCCGAGCCGCAAATATCCGGCATCGGCGGGGAAGGGTTCCAAAAGGCGCGAAAAAGCGCCCGCCAACCCGCGCCCCAGCAAGCAAGAGGTATTGCCTCCACAAGCAACAAATTCCTACCACTGTCCAATGACGACTATGCTGTACCCGCCACTGGTGATGCGCCACAACCCGCCCCCACACCCTCACACAGACATCCACCCATCATTGCAGAACTTGACTATAATTACGAAGAACTAAATTCCCTCATTAGTAACTGCCTTGGTGAAAAGCAGTTCACAGCAAAGTCCGCCGGAGGGGACAAAATCAAACTGACGTTCAGGGAGTTGGACGATTACACTGCAGTGAAGTCCCCCACTACACCTTACCCACAGCAAGACAACGCCTGATGAAATTAGTAATTCGAGATTTACCCCGGAAAGTCGGCACTGACGCCATCAAGAAAGACCTGAAAAGGCAGGGCTTTGAAGTCAACAGTGTAGCCCAGATGAAACAACCCTACAGCGATAACAAGCGGCCACTGTACCAAGCCAAATTACCTGATACTCTCCAGAACAGGCAAAAACAGATCACACACGTCCTGTCAGTGCCTGCCACCATCGAACCGTTACGTAAGAAAAGCGGCAACGTGCAGTGCTACAACTGCCAAGAGCTAGGGCACGTTGCCAAGCACTGCGATATACCGACGCGATGCATGAAATGTGCAGAAGGGCACCCCACCTCAGTTGCTCTCTACCGAGTGGCGATCCCAAAAGTAAATGCGCGCTATGTGGATAAACAGGCCACGGCGCCTTTTATCGAGGCTGCTGAGTGCAAAAAGCCTACAGGCAACGTGCACAAGGCACCAAGACCTCTGCTATACAAAACACTAACCGCAGCACCGACCCTGCTATCTCGAGAGCACCGACCAAATTGCAGCCGCGACAAACACGACCGACAACTCGGTCGAGACCTCGAGGCACCGCTAGCTATGCGAGCGTCGCAGGCACTGACAGAAGCCAGAAAACCACCCCCACCCTACGCCTAGCCCAGCGGCCGCTCACCTCTAACGGATAAACGCCTAGGGCGACTAGGGAGACGCTCTAAGTCACGGACGTGAGGCAGCCACGTCAGGTGCCGATCGAGCGTCACCCCGAGGTGTTTGCCAATGCGCAACAGGGCCTCCCACGATCGTGACTGGCTGTAGGTTCGGAGGCAGCCTTTTTCTGCTGAAGACGATGGCCTGCCTCTTTGCAGCGTTAAATTTTAGTCGCCATTTAGTGGACCAGGCACCCAGGATGCCACATCCGAGCTGGAGGCGACAGTGCTTCACGGCCGCGTTCATGCTACGGGTGAACAACGCCGTGTCGTCAGCATAAAGTGCTAACCCCACGCGTGCCACCCGCGGAGCGTCGGCTGTGTAGAGGGAGTACAGCAGGGGGCCGAGAACCGACCCCTGCGGCACTCCCGCGCGAATCTGACTATCGGTGGAGATGCCTCCGTCTGCTAGGACGTGGAATGTTCGTCCTGAGAGATACGAGCGCAGAAGGACCACGTGTGACGTCGGTACCCCGTGTACAAAAACTATACACGAGGCCGTCATGCCACACCCAGTCGCAGGCCTTGGAGACGTCGGGACGCACCGCCCCCTAGGTACTCCCGCGTCTCCAGCGCTCGCACCGTCTGCTCCACCAGGCGCAACAGCTGCTAGTCGCCGTTCGTACTTTTTTCTGTCTTTGCCCGTAAGTCCCGCGATGGCGTTGGCAAGCAAGAGCTTGGACTTCGACATTCCTTTGGCAGACTCCTGCTTCCGTCCCGACATGGAGCAATTCACACAGTCCCCAGTGGTCCTCACGGTCACGAGAAACGCAGAGACGCCTGGCAGTTACGCGGTCCAAAGGACTGACCACACGGACTGCCAGGTCGAAATGAGCCCAGTAACTGCCTAAGGTTGGCACTGTTAGCTGTTCAGCAGACGGATCTGACGCTATCACGCGCGGGTAACTGGCCATCGACCAGGCCCTGGTGTGCAGTTTGCCCTAACGTGGGAGGAGCATGGCTGGTCTCTGCGGCAGCAGGAGTACCTGTGCAGCTGAGGTGCTCGACGTGGCCGGAGAAGTGGCGCGCGACAGCAAGAAGGCGCGCACCAAACCGCGCCAACGACAGCCCGCAAAATGCAACGGCAATTTCGCCCACCAGACGCCGTCTTAGGTGCCGGTGCCAATTCGTAGTGAGTGCCCGTCTACGTTTTAATGAAAACACATCCGAGAACACCCCTTGTTTGTCTCCCGTAGATGCGGGGGCCTATGGCTTTGTATCACAGACTGACAGAGACGCTGCTTGACGCCAGACTGGCACGCAGCGAATGCCGGCGCCGGCTGCTGCTTCTCTCTTTTTTTTTGTCTTCCTTAAGAGGGAGTGCAAGCGGCGGTTATTGTCGCCTTTGGATATTTCCTCCTCTTTTCTTGTGTGATGTTATATATACTGTTCTTTTGTTAGTTGCTGTTTGTTGGGAGTTGTGGTTTATCTTATTCTGCTACTCCAGGCGTAGCAACTTGGGACTTTTGTATTTGTCCCTTTGTTGCTCGTATTGCCCATGGGTGTTGATGAGTTCATTTTGTGAGTTTCGCGCTGTGGCGTAGAAAGCTTCTGCCAGGGCACGGAAACGCGTTGCGAGTGGGTGAATGTCTGCAGCCTCATGCAGGTCTGCCGCGGGGGCGCGTGGGGACGTGTAAGGCGCGTCTTAACGCTCTATTTTGTACTTCTTGTAAGCGATCTACCGTCGATCTGGCTGCATAGCCCCATACAGGGCACGCATATTCCAGTATCGGTCAATTAGACTTCCATAGATCGCTACTCCTGTTGCGGGATCGAGGGAACTAGTGCTGTTCAATGCAGGGTACAGAAGCTGGATCCTGGCGTGGGCCTTTCTGCGAAGCTCCTCTATGTGACACTTCCATGTCAGGCGCCTGTCAAGGGTGACACCGAGGTACCTCGCAGAATTTCTCCATGGCAGGTTCTGCCCCTGCAATCGCAGCAGTTGGTATGGCTGTCTTGGAGGTCGGCGTTTTCCGTAGAGTCTAGTGAGCAGCATGCCTTGTGTTTTATCTGAATTGATTATGATGCTTCACTGCTTGGCCCAGTTTTAAGTCCTGTTTAGGGCGGTTTGCAGTCGCCTTGTAACCAGGTTCCTGTTTGTCGTGCATGAGAAGAATGCAGAGTCATCTGCGTATTGTGCAGTGTGTACATGCTGAGTCGTAGGGATGTCAGCAGTGTAGACGTTGTAGAGGACGGGTCCCAGGACCAAACAGTGGGGCACGCCTGCACTGATTCTTCTCCTGGTCGACAGGGATCCATCGATCTTAACTGAGAAGGTCCTACCGGAGAAATAGTTTTTTTACGATTTTGACGATCTTTCCGGGGAAGCCATGGATGGACATCTTATGTAGTATCCTGGTGTACCAGACTAAGTCAAAGGCTTTTACTACATCTAACAAGACAAGCCCGCAGTAGTCCTTTCGGTTGAAGCTGTCTGTGGCTGCTTCAACCACCCTCATGATTTGCTGGGGGATGGAGTGTCTTTGCCTAAAGCCGAATTGGAATTTCGGCAGAATCTGCTCTCTTGTGATATGGTCCTGTATGGGGGTTAGTAGGAGGCACTCGTAAAGTTCACTGAGGGTAGACAGTAGACTAATTGGTCTATAATGTTATGGGAACACCGGGTCTTTTCCTGGTTTCGCGATCGCAATGACTTCTGCATGCTTCCATTGCACCGGGAATTTTTGTGATCGCGTCAGTTCATTAACTATGTCTGTCAAGTGGGTGATTGCCAGAGGCAGGAGGAGTTTCAGTAATTCGTTTGTGACCTGGTCGTGTCCCGGGGTCTTCCTGGTGGGCAGGGACTTGATGCAGTGCGCCATGTCTTCAGTACTGAAGAGCAGAGGAAGTCATCTTCGTCGTCTGCTTCCAGAAACACGGCCAGTTCTCGGCAGACTGTTGCGACGTGTTCTCTGTCCTGTACTTCTGCTGGTCTGAACTGCTTTTCGAACACGTCGGCTAGCGCGTTATCTTTGTCGGTGAGGCTAAACTGCAGTTCACGTTCGCCGTGCAGTGGTGGCATTTTCGCGAGTCTTTTCGTAAACTGCTTGGTGGCTTGTCATAAACTGCTGTCTTCTAGTTTGAGAACTCAGAGCCTTGCACTCCATTGTTGGTTGCGATACTCGTCGAGATCTGCTTTCAGCTCTCTCTGTAACCTCCCTGTTTCTGGCGAGCTTCCACTCTTTGGCAATCCTGTTTTTGTGCCGTATTTGCGCAAGCAAGTGCGGGGGCAGTTGTCTGAAGCGGGGGGGGGGGGGGGGGGGGGGGGGCCGCAGGAGGCGGTGTGGCTCCCTCAGCAGCTTGTAGGATCGCTCTTGTGAGGTCGACTAGCGCCTGTTCTGCTGTCTCTGCAGTTGGGGGCGGGGTCTGGGCAAGTTCAGCTGCTACTACGTTGCTGAATTGCTCTTTATTGATGCGCTTGTACGTCGCATGCCATTGTGGGATATAGAGCCATTCTCCCATGTCCACCTCGAAAATCACGGGATTGTGGTCCGACGTCGCGGATACAAAGCCCACCAGATTCTTTGTAATGGCTATGTCGAGGACGTCCGGTCTTCGTCCGTTCTTTGGGAAGTGTGTCGGTTCCTCTGGGCCCCATATTTGTAACTGGTGTGTGCGCGCGAGTCGTTGCAGTTGTTGACCAGCTTGATTTCGGTGTCTCGAGTTCCAGTCCGCATGTTTGGCGTTTAGGTCCCCTCCTATTAGTAGTTTGCCTCTAATACGGCTTAGTGCAGCTATGTCGTCCTCTTCTAGTCTTTGGGAAGGCGGGCGATACACTGCAACGACTGTTAGGGGGCCAGTTACTGTGGCCACTTCAGTTACCGCCGTTTCTATATCGTTTCTGTAACAATTGTAGTTTGTCACACAAACTTAGTCCAGGTTTGAGGAATGTTTCGCGCACTAGGCATATGTAAACGTTTTCGTCCTGCATGAATTCTCTAAACTCCATGGGTTGGCGAGTAAGGTTGTCTGCGTTAAACGCGCATATCTTGAGACCTTGTATATTAGGTCTTCTATTCATGTTGGGGGACAGGCTTTCCTGAGGTTGTCTCTGCTACAGGCGACTGCTGTGCTGACGATCTGAGGTCGGCCGGGAGGTGGGTCAGTGTTGCTAGAATACCTACTAGCTGGGTCATCTGCGCCTGTAGCAGTCGGATGGGCGACGCGAGTTGTTGGATTGCAACAGACTCGACTGCCTCTCGAGGACTGGTTTGTGGCGGACAGGGAGGACGGACTTCCCTAGGACTTTCGTCAGTTTGGGGAACCTGGTTACTACTGTGTTGTGGTGGAGGTAGGTGGTTTGGTGGGTCACCGACAAGTGCACAAGAATAGGCGATGGAGGCGAAGACTTGTGTTTTGACAGTGTCGTTTTGTCTTCTCTGGTGGGGGAGGTGGCCAGGGTGCTGGTGTGTTTTTGTTGTACTGCGGTGTTTTGCTGTTGCTGTTTCTGTTTTTGCCCCTCTGCCTGTCTCTTAAGACCTCTGTACTCGGGACGTCCTAAGTAGCTAGCTGGGTGTGCTCCGTTGCAGTTTTCACAATTCTCTTTACCCTCCCCCCTTGGTAGTTTGCACCGCTCGTAAGTGTGTTGTTCAGCGCATCTGATGCACACCACTGGCATCGTACAGTCTCACGCGATGTGTCCATGGGCCTGGCAGTTGTAGCAGCACCCTGGGCCCGATTTCTTTTTTAGTTTGTCGGGTGTGACCACTAATGCTGTCCGCAGCTCGTGATCGTGCGGTAGCGTTCTCGCTTCCCGCACCCAGGTTGCCGCGTTCGGTTCCTGGCGGGGTCAGGGATTTTCGCTGCCTCGTGATGACTGGGTGTTGTGTGATGTCCTTAGGTTAGTTAAGTTTAAGTAGTTCTAAGTTCTAGGGGACTGATGACCATAGATGTTAAGGCCCATAGCATTAGTGGTTCAAATGGCTCTGCGCACTAAGATCTTTTTGACCTCCCAGATCTTTTGGTTTTTTGCAGAGTCTGGGAGGGTGACCGTATGGAGGGGCCAGGGTCGGTTCGGTCGCGTCAAGACAACTGAGCTAACCTCGAACGCTTCCTCCTGCAGGAATTTTTTAATGTCCGCAGTGTCAGTGGTGTGTGGTGTTGTATCTAGACAAGACAGCCTAGACACAATGAGAGGAAGCCGAAAGGCACGCGCTTAAACTCACGCAGGCTGGCGTGAGGTCTGAAACAGGATACGTAATGAATGCTATAAAGAAAAGCACGTAGCTTCTGGAATACTTAACTTTAATCCATAATTGTAGAACATCGCTCTTGATGGTACATGCTTCATATAATAATCAATTGAATACGGCGCCTTGCTAGGTCGTAGCAATTGACTTAGCTGAAGGTTCAAAAATGGTTCAAATGGTTCTGAGCACTATGGGACTCAACTGCTGAGGTCATTAGTCCCCTAGAACTTAGAACTAGTTAAACCTAACTACCCTAATGACATCACACACATCCATGCCCGATGCAGGATTCGAACCTGCGACCGTAGCGGTCTCGCGGTTCCAGGCTGCAGCGCCTTTAACCGCACGGCCACTTCGGCCGGCACTTAGCTGAAGGCTATGCTAACTATCGTCTCGGCAAATGAGAGCGTATTTGTCAGTGTGGCGTCGCTAGCAAAGTCGGCTGTACAACTGGGGCGAGTGCTAGTACGTCTCTCTAGACCTGCTGTGTGGTGGCGCTCGGTCTGCGATCACTGACAGTGGCGACTCGCGGGTCCGACGTATACTACCGGACCGCGGCCGATTTAAAAGGTACCACCTAGCAAGTGTGGTGTCTGGCGGTGACACAACATGTGGTACCCCACGTTTTTCTCAGTATCGTCTGCTTGATGTACCCTGTCATCCGCAGATTCTCCCATCATGTTGAACCTGTTGGTGGTGTGGATTGGGGCTGGCGTGACTAAGACGGGGGATCGGCTGGCGGTTTTTCTTGCCAGCGGGAATCCGTCATCATCTGTTTCGTGTGTGTTGGCTCCTGCGCTGCTTCCGCGTCGTTCGCCTCCCCTCAGCGCACACTACGGCAGCGCTGCAAGGTTCTTCCGCTCCAACACTCTCTCGCGTCGGCGAGCCCGCGGCAGCGGTATCGGTTTCTTTCCGCCCCGCGTGCGCGCAGACGCCGCCTCCGCGCTTTCGTGCTTATGCGTGTTCACCTCGGCGCGCAGCTGTGCGGCCGCCTCGGGACGCGCGCAATCCGTCGCTGCGCTGGCGCTTTGTTCGGCTGCCTGACCCTGCTGGCCGCCGCTACACGTGGCCTGGTCGACCTTTGTGCTGGCAGGCGCGGTCGGCTCAGGCGCAACCGACCCGGCCGCGTCAGCAACTTCCGGCCGCCGCGCAGCGATGGGTTTAAGCGAGGTGGTCTTGCGCTTTTTTGTCGGTGACCCAGATGTAACCTTTTTGATGCGTTTTGGTGACCTTTTTGCCTTCATGTCCGTATTCTTATGTAGGCGGGCGCTGGGTGGTATTTTGTCACCCTTGGGCACAATTTTCGGTGGTTTCCATGCTCTTTCGAGTTTCTTTTCGTACTTTTTCCTGCCCTTTCCGGTGAGACCCGCAATTGCGTTGAGCAACAGCAATCGCGATTTCGGGCTCATCCCGCCCTGGCTGCCTGTTAGGCCCGTCCTGTTGACCTAGTAGCAACCAGGGGAATTTTCTTTTTGTGTTACCGTGATACTCTTGGGATGTGTTCCATGTCGAGACGCGGAAAGGTTGGCTGCCAAGGGTTGTTGGTCTCACGGTCGGACCCATCTGCCAGATACCTAACGGTGCCAATAAAACGCTAACAAATCTGACACGCGCGGGTATCTGGCCGTTGACCAGGCCCTGATGTGCAGTTTCCCTACTCTTGGGGGGAGCAGAGCTAGTCTCTGTGGCAGCAGGAGTACCTGGCACAGCCGAAGTGCTCGAACCGGCCGAAAAAGCGACCCGCGGCAGCAAGAAGACGCCCACCGAGACGCGCCAACCCGCAACGACAATTTGCTCACAAGCCGCCGACAAATCAGCCGCCCGTCCCGCAATCTTCTTCTAACTCCGCTCCCGATTTGAGAAAACCAGCCAGCACCGGCTCTGTTGCTGCTCTCATCTTTTACTTTCCCCTCTTTGGGGAAGTGTGAGTGAGGCGTTTGTAGCCTTTCGGCTTTTACTTCCCTGCGAACGTGTGTGTGTGATTTTTCTATAGTTTTTTGGTGTCTGTGATGATTGTTGTGAATGTGTCTGGTACTTGCCTGAGGTAGGCGAGTTGATTGGTGTTATTTAGGAAGGAACAGGATTAGGGATTTTCTCTTCGACTTAATCGTCGAAGCTAGTCATACGGCGCTAGTGCTTATCCCGGGACATGTCATACCGACCTAGGGAGTGGATGAGGGCGTTTCCTGATCTGGAAGAACCTTCATAGCAAGCCCTTACCAGATCTTGGAAGCGCTCTCTCAGGAGTGGGATTTCAGCTGCGGCGTCCAGATCATCTATGGGAAATCCAAGGGGTAAATGCAATGCCCTCCTGAGGGCGCAGTTCTGCAGCCTCTGGAGTTTGTCCAGGTGCTGCTTTGCCGTGTATCCCCAGACAGGGCACGCATATTCCATTACTGGCCAGATCAGGGCCAGGTACACGTTTACTGCTACTGGGCATGGAAGGGAGTTGGTTGTGTTCAGGATAGGGTATAGGATGGACATTCTGGCGCACACCTTCCTGTTGACCTCGTCTATGTGGGATTTCCACGTGAGACGAGAGTCCATGGTTACGCCAAGGTATTTGGCGGTTCTGCGTCAGGGGAGTAGGGTTCCGAGCCTGCAGGTAATCAGCATTGCCTGCGTCTTCTCAGAGTTGATGGTGATGCGCCAGCAACGGGCCTAAGTTTCCGTGTCGTCTAAAACCCTTTGTAGCCTACGGATGACCAGGTCCTTGTTCGCGTTTCTCGTGTAGAAGGCTGTATCGTCAGCATACTGTGCAGTGTGCACCAGGGGGGCCGTTGGAGGGTCTGCAGTGTACAGAGTGTACAAAACGGGCCCCAGGACCGATCCCTGTGGCACGCCGGCACGAATACGCCTTTTGGTGGAGGTGGCAGTTTCTACTTTGACAGAGAAAGTCCTATTCGTGAGATAGCTTTTGATCAGCTGAAGTATGCTCCCGGGGAACCCTTGTGTGTACAACTTCTAAAGTAGCCCTCTATGCCATACTGCATCAAAGGCTTTGGCTACATCTAGTAGCACTATCCTGCAGTAGCCTCTGTGGTTGAAGCCTTCTGTAGTTGCTTCAACCACTCTCATGACCTGTTGTGGGGCACAGTGGTTCTGCCGGAACCCAAATTGGAAATCTGGCAGGAGCTGCTCTCTGGCAATATGTTCTTGTATGGGTTTTAGCAGGAGGCGCTCATAGTTCTTGCTGAGAGTTGGCAAGAGGCTAATCGGCCTGTAGTGCTGCGGGAATAGAGGGTATTTCCCTGGTTTGTGTATCGCGACCACTTCCGCATGTTTCCAACAAGCTGGGAACGAGTAATCTCGTTGAGGACGTTCGCGAGGTGTGTGATCGCTGTGGGTGGGAGATTTTTGACTAACTGATTAGTGACACTGTCGTGCCCTGGCGCTTTTTTTGTAGGGAGGGACCTAATACTCTTGCCACGTCCTCGGGGGCAAAAAGTATGGGTTCGTCCTCTGGGTTCTCCTCAGCATTGAGAAAGACAGCCAGTTGACGACTGACTACCTCTTCATGCTCTTCATCTTGGGGTTCTGCCGCTTGGAACTGCTTCTCGAAGGAGTCGGCGAGGGCGTTGGCCTTTCCAGTATGGCTGTAGACCAGTCCCCGCTCGCCGTGCAGTGGCGGCATTCTAGCGCGTCTTTTTGTTAAAGCCAGCGCCGGCAGGGTGGGGGTCCATTTTTAGAACGCATCTTATCCGACTGTCAGAAATTTTAGAAGCAACATCTCACCAACTTCTGTCCGCCGCGGTCCCCCCTGGGGTTCCCGCGGCCATCTCACATGATACAGCCCAAACAGAACACACACAACACCTCTACAGACAATGCACTCACTCATGACACGATAATGGGGGACGTTCGAAAACACAAACGGAAAAACGATTCGAACCAAGGAGGGAGTTCTTCCGAACCCAAGCGGAAACTCGATCTCCGAAATGACTCCGACATTGACTCAGACTCAGATCAAGAAAACTTAGTAATTGACGAAAGTCAAATGGAACAAGAACCGATCATAGAAGCGCAGTTACCAACCAAAAACAGGTTCAGTGAGCTACCAGACAATGACGCAGGGGACAAACCGGCCCCAGCTAAACCCTCTGAGAAACGACCGCGAGTGCCGCCAATTGTCGTATATGACACAAAAAACTACCTCAAGATTCTAGAGGCACTCAGACCAAAGCTCGTAGGTTCTCTGAACACGAAATCTAGAGGGGGCAGAATCACCTTTCAGTTCCGCTTCCCCAGGACTTTCAAAAACTCATCACCATTCTCAGAAACGAGAACATACAATATTACACACACGAGTTAACACCAACCAAACCTTTAAAGGTGGTAGTCAAGAAGCTCCTGACCACTATGGATCCGAAACTCATAGAACAGGCTCCTCTCGAGCGGGGGTACCCAGTATTGAAAGTTGCCCAAATGTCTACACTCGACGAGTGACAGACCGAAAAGCGACTCCAGCCGAATTTTCAAGTGCACCTCGAAAACACTGAAGAAGCCAGAAAAATTTACGAACTAAAGTCACTCCTACCCTTACAGGTGAATGTAGAGCCCTACAGAACGCCAAAAGGCCCGACACAGTGCCATAACTGGCAGGGTTTCCAGCATGGCGCCAGGCACTGTAATCTTCGACCAAACTGCGTGAAATACGGCAAAGACCATCAAACGAAAGACTGTACAAAGCCTTTTCAAACAACCCCGACCTGTGCGAACTGCAAAGGCCCACATACAGCTAATTTTAAAAAATGCCCCACACGCTTAGCAATCGTCCAGGCGAGACAGAACAAGGCACAGTCAAAGGCAGCCCAAAGCAAGCCACCCCCACCTCCACCTCCAGCCCCAGCTATGGATACTAAGAACTACCCGCAAATGAAGAAAGGAAACTCACGACATCCCCTCTCCAATCCTTGGGCTACGCAAAAGAACGCACAGCCAACTTCCTCAACAACAGCCACAGTACCACCTGAACAACCGCAAAATTCTACTGCTCCTACCGCCTCACCCGGCTTAGGTGCTGATCTGAGGGACATCCTAGGCCTTCTGTCCCAATTCAACATTCCGAAACTCCTGCACACAATACAGGAAACTGCAGCTAAACTCCGACAAGCATCAGACCCAATCACAAAGATCAGTATCATTTTCTCCGCCGCAGTGACCATTCTTAGTCCCTAATCAGGAGGTGAATATCATGAATTGGAATGCCAATGGCGTTCTCGACCAAAGGAACGCCTTGCAGGAGTTCCTTGACTCGCACAGGGTAGACATTGCCCTAATCACTGAAACACACCTGGAACCCAACACCACATTCAAAATCCAAAACTACACAGTCGCTTGAGCGGACAGACCAAACAGACCTGGAGGGGGGACGGCTGTGCTCATCAAAAACAGACTCGCCTATCGCCAAGTGCAACTACCAAGACTACGCAGAGCTGAGGCCACTGCCATTGAAGCCAAAATAGGGGGTAGACTAATGCACATAGCGGCAGTCTACAACCCCCCAGGGACGCCAAACCTCCAGACAAACGATCTAGACGTCCTATTCGGCCAGGCAGACACAGTCATACTAGGGAGTGACCTTAACTCCAAACATGGCGACTGGCACTGCAGAGCCACAAATACAAACGGCAGGGTACTACGCCCGTACCTGAATGCACGAAGGAATATTGTAGTCATAGCACCAGATGTTCCGACCCATTACCCGTACTACCCAAACCATAGGCCAGACATCCTCGATATCTACTTGTTAAAGAACATCAGACTCCAGGCATAGGTCAGAGTCATCAACGACCTGGACTCTGACCACAATTCTGTAATTCTTACCCTGAGAGGCGACCCCACAAGACAAGTAGATACAAGAACAATAAGGACATCACACACGAACTGGGAGAGGTACACCAGCTTGACAGAGCAGACAACACCACCTGTAGCTCGCCTTCAATCTAGAAGTGACGTTAACAGAGCTATAGGAGAGATAACCAAAGTCTTAACAGAGTGTGGCAAGAAGGCCACAATTACTATCGCTCATACAACCTCCAGAACTGATCTCCCACAACACATACAGGACCTCCTAGCTGAGAAGAAGTACTATAGGTACAGGTGGCAGACCTACAGAGACCCTGCCGACAGGGCACAGATGTGCCGCCTGGCCAGGAGGGTCAAACGAGAACTTCGAATGCACAGAAGTGACTGCTGGGAAGATCTCTTAACAGAAACGGAGAGTACACCAGATAAGTTCTGGAGGGTAATCAAGACAAGCAAAACAGGCATCACCTCGCTCCAGCCACTTCACGGCAGGAACGGTATAGTCTACGAACCGCAAGAAAGGGCAGAGGCTATGGCCGATTCCCTAGAACTACAATTCAGAAAACCTACTACTAACGATCAGGAAAGTGACGACCACGAAGAGCAGGTGATCGCTCATGTTAACAGGTTCCTCAGGGCCCCAGTCACAACTTCATTTACACCGGTAGGAGTGGAGGAAGTTAGCACGATAATAAAAACAATAGGCAACAAGAAAGCAGGTGGACCAGACAAAGTCAGCCCACTGCACCTCAAATACCTCGTACCAAACGCCCTGGAATTCATCATCACGACAATATTGATTGCCTACCTGGAGAGGAACTACTTCCCACTCCCATGGAAGAAAGCGAAAGTAATTACCATACCAAAGCCACAGAAGGACCATCTCTTTCCCCAAAATCACAGGCCGATATCACTCCTGTGCTTTTTGGGGAAAGTTCTCGAAATAATAATACTGAAAGAACTAGACAAATTCCTAAAAGAAGGCAACATAATCATACCAGAGCAGTTTGGATTGAGGCGAGAACACAGCACGATCCACCAGGCTACGAGACTAACGGAGTACATATGCAAGGCCAAGAATGTCAGGCATAGTATGGGCGCGGTCTTTCTCGACATAGAGAAAGCCTTCGACCGCGTCTGGCACTACGGCCTGACATACAAACTTCATGAGTACGGTTCCCCAAAACACCTCCTCCATATGCTAACTTCCTTCCTCCGAAACCGAACGTTCTATGTGCACCTACCAGCGGCTGACAGCTCGACCAAACAGATAGAGGCTGGAGTGCCGCAAGGCTCCGTAATGGGCCCAGTCCTCTACTCTGTATATACAAACGACATACCTCAGCAAAGGGGAGGTCAACTATCCCTCTTTGCTGATGACACAGCTGTGTACAGAAGTGGACCAAACCTGCACTTTATCGCTCGCAAACTACAAGAGCACCTTGAGATCATCCAGAAGTGGGCCAACCTGTGGAAGATTAAATCTATTTCATTAAATCTAACAATGACATCCTACGATGAGTGAACATTATAGCCTGAGTTTTTGTGCTGTTTATAGTAGACTGGCAGGATAATATTAAGTACCTAGGATTAATATTCGACAAACGGATGACCTTCAAGCAACACATTACCCAAATCTGCAACAAGAGATCCCAGCTTATTTATCACTTGTATCCTCTCCTAGAAGGGGATGGCCTAACAGTTCGTACAAAACTAAAGATGTATAAGACAATTGTATTACCAGCCATCTTATACGGGTCGGAACTCTGGACTCTCTTCAGGTTCTTGTCGCTAGCCAGTAACCAATCAGTCCATAACAGATTCCTCCGACTGGCGACAAATGCACCCCGTTTCCAGTCAAACCGAAATCTATACAACCTCACAAATTTCCCCCTCATCACCGACATCATTAAACAAAAATCAGAATCATTTTTCACCAAAGCCGCCGCCTCCGAATATCATCACATCCGCAACATTGGAATAAACCCAGAGCACACCATCACCAAATTTCCAAAAATGACAATCACTCGCACATTTCACGTCTAAGCAATCTACACCACTTCTACAGTTACACAACAAATGAAACACCCAAGACGACATCAAGCCATCAGTTTCGTTCATACTAAAATACCAGACAGAAGGCAGGAGCTGAATTAAAGTCTCGGTCCTTTAAAAATCACAGGGGTCATCGAACCCATCCGACACCACACAGGCGGGTGCCACTGTGCGGGGAGACGCTGACTAGAGCGGAGCGCTTGCTGGTGTTACGCGTTAGTGCAGTGCGTTTTCCGCGCGTTTCTGTTAATTCGGCGTTAGTCGGACGTTAGTTTTCTACGTTGTTCCGCGTCGTCGTTTAGTCGAGGCGTTAATTTTCTGCGTTGCTGTTGGTCGTCGCGTGCGTTGATTTCGTCGTTCGCGGCGGAGTCAAAGGCCACGATGGCCTCTTCCTCTGCCGGTTCTCGAGGCTTGTTTCCTTCGTCCGGCAAAAATATTATGTCTTGTGCTGAGTTGCTGTCATACTCGTCAGAATCATGTCTGCCTTCCTCTCGCTCAGTTCACCGTCGGCTGTCGGATCCAACAATCCAGTTTACTCAAGAACATATCAATCAGGCGACCGATCAGACGCAGCAGGACAGCGTTGAGCTGGGTTCTTCCGGCCCAGGGCCGAGTAGCGTAGGGCCAGCCTCCGGCGGAATACGTAACGGTGACAACGATGCCGTCCTGGCCGCCCCTACACCCGGCTCCGCTGACGCTCCAGCGCCTGTTACGCGTCGAAAGTCGACGAAATCAACATCGAAGGCGCGGGATGCTCCGTACTCGCATGCTTCTCGCAAGCATGCACATCCCCCTTCGCTTACCGACTCTGAATCAACAGAATCCAGGGCGCCTGACAGGAAGAAACAATCAACTGGCCGTCAGGACCCTGCTCCGCCTCAAGTGCCTCAGGACGTCTCCGCTTCCCATGCGGCGACCGACTCCAGTCTGGTCGACATGGCGGACGCTTATGAGGTCACAGTTCCGACGTCGAACAGGTATGAAGGTTTAGCTGATGTTACACCAGATGACCACGACTCTCCAGACAATCTGCCGGCTCCTACTCCTGTCAAGGCCACCAAGGTGCCACCTATCATAGTACATGACACGATCAACTACCTCGATCGAGTCAGGGAACTGAAGGGGCACCTGAAGGGTTCCTTTTCCTGTCAATACAAACGAGGAAGTATCCGCTACGAGTTCGAAAATCCGTGAGATTATCGATATATGATCGAGTATCTCAAAGCTCGTGCCATCCAATACCATACATACGATCTCGACCCTCTCAAAATTTTGAAGGTCGTCGTCTGGCACCTTGAACCCACCACCCCTCCCTCTGACGTTAAGGAGGCGCTGGAGGAGCTGGGCTTCACTGTGCAGTCTGTCACCGTTATGCACAAGCAGGTGCCAGACGCACAGGGCAAACTCACCGATGTCAAGTGGCCTCTGTTCGTCGTTGTACTTCACTCTACACCAAATGTTTACGACGTTTACAAAGTCAAATTCCTCCTGCATATGAAGGTTGACGTTGAATCCGACCGCAATGAGTCTGGCTTGACGCAATGCTTCAATTGTCAGCTTTTTGGTCACGGCTCCCGCAACTGCGGCCGTCTGCCGCGTTGCGTCAAGTGTACCGGTGACCATCTTACCCGACTCTGTCAAAAAAAGCCAACTGATCTGCCCAAATGCTGTAATTGCGGTCAGGCTCACCCAGCCAATTATCGCAAATGTTCCGCATACCAAAAAGCACTGGCGAACTCTCGCAGTTCTTCCAATCCCGCAGCCTCAGCGCCTTCGACGCCAGCTGCTCCACCAGCCGATACTGCAAATTTTCCACACCTGCGAGCACGTCGTGCCCCACCTCCACCTTCTTCTTCTGGTACCGACTCAGGGCCCTTGCCACCGCGTCGTCCTGCTTCGCACGCGGCGACAGCTTCCCACTCTGGGGAAGGGTTTGCAGTTCCCCAAGCAGAGCCTTCTGCACCCCCGCCCCCTACCTTCTCCTTCCCCTTTTCTAACCATCTTGCTGATCTTGCTGCCTTGTTGCAGCAGTTCAACATCCACAAAATCATTTCTATTGTCCGTTCCACTATCCACCAACTCAATTCAGCTTCTGATCCTTTCAGTAAACTCATGATAATTCTGTCAGCTTTCATCTCCTACTTCTCCGATGGACCCCAATCTACGTCGCCCTTTCCGTATTATCAGTTGGAACGGCGATGGTGTTCCTCGCCAACGTCATTCTCTTGAGGGCTTTCTCGATGATAGGGGGATCGACATAGCCCTTATTTCCGACACGCACTTGAAGCCACATCAGCAGTTTACTGTCCCCAACTATCATGTATATCGATCCGACCGCGCGGATCGGCCACACGGCGGTACTCTTGTCTTAGTCAAGCAGTGCCTTACGCACCGACTTCGACAGATTCCGCACCTAGAACACCTGGAGGCTACGGCAATTGATATACAGCTATACAGACAGTCCTTGACTCTTGCCGCGACCTACAATTCCCCTGCTCGTGCTATACTCCCGGCCGACTTGGATGTCCTCTTCCGCCTAGGCCCTAAGGTCCTAGTGGGGGGGACTTCAACTCCAAGCACGGGACGTGGGGATGCCGTTCCACCAATGCTAATGGACGTCGGCTGTTCCAATATCTTGAACTCAACGCTCCTATCCGTGTCGTTGCTCCGGATTCTCCCACCCACTTCCACAAAACGGCTCCCTACCGTCCTGACAACGACGTCGACGACGACGAGGCTCACGCCCACGAGACCCGCGTCCATCGTCGGGTCCGTCAGCTCCTTCGCCGCCGTACCGACACCACCTTTCCACCGGTCACACTCCCAGTGGTGGCGGAATACATCAGTCGCATTCCATCCCGTAAGGCCCCGGGTCCCAACGGTATCCGGCCGGCCCTTCTTCACCACCTCTCTCCAGCTGCGCTTAACTACCTGGTTCAACTCTACAACAGCTACATCTCCTACAATTACTTCCCTCCTGTTTGGAAGTTGGCCCGTGTCATTGCCCTCCCCAAACCCCACAAGGATCCACTCTTCCCACAGAACTACCGTCCCATTTCTCTTCTCAACTTCCTCGGCAGATCCTAGAGCGCATTATCCTCTCCCACCTTCAATCCTTCCTTGATGCTCATTCCATCCTCATTCCGCAACAGTTCGGCTTTTGGGCTGGCCATGGCACGGTCCACCAGCTGATCCGCCTTCAGGACACCATCCGCAAGGCGCAGCTGGAGCGTCAAAGTACAGGCATGGTTCTCTACTCGATATCGAGAAGGCCTTTGACCAGGTGTGGCATGAGGGTTTACTCCACAAGCTTGCCGATTATGGCTGCCCTCTCCACATCATCCACATTCTTCGTCGCTTTCTAACTGGGCGATCATTTTACGTTATCCTATATTTCGACAATTTCCATGGGAATGAACTTTCCCTAAACCTGGCAGGTGCGGGATACCACCATGGGCCTCACAGTAAGGCTGATTGCAGTCCAGGGACGCGCCGAGCCACATAGTCAGCTTCCCTAACATCTATGGCACTGAAATTCTCGAACGATACAGACGATTTATAGTCACCTACTTGAGGCCCAATGTTCTTTTCTTCTGAAGCTATGCCATGTCAGAACGAGCCGTACCAGGTCGTGCGTGTGCAACACGACTTTTGCTTTTCTAGAATCGACAGTTTTGCTTTTCTAGATAACACAAACTCGACCACGTCCGGAAATCCAGAAAACAGAGCTGTTCGCTAGCTCTATCGATCCGGCAAAACAAGCCGCTACAGCGCTAGCACACAAGGCGGCGGCCAAGCACACGAGAACCAAGCAGCGAGGCGGGCTCTAGAAAACGGCGGCGAGAGCGCGCGGTGGGAATTTCCAAGGATGGAAGCACAGTAGCGGCGCGGAGCACAAGTAGACGCACGTTCGTCCGCTTCGCAGTCCCACCTCGGAATGGCTGGCCGCACCCGCCGCCCGCTGCCGCCACCGCCACACCGTTACCAGTTAGCCCTGTTGCGGTCGCCGACCAATGCAACGACTCGCGCGTATGCACCAGTTCCAAGTGTGGGGCCCAGAGGAACCCACCCACTTCCCGAAAAACGGGAACAGGGCTGATGTCCTCGACATTGCCCTCACAAAACACATCATGGGTTTTGCGTCCGCAAGTTCAATGAACAGAATGTCGTCGGACCACAATCCTGTCATACTTGAGGTCGACATGGGAGAATGGCTCTCTATCCCACAGCTAACAACCTCACACAAACACACACATTGGGAACAGTTCCGCACCAATATAGCTACAGAACTGACCCATGCCCCGCCTCCAACAGCATACACTGTCGAGCAAACGCTGGAAGACCTCACGAAAGCGATCCTGCAAGCAGCTGAGGAAGCCACGCCTGCGCCAGCGGGTCTCCCCCGCCCCAGGCAACTGCCTCAGCACCTGCTTGCATAAATAAGAAACAAAAACAGGATCGCCAAAGAGTGGAAACTCACAGGCAACAGAAACACAAGGAGGCTGCTCAACAGACTACAAAGAGAGTTGAAAGTTGCGCTCACTGAGCACCGCAACCAGCAATGGTCCGAAAGACTATCAACTCTCAACTTAGAAGACCACAGTCTATGGCAAGCCACAAAACAGTTCACGAAAAGACGCGCTAGAATGCCGCCTCTGCACGGCGAACGTGGACTGCAGTTCAGCGCCGTAGACAAAGCAAACGCGCTAGCCGACGTGTTCGAGAAACAATTCACGCCAGCAGAGGCACAGGACAGGGAACACGTCGAAACAGTTCGCAGACAACTGGCCACCTTTTTAGCGGCAGAAGACGAAGATGAATACACGCCACTCTTCAGCCCTGAAGACGTGGCAGGAGCCATCAAGTCGCTGCCAACAAAAAAGGCACCAGACCACGACCAGCTGACCAACGAACTTCTCAAACATATCCCGCCACCTGCAATAACCCACCTAGCTGATATCTTCAATGAAATTACGCGATCACAAAAATTCCCGACCCAGTGGAAACACGCAGAAGTAGTCGCGATCGCAAAACCAGGAAAAGATCCGGTGTTCCCGCAGCAATACAAACCAATTAGTCTCCTGCCAACCCTCAGCAAACTGTACGAGCGCCTCCTCTTAACCCCGATTCAAGATCACATCAGAAGAGAGCAAATTATGCCAAAATTTCAATTCGGTTTCCAGCAACAACACTCCGCCCCCCTACTAATAATGAGGGTAGTTGAAGCAGCTACAGAAAGCTTCAACCGAAAGGGCTACTGCGGGATTGTCTTATTAATCGTTGCCAACGCTTTTCATTCAGTCTGGCACTCCGGAATCTTGCACAAAATGTACACACAAGGCTTCCCAGGGACGATAGTAAAACTTATACAGAGCTATCAAACCGGTAGGACATTCTCCGTTAAGATCGATAGATCACAGTCGAGCAGGAGAAGAATACGCGCTGGAGTGCTCTAAGGGTCGGTACTGGGTCCTACCCTGTACAACCTATACACAGCCGACATCCCTGTAACGCAGCACGTCCAAACAGCGCAATATGCAGACGACACCGCATTCTTCTCCTGCTCCACGAACAGGAACCTGGCAACGAGACGTCTACAAACAGCACTAAATAGGACAGACTCATGGGCCAAGAAATGGCGCATCTCACTAAATACTGAAAAGACGCAGGCACTAATGATCACAAGACGTCTCGGAAAACGCCGCCCCCTAAGACGACCCATCCAACTGCTGCAGCTACAAGGGCAAAATCTCCTCTGGAGAAACACGGCGAGATACCTCGGTGTGACACTGGACAAGCGACTAACTTGGAAGTGCCACATCGAGGAACTCCGCAAGAAAGCCCTTGGCAGGATGCAAGTACTCTACCCCATACTGGATGAACATAGTTCACTAGACCCCAGCACTGGAGTGGCGGTCTATAGAAGCCTTATTAGGCCGATACTGGAATATGCATGCCCCGTATGGGGCTATGCAGCCAGATCGACAATAGGCCGCCTACAAAAAATTCAAAACAGAGCCCTCCGGCGGGCCCTACACGTACCTCCACGGTTCCCCACAGCAGACCTACATGCTGCTGCGGATATCGAAACACTTCAAACACGGTTCCAACACCTGGCAGAGCAGTTTTATGCCTCAGCCGGAACCGCACAAAACCAGCTTATCAACACACTAGGTCAATACGACCAAGCAAACGACAAATATAAGAGACCAAAATCAATACTCTTCTGAGTAAAGCAAATGAATCACACACCTCTCACCACAACAGCACAACAAAAGAACAGCACATCCCAACACACCCAGTCACAGGGAAGGATATGTCCCCAAGGGACAACAACCTTCACCGCAACAACTTCCAATAAGAGGAAGAAATTAGAGAGGAGAGCCCCACGCTCGCTGAGTAGCGGTCGAGGATTGAGCATCGCTACTTTCACTCGCTTATTGTCAGCCATAGGCCCCCACTTGTACGGGAGTAAAAACAGAAGTGGTCTCCGGCTCTGTTTTTATTAAAACACTGACGGGCACTTGCGCCGAGGTCTCAGCAGAAATGGCACTTGGTAAATTTTGCATGGCGTCGCCTGGCAGAGTTGTCGTGTCTTCCCGTCGTTGCGGTATGTCGAGCTTGGGTGGCGCCTTGGGGTCGCGGCGGTCTCTTTCCGCCGACGACACGAGGCGCGTTTTCTTGTTGCCGCGGGCCGCGCGGCCGGCCGTCTCGAGCACTTCAGTTGCCGCACAGTCAGTCTCTGCCCCCCCCCCCCCCCCCCAAGAACAGGGAAAAAGTAGGCCAGGGCCTGGACGCGTGCCGCGGAACCACAGAAATGTTTTCCGCCGCCCCTGTCCAGAATTCCGCGTCTGCCATCGTTATAGTAGGGTCAGCAATGCAACCGGAAAACCCAACGGTGACAACAAAAGTTGTAACTGACAATAACCTGGCAGCAAGCCCCCTTTCCACTACCGACATGGCAAAAATACACAATACACAAACAAACAAAGACATCGTCAGTATTTGCGATCCCCCCTCCCACCCCTCTCCTCAGCCCTCTCCTGCTTGCCAACGGCTGTAACCACCTTGCCGAACACATCCTCAACCTGAATGGCAAGCAGAAGTCCAGTCAGCCGACTAAAATCCTTCCCAAACCCGCAACTGCCACTCAACCCCCTACGCGATCACAGTTCCTCAAGTCCCCCCCACACAAGTCCACCACATCCAAGCAGCGGCGTGTAAGAAAGGACAGGAAGGAGAAGCACTCCAAGGGGAAGAAGCACTCCAAGGGGAAGAAGCACTCCAACCACTTCCACACCCTCTGAGGAGCCCAACAGCACCTGTCGTCGTCCTGGGAGGGGACCAGGAAACACCGGCACTGGAAGGGAACCGTGTAACCGGGCAGGATTCAGACAATTCCTGCCGGCGAGTAAAACCTTTCGCCAGCCGAATCACCCGCCAGCCCGGGGAGTGGAACCCACCTCGAACAGGTTTCAGGCGGTGGCCGATGAGCCAGAGACACCACAAGACACAACAACACAAACACAAAACCTGGTCACCCACCACCTCCCCTCGATCGCCACGAAGTTAACTCAGAACTATGAGGAACTCTTCGAAATGTTAAAAACAGCATTCGGGGGAGGCAATTTCCAGGCAAAACATGCTGGTGGTCACACAATAAAAATAACAATACGCACACTCGAGCACTACACCACAATCAAAACACTTCTCAACAACAAAAACATACCCCATTACACTTTCCCCACAACAAAAGCATGTAATAAAAACACCTCACTGTCCAGGAGTACGTCGTCAAGGCGGTCCAACAGATGGGCAACATGGGGAGCAAATGGCCCCTGTATCAGGTCACACTGCCAGACGTCCCACAAAACAAAAGGGACATAAAGACGATCCTGGCGGTCCCTGTGACCACTGAACCATTGCGCCGCAAAAACAAGACTGTGCAGTGCTTCAGATGTCAGGGCCTCAACCACATTGCGGCACACTGCTCCATGGCAGTGAGGTGCAGAAATTGCGCCGAGGCCCACGACACAAGAACATGCACAATGAAACACACGGACCCGCAAATAAGGTGCGCACTGTGTGGCAAAAACCACACAGCGGGTTACCAAGGTTGTGAGGTCTATAAACGACACACACAGCAGGCAAAGAGCGCAAAGGCCGCCCCCCACACATGCAAAGAAAACACCACAAACCCATCCAGACACACAATAAACCAAAACATGACAACACACACGGACAAGGCCTGTGTAAAACCAAGGCCGGACACACCAAGGGCGACTTATGCGGAAGTGGTTTCTCCCCCGAGCAGCCATGAAAGCGTGGCCCGGTCACCACAACACAAGACGCAAATGCAAGAACAACACCGGGAAACACACACCAACAACGACCAGGTCCACCATGACAGAGAAAGCTCCAGGAAAACCAAGACACACTCCCCGCCGCCCTCCCCCCCCCCCCCATTGGATCAGTTGTTAGGCATAATGGTGCAGACCACGAACCTCTTCATTGAAATGATGAAAGAATTCAAGGAAGCGCAGAAGCAGAACACGCAGTTCCTCGTTGCAACAGTCCAGCAGTCGCTCCCCTCTGCGACTTCCTCACTAGTAACAAAACCCCATCATGAATGATTTCTCCATCGACATATGCATGATGGGGGAAAAAAAAACTAAAGCCGAAAATAAAAGCGACAGTCCCCAACTATGTTAGCTATCACAAAGACAGACCAACCCAAAGCGGAGGAGTGGCCATCTACATAAAAACAGTGATCTCCACCACCAGGTATTCTTACCAGCTACGAACCAAATCAAAGCAGTGGCGGTGGAAGTAACCACTGCCACCAGACCCTTAACAATTGTTGCAGTCTACCGACCCCCACATGACCAGATAGATGAGGGAGACATAGCTGCTCTAGGGCAAAATGAAGCCAAACTCGTAATAGGGGGAGACTTCAATGACAAACACCCTGACTGGAATTCTAGAGTAACCTCCAGAGCAGGCGCCAAGCTGCAACAACCAGCGCGCGCGCGCACCCACCACTTCGAAACATGGGGTCCAGTCGAGCCCACACATTTTCCGAAAAACGGAAGCAGGCCCGATGTGTTAGACATAGCTCTCACTAGGAGGATCGCAGGATTTGTGGCCGCAAAGACAATCAACAGAATGTCCTCCGACCACAACGCAGTGATTCTAGAGGTCGATGTGGGAGAATGGGTAGCACTCCCACGGTACCAGACGTCTTACAAACGTACACACTGGGAGCGATACCAGGAAACTGTCGCCTCTGATATCGCTCGCGCTCCGCCACCTACTGCCGAAACAGCAGAACAAGCGCTACAAGACTTAACAGGCACCATCTTGCAGGCAGCGGAAGAGGCCACCCCTCCACAAAGGGATGGATCTCCACCGCAAACGCAGATCCCGGAGCACTTGCTAGCTCAAATCCGACGTAGGAACAGAATGGCAAAAGAGTGGAAGATCACCAGAAATCAGGCCACCAGGAGGCTGCTCAATCGTCTACAGAGAGAACTGAAGGTGGCGCTCAATGAGCACAGAAACCAGCAATGGCAAAACCGCCTCACAGCTCTCAAAGTAGACGATCATACACTATGGCAACCAACCAAACAGTTTACAAAAAGACGCGCTAGGATGCCGCCACAGCACGGCGAGCGGGGACAGGTCTACAGCCATGCTGGGAAGGCCAACGGCCACGCCGACTCCTTCGAGAAGCAGTTTCAAACGGCAGAACCTCAGGATGAAGAGCATGAAGAGGTAGTCAGTCGTCAACTGGCTGTCTTCCTCAATGCTGAGGAGGACCCACAGGACGAACCCATACTTTTTGCCCCCGAGGACGTGGCAAGAGTAATCAGGTATCTCCCTACAAAAAAAGGCGCCAGGGCACGATAGTGTCACAAACCAGTTAGTCAAAAAAACTCCCACCCACAGCGATCACACACCTCGCGAACGTCCACAACGAGATTACTCGTTCCCAGCTTGTTGGAAACATGCGGAAGTGGTCGCGATACACAAACCAGGGAAAGACCCTCTATTCCCGCAGCACTACAGGCCGATTAGCCACTTGCCAACTCTTAGCAAGATCTATGACGCCTCCTGCTAAGACCCATACAAGAACATATTACCAGAGAGCAAATTCTGCCGGATTTCCAATTTGGGTTCCGGCAGAACCACTCTGCCCCACAACAGGTCATGAGAATGGTTGAAGCAGCCACAGAGGGCTTCAACCACAGAGGCTACTGCAGGATAGTGCTACTAGACATAGCCAAAGCCCTTGATTCAGTATGGCATAGGGGGCTACTCTAGAAGTTGTACACACAAGGCTTCCCCGGGAGCATACTTCAGCTGATCAAAAGCTATCTCACGAATAGGACTTTCTCCGTCAAAGTAGAAACTGCCACCTCCACCAAAAGGCATATTCGTGATGGGGTGCCACAGGGATCGGTCCTGGGACCTGTATTGTACAGTTTGTACACTACGGACACTCCAACGGCCCCCATGGTGCACAATGCACAGTACGCAGACGATACAGCCTTCTACACGAGAAACGCGAACAAGGACCTGGTCATCCGTAGGCTACAAAAGGTTTTAGATGACACAGAAACTTGGGCCTGTCGCTGGCACACCACCATCAATTCTGAGAAGATGCAGGCAATGCTGATTACCTGCAGACTCGGAAGGCGCGAACCTCCTCAACATCCCCCTCTCCAGCTTCACCTAAATGGAACCCAACTCCCCTGGCGCAGAACTGCCAAGTACCTTGGCGTAACCATGGACTCTCGTCTTACGTGGAAACCCCACATAGACGAGGTCCACAGGAAGGTCTACGTCAGAATGTCCATCCTATACCCTAACCTGAACCCAACCAGCTCCCTTCCCTGCCCGGTAGCAGTAAATGTGTACCAGGCCCTGATCCGGCCAGTAATGGAATATGCGTGCCCTGTCTGGGGATACGCGGCAAAGCAGCACCTGGACAAACTCCAGAGGCTGCAGAACCGCGCCCTCAGAAGGGCACTGCATCTACCTCTTGGATTCCCCACAGACGACCTGCACGCCGCAGCTGAAATCCCACTCCTGAGAGAGCATTTCCAGGATCTGGCAAGAGCCTTGTATGAGGGTTCTTCCAGATCCGGAAACGCACTCATCCACTCCCTAGGTCGGTATGACATGTCCCGGGATAAGCACAAGCGCCCTATGACGATCTTCAACGATTAAGTCGAAGAGAAAATCCCAATACCTAATCCCGTTCCACCCCACATAACACCAATCATCTCGCCTTCCTCAGGCAAGTACCAGACACATTCACAACAATCATCACATATCACAGACACCAAAAAACTATAGAAAAATCACACACACACACACACGTACACAGGGGAGTAAAAGCCGGAAGGCTACAAACTCCCCCTCACACTTCCCCAAAGAGGGGAAAGTAATAGATGAAAGCAGCAGCAGACGGCCGCTGGCCGCTTTTCCGGTTGGCTCGAGCGCCTCAGCTGCCGCAGAGAACAGCTCTGCTCCCCCGAGCGTTAGGGCATTTACAGGTCAGGGCCTGGTCTCTGGGCAGTGTCCCATGCCTGGTAGTGAGATAGGACCAAGTTCTGCCGCCGGAAACCTAACAGTGACAGCAACTAAGGTGGCGATTGGTAGTGCCATGGCAGCCATTGACATAGCCTCCTTTATCTGCGTGCGACATGCTAACGGAGAGTATACTACAAAAAGGAGCACATCTCTCCCACCTACCAGTGGTAGGATGTCCATGGCCACCTGCACAGGGCAGGCACAAGCGCTGGCGCAGCACCTTACCCCAGCACAGAGGAAGCATCTACCTGTCAGCATCCTCTCCAACCCCATAGCCCAACCCAATAATACTGGTCCTAAACTCCCTCCACCCACACAAAACAAGACGCAACATGCCAAAGAGCCCTCAGCTCCAGCTAACCGCATAAAGGCCGTAGTGAAAAGTGCCAAAAAGCACAAAAAAACTAGTCAAGCGCAAGCAACCGAAGAAAACTGCATCAAACCAACCGCCCACCACCAAGCCACGTACTCCCTCCCCCTCAGGGAGCGGAGACGAGTCAGACTGCCCCCTCGTCATCGACCAATCCCGAGACACAACAGAGTCCCAAACACCCGGCACCGACGGGGATGGCTTCCAAAAAGCACGGAAAACCGCCCGCCTACCCACACCCCAGGAAGTGAAAGGCATTGCTTCCACAAGCAATAAGTTCTTGCCGCTGTCAGACGAGGACGAAGCGGTACCCGCGAACAGTGATGCGCCACAACACACACCCGCACCAAAACACAGACTCCCTCCCATAGTCACCGAATGTAACAAAAATTACGAGGAGCTACACTCCCTCATTAGCAACTGCCTCGGCGAGAAGCAGTTTACTGCAAAGTCCGCCGGAGGGGACAAAATCAAGCTAATGTTCAGGGAGCTGGAGACTACACCGCTGTGAAGGCCCTGCTCTCTGAACACAAAGTCCCCCACTACACCTTCCCCACAGCCAAGCAACGACTTACGAAACTTTTAACCAGGGACTTACCCCACAAAGTTGGCACTGACGCTATTAGGAAGGACCTGCAGAGACAGGGTAATGAAGTAAATAGGGTCACCCATATGAAAGAAGCCTACAGTGGTAACAAGTGGCCACTGTATTTAGCCAACTTGCCTGACACTCCCCAACACAGGCAAAAGCAAATTACCCACGTCCTATCAGTGCCATTCACTATTGAGCCATTACGCAGTGGCAATGTGCGGTGCTACAACTGCCAAGGACTAGGGCACGTTGCCAAGCACTGCGACATGCCAACTCGGTGCATGAAATGCGCAGAAGGGCATCGCACCTCCGAGTGCTCCTTACAGAGAGGTGATCCTAAGAGCAAGTGCGCCCTATGCGAAGAATCTGGTCACGACGCCTTCTACCAAGGTTGCCGAGTACAAAAAGAATACCGACTACGCGCGAAAGGCACCAAGACCCCCGCCACACAAAAAACCAACCGCGGCGCCGGTCCTACGATCTCGAGAGCGCCGACCAACCCACAACCGCGACAAACACAACCAACAACTCGATCGAGACCGCGAGGTGGCGCAAGCTACGCGAGTGTCGTAGGCACTGACAGGAGTCAACAAACAACACCCACATTACACTTAGCCCAGCAGCCGTTCCCCGCTAACGGAGAAACGTCCAGGGAAGCCTCCTTCCCTCAAACTCCCAAGTCCAGTCCGCAGCCAGTAGCGGCAGCTGAGTGCACGTCACAAGGCCCTCAGCCCAGCACTTCTGAAGAGAGTGCAAATGCCCTACGGCCCTCAGGAGCCGTGGAGCAAACGTTAGGCCTCCTAACGCAACTGCTCCACGAAATCAGGCAACAGAACGCCCAAGTACTAACCGCCATTAACTTGGTACTCCAAGGGTCGCATAACAATGCGACTACAGCAGAGAAATCCTCCTCCCAGTGATGGATAGACGACCCCACATCCAAGGACTAAGAATGTGCGTCTTCAACGAAAACGGTATCGTCGGACAAAACGAGTTTCGAGAATTCCTACACGATGAAAACAAAGACGTATGTATGGTGGCCGAGAGACACTAAAGGCGGGTGTAAGGGAATCGGTACCCAATTACAACTGTTACAGGACCGATCGGCCCACCGCTGGAGGTGGGGTAGCAACATACGTCAAGCGCGCGCGCACTCACCACTTCCACATATGGGGTCCAGAGGAGCCCACCCACTTCCCCAGAAACGGGGGGAGGGCGGACGTCCTCGACATAGCGCTCACTAAGAGAATAACAGGATTTGTGACCGCGCAATCGGTTAACCGAATGTCTTCCGATCACAATCCTGTGATTCTCGAGGTCGACGTAGGAGACTGGGTACCTCTCCAGCAACAACACATCTCATACAAGCGCACCAACTGGGAGCAATTCAAAGCTGACATAACTTCAGCAATTGCTCAGGCCCCGCCTCCAACTGCAGATTCTGCAGAACAGGCGCTCCAAGATCTCACCAGCACGATCCTGCAAGCAGCAAAGGAGGCCACACCACGGCCAGCGGACGGCATTCTCCCTGTTAAGCAACTCGCGCCGCACCTGCTTGCCCAAATTAGAAAGAAAAATAGGATCGCCAAAGAGTGGAAGCTCACTAGAAACCCCGCAACTAGGAGGCTACTGAACCGCCTACAACGAGAGCTGAAGGCTGCACTCACTGAGCACCGCAACCAGCAATGGTCGGCGCGGCTTTCAGCCCTCGGCGTGGACGACAACAGCCTCTGGCAGGCGACCAAACAGATCACCAAAAGACGCGCCAGACTGCCACCTCTGCACGGCGAGCGCGGACTTGTCTTTAGCACCGCAGATAAGGCAAATGCCCTGGCAGATGCCTTTGAAAAACAGTTCCGCCCCGTAGAGGCGCAGGACAGGGACCATGAAGCCGTCGTTCGACGTCAGCTCGCCACATTCCTCGCGGCGGACGACGCCGACGACGACGAAGAAAACACACCGCTCTTCACACCCGACGACGTGAACAGAGTAATCAGGTCGCTACCCAACAAAAGAGCCCCAGGCCACGACCAGCTCAACAACGTAGTAGTGAAACACCTCCCACCCCCTGCCGTAGCCCACATCGCAAATATCTTCAATGAGATCACGCGTCCCTGCAAGTTTCCAAGGTGCTGGAAACACGCAGAAGTCGTCGCGATCGCGAAACCCGGTAAAGACCCGGTTATCCCGCACAACCACCGACCAATCAGCCTTTTGCCAACCATTAGCAAAATTTACGAACGCCTGCTACGCATCCCCATTCTCGACCACGTCAAAACACAACAAATCCTGCCTGACTTTCAGTTCGGTTTCCGGCAGGAACACTCCGCGCCCCAGCAAATAATGAGGGTCGTCGAAGCAGCTACCGAAAGCTTCAATCGCAAAAGTTACTGCGAGGTAGTGCTACTTGACGTAGCCGCTGCCTTTCACTCTATCTGGCACACCGGGCTCCTCTATAAGCTATTCTCCCAAGGCTTCCCAAAACCGATAGTCAAGCTGCTCGCGAGCTATCTCTCCCAAAGGACTTTCTCCGTTAGGATCGAGTCGTCGCTCTCCACAAAGCGGCGCATCAGGGCAGGCGTGCCCCAGGGGTCGGTACTGGGCCCGGTACTGTACAACCTGTACACTGCCGATCTCCCGACCGTACCAATGGGTCACACTGCCCAGTATGCCGACGACACAGGGTTCTTCACGCGAAACCAGGGTTACGCGAAGATTGCAATCAGCGCTGGACGAGACCGGCCGCTGGGCTGCAAAATGGCGCATCACGCTAAACGAGGGGAAAACACAAGCCATAATGATCACCTGTAAACTAGGCAAACGGGCTCCCGCCCGACAGCCGCTCCTACTTAAGCTGAACGGCAAAGAACTTCCTTGGCGACGAACCGCCAGGTACCTTGGAGCCACTCTTGACACCAGGCTCACCTGGAGGGCTCACATCGAGGACTTGCGCCGTAAAGCTAGTGGTAGGATGCAAATGCTGTATCCTATCCTAAACACTCACAGCACCCTAGCGGCTGACATAGGAGTCAGAACATAGTGTTCACTAATACGACCCATAATGGAGTACGCTTGCCCTGTCTGGGGATACGCTGCACACTGGCACCTCCGCAAACTCCAGTCAGTCCAAAACCGAGCGCTAAAAAGGGCATTACACCTTCCCTTCCGCTTTCCCACAGATGACCTACACGAAACAGCTGAAATACCAACGCTCCACGAGCGATTCAAAGAACTGGCCAAAAGCTTTTACGAAAACACGACCAGATCTGACAACAGACTCATTAAAAACTTTGGACAGACACAGACGACCAAAAATTATGCTAACAAATTAAGACAGCCTATACGGCAGCACAGAATCACCTAACACACTGCACCACTATAACATGACATACCACACAACTAAGACAAATTACACATACAGCATTGAGGAAATGTCCGAAGGACAACACCCTCCATCACATATGCTCTCCTCGACAGTGAGGAAAGCACAAACGCAGTGGTCGTCGCCGGCATTCGCCGAGTAGCTTCTGGAGAGTGCGGACGCGTGTGCGGGGCTGCGCTAGTACTCTCCCTCTTCGTTGCTACTCAGCCATAGGAACCTGCTTGCGGGTTTAGTCGCTGATTGTCCTAGCGCTCTAGCTGGACGGTTCGGCACTAAGGCTTCCGAGCTCCTGATTTTCTCAAATCGGGAGCGGAGTTGCAAAAAGATTGCGGGACGGGCGGCTGATTTGTCGGCGGCTTGTGAGCAAATTGTCGTTGCGGGTTGCGAGCTGTGGGTTGGCGCGTCTTGGTGCGCGTCTTCTTGCTGCCGCGGTTCGCTATTTCGGCCGGTTCGAGCACTTCGGCTGCGACAGGTACTCCTGCTGCCGCAGGGATTAGCTCTGCTCCCCCCAAGAGTAGGGAAATTGCCCGTCAGTGCCTGGTCAACGGCCAGATACCCGCGCGTCACATCTGTTAGGGTCGGACCGATCTGCCAGATACCTAACGGTGCCAACAAAAAGCAGACACCGACAACCCTTGGCAGCCAACCATTCCGCGTCTCGACATGGAACAGACCCCAGTCACACTGACGATAACACAGAAAGAAAACGCCCCTGGTTGCTACGAGGTCAACAGGACGGACCTAACAGGCAGCCAGGGTTGGATGAGTCCGAACTCGCGATTGCTGTTGCTGAACGCAATCGCGGGTCTCACCGGTAAGGACAAGAGAGAATACGAAAAGAAGCTCGAAAGAGCTTGGACACAACCAAAAATATTGCCCAAGGATGACAAAACACCACCCAATGCCCGCCTACTTAAGAATACGGACAGGAAGGCAAAGAAATCACCCAAACGAAGCAAGAAAGTCACTGGGTCACCGGCAAAGAAGCGAAAGACCACCTGGCGCAAACCCGTCGCTGCGCGGCGGCCGGAAGTGGCGGACGCGGCCGGGTCAGCCGCGCCTGAGCCGACCGCGCCTGCCAACACAAAGGCCGACCGGACCACGTGTAGCGGCGGCCAGCAGGGCCAGGCAGCAGCCGAACGAAGCGCCAGCGCTGCGACGGCTAGCGCGCGCCCCGAGGCGGCCGCGCGGCTGCGCGCCGAGGTGAATACACGAAAGCGCGGAGGCGAGTGCGCGCGCGCGGCGGAAAGAAACCGATGCCGCCGGCGCGGGCTCTCCGTCGCGAGAGAATGCCGGAGCGGAGGAACCTCGGAGCATTGCCGAAGTTTGCTCTCAGGGGAGCGAGCGATGCGGAAGCGGCGCAGGGACCGACACACAGGAAACAGATGACGAGGGATTCCAGCTGGCAAGAAAAACCGCCAGCCGATCCCCCCCTTAGTCACACCAGCCCCAATCCACACCACCAACAGATTCGATGTGATGGGAGAATCTGCGCATGACGAGTCACAACAAGCAGACGACACTGAGGAAAATGACCAACAAAAAAGCCTCAGAATCCCACCCATCGTCGTGCAATTCGAAAACAGCTATAAAGAACTGTACGACGTCATAACGAACACGATAGGGGGAAAGCAGGTTCACCACCAAAACAACCGGCGGTGACAAAGTTAAAATCAGTCTACAAGACGTCGACAACTACAAGGCAGTGAGGAAGGTGCTCGAGGAACGGAAATTTCAGTTCTGCACCTTCCCACTAGCAGCGAGAAGACCAATCAGACTGGTGTTCCGCGGTTTACCACATACCACTGACACCGCGGAAATGAAAAAGTCGCTACAGGAGGAAGGGTTTGAGGTTAGCTCGGCGGTGTTGACGCGACCGAACTGACCGTAGCCCCTCCATACGGTCACCCTCCCAGACTCTGCACAAAATCGAAATTCCTGGAAGGTCAAAAGAATAATGGCATTAAAGGTCACGCCCGAAAAACTAAAAAGAAATCGGGCCCAGGGCGCTGCTACAACTCCCAGGCCCTTGGGCACATCGCGCGAGACTGCGCACTTTTCTTTTCCCTCCCCCCTTGGTAGTTTGCACTGGTAGTATGTGTGCTGCTCAGTGCATGTGACGCACACCACTGGCATCGTGCAAATTGCAACGGAGCGCACCGAGCCAGTTATTTAGGGTGTCCTGAGTACAGAGCTCTAAGGGTCAGGCAGGGGAGTAAAAACAACACCAAAACCCCGAATTACAACAAAAACACACCAGCACCCAGGCCACCCACCTCCCCAGAGAAGACAAAACGACACCGTGAAAACACAGGTCTTCGCCTCCACCGCTTATTCCCGTGCACTTGCCGGTGCCCCAACAGACCCACTGAACCACCTACCACCACCACAACACAGCAGTAACCAGGTTTCCCAAGCTGGCGAAAGTCCTAGGGAAGTCCGTCCTCCATGCCCCCCACAAACCAGTCACGAAAAGCAGCCGAGTCTGTTGCAATCCAACAACTCGCGTCGTCCATCCGACTGCTACAGGCGCAGATGACCCAGCTACTTAGTAGGTATTCTAGCAACACTGACCCAGCTCCCCGCCGACCACAGATCGGCGGCACAGCAGTCGCCAGTAGCAGCGACAGCCTCAGGAAAAACAGTCCCCCACCATGGATAAGAGACTTAATATACAAAGTCTCAAGATATGCGTGTTTAACACAGACAACCTTACTCGCCAACCCATGGAGTTTAGAGAATTCATGCAGGACGAAAATGTTGACATATGCCTAGCGGGCGAAACATTCCTCGAACCAGGAGTGTTTCTGTACCAAACTACAATTGTTACAGAAACGACCGAGCCACACACGGAGGCGGGGTCGCGGTATATGACAAAAAAGGAATCAAACACCACCAAATATACCCCCCCAACACAGCAGAAATAGAAACGGCGACAATCGAAGTGGCCACAGTAACCGGCCCCCTAACAGTCGTTGCAGTGTATCGCCCCCCTTCCCAAAGACTAGAAGAGGACGACATAGCTGCACTAAGCCGTATTAGAAGCAAACTATTAATAGCAGGGGACCTAAACGCCAAGCACGCGGACTGGAACTCGAGACACCAAAATCAAGCTGGTCAACAACTGCAACGACTCGCGCGCACACACCAGTTACAAATATGGGGCCCAGAGGAACCGACACACTTCCCAAAGAACGGAGGAAGACCGGACGTCCTCAACACAGCCATCGCAAAAAATCTGGTGGGCTTTGTATCCGCGACATCCGTAAACAGAATGCCGTCGGACCAGAATCCCGTGATTTTTGAGGTCGACATGGGAGAATGGCTCTCTATCCCACAACGGCATGCGACATACAAGCGCATCAATAAAGAGCAATTCAGCAACGCAGTAGCAGCTGAACTTGCCCAGACCCCGCCTCCAACTGCAGAGACAGCCGAACAGGCACTAGACAACCTGCCGGCCAGAGTGGCCGAGCGGTTAAAGGCGCTACAGTCTGGAACCAAACGACCGCTACGGTCGCAGGTTCGAATCCTGCCTCGGGCATGGATGTGTGTGATGTCCTTAGGTTAGTTAGGTTTAAGTAGTTCTAAGTTCTAGGGGACTTATGACCACAGCAGATGAGTCCCATAGTACTCAGAGCCATTTGAACCATTTTTTGAAGTAGACGACCTCATGAGAGTGATCCTACAAGCTGCTGAGGGAGTCACACCGCCTCCTGCGAGGCTGCCACTGCTCACTGAGCATGTAGCCAGCAAAATTGCCTTGTTCTTCCCACTGCCACGACATCACGCTGCGGGGCATCCTCCCCGCATCCACCGAGAATAGGGATTTTTCCGATCCAGGGCCCGTGGCGCTGCCCGGTAACCCGCGGTCGTGTATCATAGGGTCAGCTCTGCACTGGACACCCTGCGGTGTTAACGAAGGTGCAACTGACAGTCATTGCGTGGTGCCTGGTGGTTTTTCCTTGTGCCAGAAGTCTCAGCTCACTGCCCCTGGGCAGTTAAATACCCCAGCCCGCTGTGACAGCCCTTATAAGGGCTACCACAGCCTGATCATGCCACAACACAAAGAGACACGTAAACAGAAACAACAGGTGAAAGCAGGCGAACCAGGGACCACGTCTGCATGCAGTAGCAAAAGACAGGCCCTGCAAGACGAGGCTGCAGCACTGGCTGCTCCTCTTCCACCCGATGACGCTGAAGAAATGGATGTGGTGACTGTCCCCACAGCAAACAGGTTCGAAGCACTCCCACAGGACGCTTCTGACGCTCCCCGTCCACGGACGTCTAAACCCCAGGGTAAAAAGATTCGTATCCCCCTTATCATAAGCTACCGCACAAAGGACTACATAGACTTTGTGAAGGAAGTAGAGCCCGGGCTTAAAAGCAAGATCCAGTGCGCATATAGGGGCGACACAGTGAAGTACCAACTCGATAACGCCGAGGACAATCAGCATGTCTTGACCAACCTAGCTATTCGCGGTATTCAGTACCACACCTACGACCTGGAGCCGTCAAAGCTCCAGAAAGTCCTCAACTTTAACGTCCAGAGCGTCATACAAATGAAAGAATGGAAGGATGTAAACGGTGTGCCAACACTGGTAAAAAAAGCCAAACTATATCGCCACCATTGTCAAGGGACAAAATGCAGGTGAAATCTACAAGGTAAACAGGCTTCTTTACACCACATGCACATTAGAGTCCTACAGGAGCAAGGAAGTAAAACTAAAAAGCAGGAAGATGGTGGTCCTTCCTGCAATACTATACGGCTGCGAGGTCTGGGTCATGGCCACAGACACTCACCTAAGAAAAGTGCAAATAGTGCAAAACAAGGCCCTCAGAATAATAACAGACGCTCCCTGGTTCGTAACAAACGCACTCATACACAGAGACACAAACATGCCCACAATCACTACAGTCATCCAGCAACGAACTCAGTCTTTCTACTCAAATGCAGAAAACTCACCATACCAGACCACCACTAGCTTGGGATCTGACCCACTACATGTGAACTATAAGCATCCTAAGAATACATTAACCAGACACTTTAGGTACTACTTCACACTAACACATAAACAAAATACACAAAAAAAAACACAAACATGTTATAAATCAAACAAAACCATGCTTCTGGAAACCCAAGCTGAGACAGAAGGCATTAACGCAAAAGCCACAGGACCTTCAAAACCACATGGTCAGATGCACAGACATGAGCAACGACGGCTGCACAGTCGCGTTGTGACAGCCGTACTGTACGGTGATTGCGCGCTGGGCTGCAGGAGCGCATACGGTACTGCACCAAGCCACAGGAACCCGCTTGCGGGATCAGTCGCTTGTTTGTCTGCGCTTAGGCCTGACATTTACGTGCACTGAGGCTTCCGAGCTCCTGATTTTCCTCAAATCGGGAGCGGAGTTGCGAGAAGATTTGGACACAGGCGGCTGGTTTACCGGCAGCTTGTGGGTAAAATTGTCGTTGCGTGTTGTGGGTGGACGCGGTTTGGTGCGCGTCATCTCGCTGCCGCGGGCCGCGCTTCCGGCCACTTCGAGCATCTCAGCTGCAGCGGAGATTATCTCTGCTTCTCCGAGTGTTAGGGTACTCAGCACGTCAGGGCCTGGTCGCTGGCCAGATACCCGCGCGTGTCAGGCGTTAAGGGTGGTGCGCTGTTGGATACGAATAACGATGCCAACGAAGGCAGCGCCCAACACTCCTTTGGCAGCCCTTGACTTTGCCCCCGTTTTCGCTCCCGGACATGGAAGACACGGTCATACTAGAAGTGACGCAGTCCTCAGGGACAGGGTTCCCATCGGGCGAACCGACAGACGAGGATTAGGTTCCATAATAAGAGATCCGCTCATCCAAAACGTCCTCCCTCACCTAGATCCGGAAGAGGAACGTAAACTTATGATGAGGATCATGAAAACTGAACGACGTAGGGAAAAGGCTAGGAACGACCTAGCAGAAAAACGTAGACCCGAAAGGAAAGTCCTCCCCAACCCCACAACAGAAAGCAGGAAAAGAGAACAGAAAATTCTCCCGAAAACAACAGGAAAGATAGGAACTAAAATCCGGACCAAACGACGCGCAAAGTCACCTGCGCGGAAAACCAAAGGAAGCAGAGGTGCAGACACGCCACCACTGTTCCCCCATTTCAGATTACAGACAAATCCGCAAGTACCCCACACCGCCGACCCCGAAATAGGCTCCAGCGAAGACGATGGGACAAACGAGACTGCTGGCCCCAGTAGGGAAACCACACCCTGTGCGCTCAAAACTACCGATGTAGAAGCAGAGCCTGCAACAGAAACCCTGTCTCCACAAAGCCCCGACGCCCCAAGCAACGTAGGCAAAACACAATCCCCTCCCACAGACACAACACAGGGCACAGACGGCGAATTCCAACTCGCACGCAAAACCGCCCGCCACACCACACCACCTACACATACCGGCTTTCAGGCAACACAGAACCCATTTGCAGCACTCCCGGACGATGCGGAAAACCCGCCCGCCCCATCCCACGACAGACCAGTACACAGCGGCCAAAAAATGTCCGACTCCCACCCATAGTGGCCAACTTCCCTACCACGTACAAAGACCTGTACACCACCATTAAAGACGCGCTAGGTGGCGATCACTTACAGGCCAAATCAGCAGGAGGTGATACAATCAAACTTACGGCACGGACGCTAGAGGCTTGTAACACCATTAAATCCGCACTCAAAGAAAAAGACGTCCCCGCACTACACTTACCCCATCGGAGCGCAAAAGCCACTGAAAGCAGTATTCAGAGCCTTTCCCAAAGGTACCGACCCAGAAGATAAAGTCCGCCATAACCACGCAAGGTTATGACTTACGATCGGTCAGGCGACACGGCTCCAACCAAGAAAAACCGCTCTACGTTGCCACATTAGTGGATACCCCCCAACATAGGAAAATTTTCCAAGAACAAAGACTGATGAACGTTGGTTTGGTGGTTCTGGAGTTAAAACCAGCGCCGAGAGCAGCTCAGTGCATCAACTGTCAGATGATAGGACACGTTAGTGCTAGCTGTAACATGCCACCTAAATGTGTACGTTGCGCAGGGGACCACGCCTCCAGAGACTGCAAACGGGAGAAAAATGAACCCCTCAAGTGCGCAAACTGCAGCGGAGGGCATACCGCCAGCTACTTGGGCTGCCCCGCACAAAAACGCGCACGCGAGCGCCGACAAGGGAACACGAAGGCCGCGGCCAACGCAAATTCCGCCAAAAAGCACGGCAGCGCAAACGCTGAGACACGCTGGAAAGGCATCAGACCTGCTGTAGACATCACACCCGCGACGGCAAGCGCACCCGCCAACATTGACAACACCCCTCCCGCCACATATGCAGCGGCGCTTACGCCTCAACCACAGACTGCCCCAAAACAAGCAGACCAGGCGCCAAACAGGAAACCACACACACACACACACACACACACACACACACACACACACACACACACAAACCTGACGAAAACAACACAATTGCGCAAACACAACATTTCTCCACCGCACTCACACAAATCATTAAACTCATGGACATGCTCATGCAAACAATGACCATGAGCTTTGAGAAAATTACGGCGGAAATACGATCGGCAGTCAGGCCCACGCAGGAAACTGCGACAACCAGTGTCATTAGTCACCACCATGGATAGGCCGGCTATCCAGGGACTCAGAATGTGCACGTTTAACGCAAATGGCCTCGTCCAACAGGCACTCGAATTCAAAGAGTTCCTGGCGGACGAAAACATCGATGTATGCATGGTGTCCGAAACTCACCTGAAACAAGGAATCAGAGTAAAGGCACCGAAGTACCTCAGCTACAGACTAGACCGACCAACTGCAGGGGGTGGGGTACCAGTCTACATTAAAAGGGGGATTCCACATCACCAAGTATATCTACCAGACATGACGCAGTTGGAGACAGTAGCAATTGAGTTAACGACAGCCACAGGTCCGGTAACTGAGGTTACGGCATCTGACCTCCCACACGCAACTTAGACAAAAAAGACATTGCCAAATTAGAGAACCCAGAGGAACCCACACACTTGCCCCTGAACGGCAACAGGGAAGACGTTTTAGACATTGCTCGCAGGTTTTGTGGCCGCGAGTTTGCTGAACAGAATGTCATCCGACCACAATCCTGTAATCTTCGAAATCGACGTGGGCGGGTGGCTACCGCCCACCCAACGCCCTACGATCCATAGGCGCATTAACTGGGAACAATTCAAAGAAACCGTAACAGCAGAAATTGTAAATATCCCGCCCCCACTAGACAACGCACATCAAACACTGAGAAGTCTTACCGACGCGATCCTGCAAGCAGCTTTGGGCGGTACACCCAGACCCAATACAACCCCTCCCCCGACCCAGCGATTGCCACCCCAGCTGGTTGCCCAGATCAGACACAAAAACAGGGTCGCGAAGGAATGGAAACTAACGCGAAATCCGAGCACCAGGAGGTTGCTCAATAGGTTACAAAGAGAGCTGAAGGCGTCACTCACTGAGCATAGAAACCAGCAATGGTCAAACCGCATACCTCACTACACATTCCCCACAACAAAGACACGAAACAAAAACATCGTCACCAGAGACCTACCGAGGCGAGTGGCCCCTCAGGTGATCAAAACAGACCTGACTGCCCAGGGGCACGTCGTCAAGGCGGTCCAACAGATGGGCAACATGGGGAGCAAATGGCCCCTGTATCAGGTCACACTGCCAGACGTCCCACAAAACAAAAGGGACATTAAGACGATCCTGGCGGTCCCTGTGACCACTGAACCACTGCGCCGCAAAAACAAGACGGTGCAGTGCTTCAGATGTCAGGGCCTCAACCACATAGCAGCACACTGCTCCATGGCAGTGAGGTGCAGGCCCATGACACAAGAACATGCACAATGAAACACACGGGCCCGCAAATAAGGTGCGAGCTGTGTGGCATAAACCACACACGGGGTTACCAAGGTTGTGAGGTCCATAAACGACACACAGCAGCAGCAAAGGGCGCAAAGGCAGCACCCCACCCGCGCAAACAAAACACCATGGACCCATCCAGACACACAAGAAAACAAAACATGACAACACACACAGACAAGGCCTGGGTAAAACCAAGGTCGGACACACCGAGGGCGACTCATGCGGAAGTAGTTTCTCCTCCGAGGAGCCATGAAAGCGTGGCCCAATCACACCAACACCAGACACTATCACAAGAACAACACTGGGAAACACACAGCAACAACGAACAGGTCCTCCATGACAAAGAAAGCTCTAGGGACCCCCACCCCCCCCCCCCATGGATCAGTTGTTAGGCGAAATGGTGCAGACCATGAACCTCGTCATGGAAATGATGAAAGAACTCAGGGAAGCCCAGAAGCAGAACACACAGATGCTCGTTGCCCTTCAGGCAACAGTCCAGCAGTCGCTCCCCTCTGCGACTTCCTCAGTAGTAACAAAACCCCATCATGAATAGACGACCAAACATCCAAGACCTGATAATGTACATCTTTAATGCAGCATTGTTAATCAAGAGGTCCAGTTCAGAGAACTCATGAAGGAGTTCTCCATCGACATATGCATGATGGGGGGAAAAAACCTAAAGCCGGAAATAAAAGCGACAGTCCCCAACTATGTTAGCTATCACAAAGACAGGCCAATCCAAGGCAGAGGAGTGGCCAACTACATAAAAAGGATCCCCACCAGCAGATATTCTTACCAGCTACGAAAAAAATCGAAGCAGTGGCGGTGGAAGTAACCACTGCCATTGGACCCCTAACAATTGTTGCAGTCTACCGACCCCCACATGACCAGATAGGGGAGGGAGACATAGCTGCTCTAGGGCAAATTGAAGGCAAACTCGTAATAGGGGGAGACTTCAATGCCAAACACCCTGATTGACGCGTGCTCTGGAGGTTACTCTAGAATTCCAAACTGCAACAACTAGCGCGCACCCACCACTTCGAAACATGGGGTCCAGTCGAGCCCACACATTTTCCGAAAAACGGAAGCCGGCCAGATGTGTTAGACATAGCTCTCACTAGGAGGATCGCAGGATTTGTGGCCGCAAAGACAATCAACAGAATGTCCTCCGACCACAACCCAGTGATTCTAGAGGTCGATGTGGGAGAATGGGTAGCACTCCCACGGTTCCAGACGTCTTACAAACGCACAGACTGGGAGCGATACCAGAAAACTGTCGCCTCCGATGTCGCTCGCGCTCCGCCACCTACTGCCGAAACAGCAGAACAAGCGCTACAAGACTTAACAGGCACCATCTTGCAGGCAGCGGAAGAGGCCACTACTCCACAAAGAGATGGCCCTGCACCGCAAATACAGCTCCCAGAACACTTGCTAGCTCAAATCCGACGTAAGACTTGCTAGCTCAAATCCGACGTAAGAACAGAGTGGCAAAAGAGTGGAACATCACCAGAAATCAGGCCACCAGGAGGCTGCTCAATTGTCTACAGAGAGAACTGAAGGTAGCGCTCAATCAGCACAGAAACCAGCAATGGCAAAATCGCCTCACAGCTCTCAAAGTAAACGATCATACACTATAGCATGCAACCAAACAGTTTACAAAAAGACGCGCTAGGATGCCGCCACTGCACGGCGAGCGGGGACTGGTCTACAGCCATGCTGGGAAGGCCAACGCCCTCACCGACTCCTTCGAGAAGCAGTTTCAAATGGCAGAACCCCAAGATGAAGAGCATGAAGAGGTAGTCAGTCGTCAACTGGCTGTCTTCCTCAATGCTGAGGAGGACCCACAGGACGAACCCATACTTTTTGCCCTTGAGGACGTGGCAAGAGTAATCAGGTATCTCCCTACAAAAAAGGCGCCAGGGCACGATAGTGTCACAAACAAGTTAGTCAAAAAACTCCCACCCACAGCGATCACACACCTCGCGAACGTCTTCAACGAGATTACTCGCTCCGCTAGTTACCAGCTTGCTGGAAACATGCGGAAGTGGTTGCGATACACAAACCAGGGAAAGACCCTCTATTCCCGCAGCACTATAAGCCAATTAGCTTCTTGCCAACCCTCAGCAAGATCTATGAGCGCCTCCTGCTAAGACCCACACAAGAACATATTACCAGAGAGCAAATTCTGCCGGATTTCCAATTCGGGTTCCGGCAGAACTACTCTGCCCCACAACAGGTCATGAGAGTGGTCGAAGCAGCCACAGAGGCTACTGCGGGATAGTGCTATTAGATGTAGCCAAAGCCTTTGATGCAGTATGGCATAGAGGGCTACTCTACAAGTTGTACACACAAGGGTTCCCCGGGAGCATACTTCAGCTGATCAAAAGCTATCTCACGAATAGGACTTTCTCCGTCAAAGTAGAAACTGCCACCTCCACCAAAAGGCATATTCGTGATGGGGTGCCACAGGGATCGGTCCTGGGGCCCGTTTTGTACAGTTTGTTCACTGTGGACACTCCAACAGCCCCCTGGTGCACACTGCACAGTACGCAGACGATACAGCCTTCTACACGAGAAATGCGAACAAGGACCTGGTCATCCGTAGGCTACAAAGGGTTTTAAGCGACACAGAAACCTGGGCCTGTCGCTGGCACACCACCATCAATTCTGAGAAGATGCAGGCAATGCTGATTACCTGCAGACTCGGAAGGCGCGAACCTCCTCAACATCCCCCTCTCCAGCTTCACCTAAATGGAACCCAACTCCCCTGGCGCAGAACTGCCAAGTACCTTGGCGTAACCATGGACTCTCGTCTTACGTGGAAACCCCACATAGACGAGGTCCACAGGAAGGTCTACGTCAGAATGTCCATCCTATACCCTAACCTGAACCCAACCAGCTCCCTTCCCTGCCCGGTAGCAGTAAATGTGTACCAGGCCCTGATCCGGCCAGTAATGGAATATGCGTGCCCTGTCTGGGGATACGCGGCAAAGCAGCACCTGGACAAACTCCAGAGGCTGCAGAACCGCGCCCTCAGAAGGGCACTGCATCTACCTCTTGGATTCCCCACAGACGACCTGCACGCCGCAGCTGAAATCCCACTCCTGAGAGAGCGTTTCCAGGATCTGGCAAGGGCCTTCTATGAGGGTTCTTCCAGATCCGGAAACGCACTCATCCACTCCCTAGGTATGACATGTCCCGCGACAAGCACAAGCGCCCTATGACGATCTTCGACGATTAAGTCGAAAAGAAAATCCCAATACCAAATCCCAAATCCTGCTCCCTCCCTTATAGCACCAAACATCTCGCCAACCTCAGGCAAATACCAGACACATACAGAACAGTCACCACATATCACAGACACCAAAAAAGTAGAGAAAAAATCATACACACACGTACACAGGGGAGTAAAAGCCGAAAGGCTACAAACTTCCCCTCACACTTCCCCAAAGAGTGGAAAGTAAAAGATGAGAGCAGCAGCCGGCTGCACATATTTGACATCAACCGACAAGAAAAAACCAGTCTGCGCTGAGCCGCCGTAGCGAGTGGACGCTCTGGCTGGACGCTGCTGCTATTGTTCCGCTCGCGCTATTGTTCCGCTCGCGCTATTGTTCTCTCGCGTCTTTGTCCGCGCGCCTTTATCAAGGTGCGTTGGTCAACGGCGTCTGCGTGGCAGAAGCAAAAGTATTCGAGGCCGCCACAGAAGCCTTCAACCGGAAAGGCTACTGTGGCCTAGTGCTACCCGATGTAGCCTAGGCATTTGACAGTGTGTAGCACACTGGACTACTCTACAAACTTTACACATTAGGCTTTCCCGGCCAAGTTGTTAAGCTACTGCGCAGCTACCTAGCTAATCGTACATTCTGTGTCAAAGTAGACACTGCTAAGTCGAGCACACGAGACATACGGGCTGGTGTCCCACAGGGCTCGGTGTTAGGCCCCGTGATGTACAACTTGTACATAGCTGATACACCGACTGCCCCCCCCCCCCCCCCCACACACACACAGCCCAGTATGCCGATGACACGGCCTTTTTTGCTACCTGCACCAACAGGACATACTCCTCACTGAAACATGGTCCAAAGAATGAAGAATAACAGTAAACAGCGATAAAACACAAGCGATCACGATCACCGAAAGAAAAGGCAAACGATCCATTGCAAACCGTCGAAGACAGAACACAACACTCAGGCTCCACAGCGTGAAATCCCGTGGTTAAAAGAAACCGCGAAATACCTGGGGGTCACTTTAGACCAACGCCTTACCTGGTGAACGCATATAAACGATCTCAGAAATAAGGCAAGTGCCAGGCTGAATGAGCTATATCCACTGCTAAACAGCAGTAGCAGCCTCGCAGCGACAACTGGAGTCAGGCTCTGCTGCTGTTTAGTAAAACCGATATTCGAGTACGCCTGTCCGGTGTGGGGATATGCAGCCAAGTCGCACATAGCGAGGCTGCAGAGAACTCAAAACAGGGCACTGCGACGGGCACTACACGTCCCCTCTCGACTCCCCACGGCAGACACACGCGAAGCCGCGGGAATGAAACTGGTGACACAAAGATTTAGAGAACTCGCGGCCGCATTCTATCGAAATACGCGCAATTCCGAAAACCCGCTCATAAACACACTAGGGAACTACCCCAACAACCCAAAAAAAATTCAGGAGACCCAAATCAATCCTGGACTGAACAAAATACGACTTCAAAACACCACCGCATAAAAAGTTAGGCCAGAACAAAAAGTTAGGGGCATAAACCATATGCCACAAAATTGCACATTTAAATAGAAGGAAATGTCAAAACCCTTCACCACACACATTCTCACATAGGTGAGAAATCGTATATGCAAGGAGAGAGCCGGCTGCACGGCACTCCCACACAAGAATATACCGAAAAACCTGATACAGTACATCAGCAGCTTAGGACCACGTATAATTCTAGGAGACCTAAATACCAGATCCACAAATTTCGGCGACTATAGGACAAATAGAAACGGGACACTGCTACAGGAATTACTAGAAGAAAACCGACAAATACTGAGACTACCTAACGAAGAACAAACCATCAGAAATCACGCCGGCTACTCCACATACTCCACACCAGACCATGTAATCATATCCGCCAACATATCAAAAAGTACAAGTGACATAGAGATAGGGGAAGGGATCGGAAGTGACCACATACCAATCCACATAAATACAACACTAATAGCTCCAGAAAAGACGAAACCAGAAATAAAAACGTACAAAGACAGAAGAAATATAGACAGGAAAAAATATCTAGACCACATCAACCAGAACCTAAACACAACTGACGAAGAGAGAGATAACTACGAAAAACTAGAAAACCTAAACGCGCACATAAATAAGGTGATAGAAGACGCAGTGGAGACAGGTGCACCAATACGAAAAATAATCGAGGGAAAAGAAGCAATACCAACACACATCCTAACACTAATCGAACAAAAACGACAGGTATACGCGCAATTCAGACGCACTAAAGACCCTACTATCAAAAACCAATGAGTTGGTGTTTTAGTTGGTCACTTAGCATATTCCAAAGAGTTGAGGGCAAGAAAACTGGACACAAAAATACAGAACCTAGACCCGAAAAACCCAGCTGACTTCTGGAAGAAATTCAGACGACTGACGAACCAGAAAGAAGCACACGAAGCACCACTGATAATAAACGACGAAATCACGACGTGCAAAAAGAAGAAAGCAGACGCCTTCCTAGGAGCGCTAAAAGACGTATATGCACATCCGCAAGACGACAAATTCGACAAAGAACATGAAATAAAAACGGAAATAGAAACAAAAACAGAGCTGGAACAAACAACATATACGACCTACGACGAAGACCAGACAGCACTACTCGTAGACATAACCACACAGGAGATAAAACAGGCCATAGCAGGTGGCAAAGTCACTGCCCCCGGCGCTGACGGCATCACCAGACAGCACCTCAGACTAATACCACCGCAAACAATAATACCGCCACTACAGAAACTCTTTAATGCCATAATAAGGCTCAAAAAGACACCGCAACAGTGGAAAAACGGGCAAATACGAATGCTACCGAAAACACAAAAACCGAAACACGACCCAAAATCATATAGGCCGATAACGTTACTGCCGGTGATACGAAAAAATTTGAGGCAATCCTAACACAGAGAATTCAGAAATTCGTGGGTAAGAAAGGCATACTACCAGAAGAACAAGCGGGCTTTCGTAAAAATAGAAGTACAATTGACCCAATAATAGGATTAGTTGGTAACAGTGTCGAAGCAATAAACACGTGTATGGTTTCAACAGTACTAATGCTCGTCATAGAACGGCCTTTTGATAAAGTGTGGCATGCAGGGTTATTAAAGAAACTATGACAACACAACATACCGAAAGAAATAGTGCAACTAATAAACGACACGATTACGGAACGCCAGATCATAGTAAAAGTCAGAAGCACTTACACTGACACACTAGAACCCAAAGCAGGTGTACCACAAGGGACTATTATCTCACCCCTACTTTACAATCTTTATACAGCCGACATTCCAAAACCGACCGGAATCACCGACCAAATAGCCCTGTATGCCGACGATACAGCGTTCTCGTGTCAAGCGGCAACCACCGAGATGATAACAATAAAAACAAACAGATATGTCGAAATATTAGAAAAATGGCTAGCAACATGGAGGATCCGTACAAATCCTACAAAATCACAAGTACTGGTAATAAGACACAGACACCTGACCAGACACAGGCTCCAAAACCCAGACGATGTGAGAATATCGTTATGGGGACAAACGATAAAGCCAAGTCCAACCGCCAAATACCTAGGATTGGACTTTGACAGCCTACTAAACTGGGAGAAAAATACAACCTTGAAAATAAGCATAGCCAACGCCAAAGCAAATACAATACAGCTACTGAAATACAGGAACGGAGGAGCGAGCACAAGAACAGTCTTACACTTATACAAAATGTACGTAAGGCCAATAATGGAGTACGGAGCAGTAGTGTGGGGCGGCACAACCACACAGTGCAACAGGATAAAGGCTAAAGACAGAAGAATATTAAGGAAACTAGCGCAAATACAATACGAACCAACAGCAACACTCCACAATACACTCGAAATAGACTCGATAAAAGACAGAATCAAAAAACAAATAGCAACATACGGAAATGACAGATTAACAACTAATCAAGACATCAAGACATTAATCACGGCAATACCATACCATTTAAACGCACCGGCATATAAATACCCTTATCCGCCTCACATTATAGCAATAGCAACTGAACAAGAATACCCAAACATGAAGACATAAAAGCAATAACGGAAAACAAAGATCTGCCTCAACACCTAACAACAGAATAAAATAACAAAACGACATAGAAGAAAATTCTAAGGATTTTCACCCGACTCCAGCTGAGGTTTTCAGGGGTTTCCCTCAGCCGTAAGGCAAATGCCGGAGTTGTGTATTCTCCCCAAAACAAAAACAAAAACACAAATAAGAACATAAAAACCAAGAAAGGTAAATAACAAAAGATAAACAATAATTTAGATACCTTCCCCAAATTACAACAAGTAAATTGTGTCACCGCAGAAAAATGTAAGATAAGCTAAGGCTCCAAGTGGGCAGTAAGCCCTATATGAGCACACCCCACCCTTCCGGTGGTGGAAAAAAACCATAAACGGGATCGGCAACTCCAAATCCCCAGGCCCTGACGGCATAAAGCCACTACAGCTCAAACATCTCTTTAACTCAGCTTTCCTTTACCTAACTAACATCCTCAACGCCTGCCTGAAACAAAACCACTTCCCATATGCATGGAAAATAGCCAAAGTTACCACACTTCCCAAACCTGACAAAAATCCCCTATTTCCCAGAACTACGGACCCATATCCCTCCTATGCATACTAGGCAAAGTTCTCGAACGACTAATCCTGAAGCCACTCCAAGACTGGTATGTCATTAGTATACAAGCTATACAGGAAAAGCGGGACAGCACCCATCTAGCCCTGTTTGCCGATGACACGGCTATTTATGCCAGCCACCCGAACCCAAATTACATAGTTCTAAACATACAGAGGCACCTCGATCAGATTACACAATGGTGTAACTTCTGGGAAATTAAACTCAATCCAACCAAGTGTAACGCAATAATGTTCAGAACCAGGCGAAGGCCACCCAAAATCTCCATTGATGGAAGGAACCTCCCCTGGTGTGACACAGTAAGGTACCTCGGACTAAAGATCGATAACAAACTTTTATGGAACTCACACATAGCCGACGCATGTAATTGGGGTTCGGCTAGGCTGTATCAGTTATACCCATTGCTAAAGGGCAACGGACTGACCACCGAAGTAAAACTAAAAATCTGGAAGATGGTGGTCCTTTCTGCAATACTTTATGGCTGCGAGGTCTGGGGCATGGCCGCAGACACTCGCCTAAGAAAAGCGCAAATAGTGCAAAACAAGGCCCTCAGGATAATAACAGACGCACCCTGGTTCGTACCAAACGCACTCATACACAGAGACACAAACATGCCCACAATCACTACAGTCATCCAGCAAAGAACTCAGTCTTTCTACACAAATGCAGAAAACTCACCATACCAGATCATCACTAGCTTGGCATCTGACTCACTACATGTCAACTATAAGCACCCTAAGAATACGGTAACCAGGCACTTTAGGTACTAGTTCACAAGTTCACACTAACACATAAACAAAATACACACACACTATATATATATATATATAGGGTGTTACAAAAAGGTACGGCCAAACTTTGAGGAAACACTCCTCCACACAAAGAAACAAAATATGTTATGTGGACGCTTACTTTCCATGTTGGAGCTCATTTTATTACTTCTCTTCAAATCACATTAAATATGGAATGGAAACACACAGCAGCAGAACGTACCAGCGTGACTTCAAACACTTTGTTACAGGAAATGTTCAAAATGTCTACCATTAGCGAGGATACATGCATCCACCCTCCGTCGCATGGAATCCCTGATGCGCTGATCCAGCCCTGGAGAAAGGCGTATTGTATCACAGCTGTCCACAATACGAGCACGAAGAGTCTCTACATTTGGTACCGGGGTTGCGAAGACAAGATCTTTCAAATGCCCCCATAAATGAAAGTCAAGAGGGTTGAGGTCAGGAGAACGTGGGGGCCATCGAATTGGTCCGCCTCTACCAATCCATCAGTCACCGAATCTGTTGTTGAGAAGCGTACGAACACTTCGACTGAAATGTGCAGGAGCTCCATCGTGCATGAACCATATGCTGTGTCATACTTGTCAGCCCACACATGTTGATTGTGAAAATTTACGAGAATCCGCACGCAATTGTGCAATCACGTCATCAACACAGATTTTCTGTGAACGTTTGGGCAGACATTGTAAAGGCACACGTTCTAGCAGCACAGGTAGAGTATCCCGTATGAAATCATAATAACGTACTCCATTGAGCGTAAGTGGAAGAACATGGGGCCCAATCAAGACATCACCAACAATCTGATCACGTTGGAATGAAGCCTCATCCGTAAAGAGAACATTTGCACTGAAATGAGGATTGACACATTGTTGGATGAACCATCCGCAGAAGTGTACCCGTGGAGGCCAATCAGCTGCTGATAGTGCCTGCACACACACTGTACATGGTACGGAAACAACTGGTTCTCCCGTAGCACTCTCCATACAATGACGTGGTCAACGTCATTAGGGTTATCGTCAACTGCATGAAGAATTGCCTCGACCATTGCAGATGTCCTCGTCGTTCTAGGTCTTCCCCAGTCGCGAGTCATAGGCTGGAATGTTCCGTGCTCCCTAAGACGCCGATCAATTCCAGAACGAAGGTGTCCCGACAGGAAGACGTTCGAAGCAAATCTGTCTCGATACAAACGTACCGCGCCACGGCTATTGCCCCGTGCTAATCCATACATCAAATGGGCATCTGCCAACTCCGCATTTGTAAACATTGCACTGACTGCAAAACCACGTTCGTGATGAACACGAACCTGTTGATGCTACGTACTGATATGCTTGATGCTAGTACTGTAGAGCAATGAGTCGCATGTCAACACAAGCACTAAAGTCAGCATTACCTTCCTTCAACTGGGCCAACTGGCAGTGAATCGAGGAAGTACAGTACATACTGACGAAATTAAAATGAGCTCTAACATGGAAATTAAGCTTTTCTGGACACATGTCCTCGTAACATCTTTTCTTTATTTGTGTGTGAGGAATGTTTCCTGAAAGTTTGGCCGTACCTTTTTTGTAACACCCTGAATATATAAACATGTTATAAATCAAACAAAAACATGCTTCTGGAAACCCAAGCTGAGACAAAAGGCATTAAGGCAAAAGCCACAGGACCTTCAAAACTACATGGGCAGATGCCCAGACATGTGCAACGAACGGAACGGCGGAACAAGCATCCAGTTATATGCATCTGGAATGCCGATGGCATTCGCCACCAACGATACGAGCTGGAGCTGTTCCTTGACGAATATGGAATAGACGTTGCACTCGTAAACGAGACCCACCTAGCACCTGCAGACAACTTCCGGGTCAGAAATTACGTCACATACGACGCAACCGACGCAACCGACAAGGTGGGGGGACGATAGTACTAGTTCAGCCACATATATGCCATCGACATATACCCCTACCACAGCTCCAGCATATAGAAGCAATAGGCATCGAAATGATGATAAATAACCAGACCACCTTCCTCATTGCTGCATACCACCCTCCGGGCCGCAATATATCTGCAATAGACCTCAACGATCTCCTAAACCAAAGCCACAGAGTCATCATAGGAGGGGACCTACATGCAAAGCACAGGGCATGGACCTGTCGAGCCACGAACACCAGTGGTAGGACACTCCTAAGATACCTAGACGCTCACCCTGAAGTAGAGATAACATCGCCACGTAGACCAATCCATTTCCACCTGCTCAAAAATCTGTCTCCGTTATGAAGTTCAGAGGTCGTAAACGCGTTGGATTCCGACCACGACCCTGTTATCCTGAGACTCGAAAACGAACAGGCAGACCCTGCAGAGGGGAAGAGAGTGACCTTCAGCACAAACTGGGACAGGTACAAAGCACTGGTCGACCACCATATACCAGACTTTGCCTCAGAAATGCCCCGTAAGCGAGACATCGACGCAGCGGTTGAGAAGTTTACGCGCATCGTGACGACATGCAGCGAGAGGGCCACAATAAAAATCACGACGCGATAATCTACCCCCCGACCTCGTACAACTAATTAGCGACGAGTAGCGCACGAGACGTCTGTGGCAACAATTCCGGGACCCACAAGACAAAAGGACCATGGAGAGGATGGCTCGCGAAATAAGAACACGACTTCAACTGCTCAGATACGAGCGATGGGAGCGAGGCCTACAGGAAGCAGAGAGAAATCCAGTAAAGTTCTGGAACAAAATCAAAACACGAAGAAACCCACAAAAGACCGTAAATCCGCTGCATGGCGTAAACGGGATAGTTTACACACCAGAAGAGAAAGCAGACGCCATGTCACGCACTCTCGAACGCCAATTTCAAGAAAACGACATCGACGACGACGACGAGGAGGAGGAGGAGGAAGTCGAGAGAAACGAACGAGAGGTCAGACGCCACATAGCAGAGAAACTCCAACAAAGGTCCGACACCTCGTTCGACGTAGCCGGAGAGCGAACAGTAGGTGGTCTCATCAGGTGAATCGGCAACGTTGAAGTCCCAGGCCCTGACAATATCAGACCACTTTTCCTGAAAAACCTTCCTCAGTCAGCCATATCCCACCTCACCGCTATCCTAAATAACTGCCTAAAATTGAATTATTTCCCTTCAACTTGGAAGGTCGCAAAAATTATTTCAATCCCCAAACCAAACAAAAATCATCTATTCCCACAAAACCACAGACCCATCTCCCTCCTCAACCACTTCTCCAAACTCCTTGAAACCCTACTTCAACTCCCATTAAAACAGTTCCTTACCACCAACAACATCCTTACCCCAGAACAATTTGGATTTCGTGCTGGTCAAAAGCACCACACAGCAAGCCATTCGCCTCGTGGAGCACGTATGTTCAGAACGACAAGGGAGCAGTACTGGTGCCATCTTCCTCGATATAGAAAAAGCGTTCGACAGGGTGTGGCATGGCGGCCTGCTGTGTAAGATATCCCAACTTAACTGCCCTCTGCATATACTAAAAATGATTAGGTCGTTCCTGACAGACAGGAAGTTCTATTCTTCGTTGGATGGCGCCGACAGTCCCAGTAGGGACACAGAAGCAGGAGTACAACAAGGCTCTGTGCTAAGTCCCCTCCTATACCTAGTATATACAAACGGCGTGCCCCGAGAGCCAGGGGGCCAAATAGCCCTCTACGCTGACGACACGGCACTATACCACAGTGGAGGAAACTTAAACTACATCGTGTGCAGGCTCCAGCGCCATATGGACCGTGTTGTCAGATGGTGCAACCTATGGAAAACTAAAATTTACGCTGAAAAGTGCCAGGCCATTCTTTTCACCAACAAAACAAAACCACCACTGCGAAACATCGTAGTTGGTAATCAACAGTTGCCCTGGAAAAACTCAATAACGTACCTCGGCCTTCAGATCGATAAAAGGCTAACCTTTAGTCAGCACATAACGGAAGCCTGCAACAAAGGCCAGGCAAGACTGTTGCAACTATACCCGTTACTCAAAAGTAGAGAGCTCTCCACCGCGGTGGCAGGTAAAAACCTAACCAAAATAGAAAGATTACAGAATAAAGTTGTAAGAACAATAGCAGATGTACCGTGGTACTGCAGAGATCAGGGTCATGCTTGGTCATCCTACCATCTATCACATCATCAAGCACAAATCCAGAGACTTGTATGCATCATGTCATCACTCAGAATTTCATCTTATCAACTCCCTCAGCAGGGAAGATCAACCACGTCAAAAAGCACCCGTTAGTACAATTCATCGTCAGTTTCAGTAGCTAATTCTGCGTGAGACGTAAAACTCACTGCAAAAACCACCACCATCTAGATAAAGAGCCGCCCCTCCCACCCCCTAACATACATTAGGGCAGAACAACGCCCCCAAAACCAAAAGACAAAACAAAACGATTCTCGAGGTTCAGGGAAATTAAACCAGAAGACAGAGCGCCATCGGGCGCTGAATCTTCTTGCAAACAGGGTGGAAACCCAGAGAATTCGACTGCTCCGGCGGGTGCCGGCCAGGCGAGGCCAGGCCATTCCGAGTCGTGCTCGCGTAGCGAAAGGACGCTCCTGCGCTGCGCTCCGCTACTGCTTGCCCGACCCGGAAAAACCCACCACGTGTGCCGTCTCTGACCGAGGCTTCCTCTCTGTTTGGAGTGCCATGTGCTTGTCCATGGCCTTGCGTGTTTCTCGCTGTATCGCCGTGCTTGTTGGCTCGCTAGGCTGCGAGGTGTCGTAGTGTTGTTCTGGGCTGGCGGTTTGTGGTGGCTGGGCGCTTGTCGCGAAAAAGCAAATTGTCGTTGGCGGTATTGTTCGTGTTGCCCACGCCCAGAGTCCGTACTGCGCAGTTCTTGGATCAGTGCACCACAAATTCGAGGATGGGATAGCTCTCCGAGAAGACAGTAGTATCGCGCCGCCAGCTAGTTAGGGAAGAAAGAAGAGGAGGAGCAGAACAAAGACAACTTCTTTCCCAGAATTTTGTGGTGTAGCCGATAGGGTTCTTAGCGGTCCAGGGGCCTGTTGCGCTCCGTGGCCGAATGTCTAGGCCACGCAGTGGTTAGCAGTATCCCGAGCCCGCCCGGTATAGGGAAATACGACCAGCACAAAATTGTCGGAATATAGGGCCACCAAACCCTGTAAATATGTAACATCTCGCAGATGCCCCATCATGGGACAACTGCAGGAATCACTTCCATCCGCTGAACAGCGTAAACCAATTCCTAAACCACACCAAACACCCTGCCAATCACCAGGCCTATCAACTTACCCATCATCATCATCGGGCGACGCTTCTGACACCGACAACAGTCTGTCAGCACACAGTCTCGTTATTGACACCGACGCCGATTCGGCCTCAGAAGAGGAGAACCACGACTCACAGGTGTATAAGGTCCCACGGCGCAGTCGTAGGCTCCTGATGTACAACCCTGACCAATCAGCAAGCGCCACTGACATGTCGAAATCGGCACCAGAGGAAACAGCACAAAAGAACACAACTGCAGAAACTAAGCAGCCACCAAAGACCAGCACATAGACGCAAAAAGAAAGCGCAAAATCGGCCCAAGGGCCAACAGGTGCAACCACGAAGGCAAATCAACAGACAACCCAGGCACAAACCAAACAATCGAAAGAAGCAGCTGCTATAACAAACAATGATACCGCAGCAACCGAACCAAAAACAGTAAACTCTCGAGGCAAACACCCAGAAGGCCCCTCAGAACAGGCAGAAAAGCCACCATCCAAACCACCTTCACCGTGCCTGGGGGCAGGAGCCACGCAAACGCCTCGACCACAACAAAAATGGGGAAGAAAAGTTCCACCAATTACGGTTTACGAAACCAAAGGGTACACCACGCTAATTGGCCAAATACAGAGTAAATTAACCGGCGCTGTCAGCACAACATACAAAGGGGACCACATAGTCTACCAAGTGGCCAACCCAGAATATTTTCATTAACTAAAACAAGAATTCCGAAAGCGACACCTGGAATTTTTCACTTTCAGCGATGATCCGAGAGGAACACTAAAAGTTGTCATTAAGCGCCTCACACCTCATTGGACCACAGAAGAAGACAAAGAAGCACTCATTGCCAAAGGCTTCCCAGTCAAGGAAGTATACCAGATGGCAAAACCAGTCACCATCATCACAGAAACAGGCGACGTCATCCACAAGCCACGAAACAAAATGGCAAATTTCCAGGTAAATCTGCCGAACACCGCAGAAGCACAAAAAATCTTCAAGCTACAAAGACTACTGCACATGAGAATCTCGGTCAAGAGATTTCGAAAACCAAGTGGCCCCACCCAGTGTTACTTCTGTCAAAGGTTTGGCCATGGCGCAAAACAATGCGACCTAATTCCTAGATGTGCTAAATGCGCAGGTTTCCATCTTGGCAGTGCCTGCACCAGGAAGCCTAGCGACCCAATAATCTGTGCTAACTGCTCAGAAAAGCATCCAGCTTCATTTAGGGGATGCCCAGCGAGGCTTAAAATTGTCGAGGCTCGTGCCCAAAGAACTGCAGCAACCTCAAGCAAGCACCAAACCCTCCCCACACAACAGCAGAGACCACCAACTGCAGCTCACCTGAGAGAAAACAACAACCGGGCCCAAGGCACCCCCCCCCCCCAAGCCTGCGACGCAAACAGAGGGAACAACCACACTCTCACCTGCCACCTGGAACAGCGGAGAACCCGCCTGGGACACAAAACCAAACCCATGAAACTTTACTATTTCTGCCACTGTTTTTGCGTCAATGAGTGAAGGCAACTACCACAAACCGCTCGCCTGCTAACAGACCCCACCAGCAAGCTCGCCTGCAAATCGTGGAACGAGCACAAACAACCATCAAGCAGCCCCCAGCACCTGCAGTACTAGCCACAGCATCCACTCCTCCCACTCCACCCCCATCTCAGAAACACTGTGTAAAACAGCCAAAAGCCAACGTGCCTCCCCCAGACACACAAGAGCCACAGGAAGCTACACACCAGCAAACGCAAGAAGAAACTGCCCACACAACAAATGATATGGACACAACAGTGGAAACAACCGCTTTACCAGAACAGACGACAGAAACAACAACAGGAGAACACGAACACACAGAGAACACCACTTTGGAGCAAGAAGCTCCACATTCCACACAAAACCGTGAAGAGGCACAAGCCAATGAACCAAAGCAAATGCTAGAACAAATATGGGACTTCCTTAAGTCACTTACCCGCATCAACTTCACAACCATGTTCTCCAAACTCAAAGACGCCTCGGCACAAATCATGGCTGCCCCAGACATGATGACAAAACTCACACTGATCTTCACCACCATCTTGCCCATCTTTTGCAGTGGAGGATAGAAATAATCACCATCTGGAATGCAAATGGCATACATGAGCAACGTCACGAGCTGGAACTCTTCTTAGAAGAACATGGAGTGGATATAGCACTCATTAACGAAACGCTCCTGACCCCCCAAACCAAAATCTCCGGATCAGAAATTATGTCACACACAGAACTGACACGCCAAACCGCACACGAGGCGGGACAGCAATCCTTGTTAAACAGCGGATATGCCACCAAAAGATAACACTCCCTCCACTCCAGGTCATAGAAGCAACAGGAATAGAACTTATCATTGACGATCAAGTCACCCACCTAATCGCCGCATAAAACCCCCTGGACACAACATATCCACCATAGACTTGGACACCGTACTAAATGGAAAGCACAGAGTCATCTTAGGGGGGACCTAAATTCAAAGCACAGAGCCTGGGGTTGCCGCACTACGAACACTGGAGGCAGAACGCTACTACGATACTTAGACAACAATCCTGACATCGAAATACTCGCCCCAGCTGAGCCCACCCACTTTCACTACGACTCCAGATGCCGTCCAGATATACCCGACATCTGTCGCAACAAAAACATACCTCTAGCGACAACAACTGAAGTGCTGAACGCCCTTGACTCTGACCAGATCCCGGTTATCCTAAGATACCGGTATGGCCCAGAGGGAAGAACAAGAGTTACGTAGCATACCAACCGGGAGCGCTACAAAATGCTCATAGTTCAGCATATACTCGAATTTGCCCCAGAAAAGGGACATAGATCACGCTATACAGGAATTCACCCATATACACTCCTGGAAATTGAAATAAGAACACCGTGAATTCATTGTCCCAGGAAGGGGAAACTTTATTGACACATTCCTGGGGTCAGATACATTACATGATCACACTGACAGAACCACAGGCACATAGACACAGGCAACAGAGCATGCACAATGTCGGCACTAGTACAGTGTATATCCACCTTTCGCAGCAATGCAGGCTGCTATTCTCCCATGGAGACGATCGTAGAGATGCTGGATGTAGTCCTGTGGAACGGCTTGCCATGCCATTTCCACCTGGCGCCTCAGTTGGACCAGCGTTCGTGCTGGACGTGCAGACCGCGTGAGACGACGCTTCATCCAGTCCCAAACATGCTCAATGGGGGACAGATCCGGAGATCTTGCTGGCCAGGGTAGTTGACTTACACCTTCTAGAGCACGTTAGGTGGCACGGGATACATGCGGACGTGCATTGTCCTGTTGGAACAGCAAGTTCCCTTGCCGGTCTAGGAATGGTAGAACGATGGGTTCGATGACGGTTTGGATGTACCGTGCACTATTCAGTGTCCCCTCGACGATCACCAGTGGTGTACGGCCAGTGTAGGAGATCGCTCTCCACACCATGATGCCGGGTGTTGGCCCTGTGTGCCTCGGTCGTATGCAGTCCTGATTGTGGCACTCACCTGCACGGCACCAAACACGCATACGACCATCATTGGCACCAAGGCAGAAGCGACTCTCATCGCTGAAGACGACACGTCTCCATTCGTCCCTCCATTCACGCCTGTCACGACACCACTGGAGGCGGGCTGCACGATGTTGGGGCGTGAGCGGAAGACGGCCTAACGGTGTGCGGGACCGTAGCCCAGCTTCATGGAGACGGTTGCGAATGGTCCTCGCCGATACCCCAGGAGCAACAGTGTCCCTAATTTGCTGGGAAGTGGCGGTGCGGTCCCCTACGGCACTGCGTAGGATCCTACGGTCTTGGCGTGCATCCGTGCGTCGCTGCGGTCCGGTCCCAGGTCGACGGGCACGTGCACCTTCCGCCGACCACTGGCGACAACATCGATGTACTGTGGAGACCTCACGCCCCACGTGTTGAGCAATTCGGCGGTACGTCCACCCGGCCTCCCGCATGCCCACTATACGCCCTCGCTCAAAGTCCGCCAACTGCACATACGGTTCACGTCCACGCTGTCGCGGCATGCTACCAGTGTTAAAGACTGCGATGGAGCTCCGTATGCCACGGCAAACTGGCTGACACTGACGGCGGCGGTGCACAAATGCTGCGCAGCTAGCGCCATTCGACGGCCAACACCGCGGTTCCTGGTGTGTCCGCTGTGCCGTGCGTGTGATCATTGCTTCTACAGCCCTCTCGCAGTGTCCGGAGCAAGTATGGTGGGTCTGACACACCGGTGTCAATGTGTTATTTTTTCCATTTCCAGGAGTGTAGTATCCTCCTGCAGCAAAATCGCAACTAATAAAATCATACACGACAAAGGAAGAAGCGATTTACCACCCGAACTTGCCCAGCTCATTGCGGACAAGAAGAGAACCCGAAAGCTCTGGCAACGATTCCGAGACCCACGTGACAGAAGAAATATGGAAAGAATGACCAGGGAAATACGACAGCGACTACAAATGCTAAGAAATGTCCGCTGGGAAAGAAGCCTGCAGGAGGCAAACAAAGACGCGAACCGTCTCTGGAGCAAAATCATAGCTAGAAGGTAACCCCAGAGGACCATCAACCCACTACATAGGGAAAACGGCATCGTATACACCCCTGAGGAAAAAGCGGACGCCATGTCGAGCACGGTAGAGCGCCAATTCAGAGAGAACATTGTGGACGACGACGAAGAACTGGAGAGGAATGAAAGAAAAGTCCGTCGCTACCTCACCAGGAAACTTCGTCAGAGACATGACACCTCCTTCGCCCCAGTCAGTGAATGTACAGTCGGGGCTCTTATCTGGCGAATCGGCAATTCCAAAGCCCCTGTACCCGATAGTATAAAAACTCCCTACCTCAAAAACCTTCCCCCACCTGCCATATCACACCTCACAGCCATACTCAACAATTGCCTAAAGATAAATTACTTCCCTTCGGCATGGAAGACTGCTAAAATCATCTCAATCCCTAAACCTAACAAAAAGCTTCTATTTCCACAAAACCACCGACCTATCTCCCTACTAAACCACCTCCCAAAAATCCTGGAAATCCTAATACAGATCCCGCTCGTACACCACCTCCAAACAAACAACATCCTTTCCCGTGAGCAATTCGGATTTCGTGCAGGCCATAGCACCGTACACCAGGCCATTCACCTGGTAGAACACATCCGTACGGAAAAATCTCACGGACATAGCACGGCTGCCATATTCCTGGATATCGAAAAGGCGTTCGATCGTGTTTGGCATGGCGGCCTGCTCTACAAGATGTTTAAACTAAACATCCCTACCCACATAGTATTAATTACAAAATCCTTCCTTACAAAAAGGAAGTTTTACTCCGCTGTAGACGGTGCCGAAAGTACACTGAAAAAGATAGAAGCAGTGGTACTGCAAGGCTCTGTGCTTTGTCCCCTTCTGTATCTCTTGTATACAAATGACATGCCTAAAGCACCAAGGGGAAATATAGTGCTGTATGCAGACGATGCAGCGCTATACCATAGTGGCAAAAATCTAAACTACATTGCGGCCAGCCTGCAACGCCACTTGGGGGATGTGATCAAATGGTGCAACGTCTGGAAGACGAAGATCAATCCAGACAAATGTCAGGCGATACTATTTACAACAAAACTCAAGCCACCCCTCAGAAACCTACTGGTAAATAATGACCATCTGCAGTGGAGGGCTTAAAACTAGACAAACACCTAACATTCAAGCAACATATAAGCGAGGCATGCAACAAAGGATCTGCACGCCTCTACCAGCTGTACCCCCTGCTAAAAGGAAGGGGTCTCTCAACCGCAACAAAAATCACGACATGGAAAACAGCCATTCTGCCAGTCACACTATATGGCTCAGAGGTATGGAGTATGGCTGCAGACACAAATTTATCAAAAATAGAAACATTGCAAAATAAAGCACTCAGAATCATAGCTGATTTAAATAGATATATCAGCAACGAAGAAATCCGGCATATGTTAAATTACCCAACCATCTATCACATCATCCGTCAGAAATCCATCAACTTCTACGAGAGTTCGCGCACATCACGCCATCATCTCATCAACATTCTTGGCAGGGAAATCCACCCCCAAGTAGAAACTCGTAAAACAACTATCGATAGAATATTTAGAATCTATGTAAAAGTGCCACCTCCTTACAACCAACATCAAATCCTACCAACATCAATCCCTAGAGATGGAGACCCTAAATCAACTGCCAAATAAATCCCAAATTCCGATATCTTAAGGTAAAAACAGGAGAAGACAGAGTGCAACTGGCACTGGTTGTTCTAAACACATGGGGAAACCCAGCAAATTCGAGTAACGGCAGGTGCCCCACACGTTGAAGACATCAGGACAAGGGCGCTCAACAGACTCCGGGCACTGTATCCAGTGCTCAATCCCACATCAACACTACCACCAAGGCTGGGCGTCATCCTTTATGTCAGCTTGGTGCGGCCAATCCTGGAGTATGCCGCGCCAGTGTGGGGTAATGCAGCCCAAAAACACCTGAAGAGATTACAGGCAGTCCAGAACAGCGCCCTGAAACGAGCGCTGCACCTGGACAACCGATTCTCAACACTACAGCTCCACAAGATGGCAGACGTCGTCCCACTACGAGAGCGGTTCAAACAGGCTGCAGGGGCCTTCTACCGCAAGACTGAAGAATCACCTAATCCACTGATTGGTCAACTGGGACACCGAGTTCACCGACTGGCCACCACTGGATGGCCTGACTTACTGCGTGTATGAAAGTCTGTGCGAATGTGTGTGTGGAAAAAAAAAAAAATAAAAACCAGAAGATACGATCCAGAAAAGATAATGAATTCGAAGGAGTTTCCCCTCGCGACTCAAGATATAAGGAACCAAAATTGGGATCAAATGAGGGAAAGCCTACTAACCAAAGCTGAACAAATAGCACCTATAACCAAAATCAAAAAACACGCATGGTGGACAGAGGAACGTGACAAACTTATTGAGCAAAGAAAGAAAGCATGGCAACAGATGCAATCTCAGAAAAATGAATATAATAGGCAAAATTTCCTGAGTGTAAGAAAACTAGTGAGTAAAAACCTCAAAAGAATTAAAAAAGCACAAGAAGATCAACTCCTTTTGCAGATCAACGAAGACTTCAACAAAAACAAGACTAGGAGCTTTTACAGAACTTTTAAACAAAAAATTACCAAGTACAGCCCACCGACACTCCAATTACAAGATAAAAATGGTAATATTGCACACAACAACAGGGATAATTGCAAAATTTTGAGGGAATATTTCAGAAACCTTCTCAACTGTAAAGAACCAATTGAAAAAATGGATTTCAGCAACTCAACTTCAACAAGTCCTAACTCAGAACCACCCACCGTCGAGGAACTACAATCAATCATTTTGAATCTCAAAAACTATAAGGCTTCGGGAGAGAACCAAATTACAGCTGAACTGTGGAAAAATGTCAATAGAAATACCATAGAATCTCTCCAAAACATATTTGAAGAAATATGGAAAACAGAAAGAACTCCGGATGAATGGAAGATGGCCCTCATTCACCCAATTCATAAGAGGGGATCCAGAACAGACCCAACAATTACAGAGGGATTTCGCTCCTTGACGTAACATACAAAATACTGTCTATAGTCCTTTTGAACAGAGCAGAACCCCAGCTAGATTGTCAACTTGGAGAATACCAGGCAGGCTTCAGAAAGGGAAGATCCTGCCCAGAACAAATTCTAAACCTCAAAAATCTTATGGCCTACCAAAAATCGAGAGCAAAAGCGTATGTCATCACATTCATTGACTTTCAAAAGGCGTACGACTCCATAGACAGGGAATCTCTAATCTCCATATTAAAAGAATTGAACCTAGACAATAAAACTACAAACCTAATTAGAGAAACCATCACCAACACATACTCCAAAATTAAATTTATGGGAGAACTCTCAGACCTATTTGAGATAAAAACTGGAGTACGACAAGGTGATGGACTCTCTCCATTGTTATTTAACTGTGCCCTAGAAAAAATAGTAAGAGAATGGAACAAGAAAATCAATAGTGGAATCCGACTAGGAGCAAAAAACAAAGGCATCAAGGTTAATTGCCTAGCATTTGCAGATGATATGGCCCTACTAGCTGAAACATGGGAAGAAGCCAAAGAACAGATCCTCGAATTACAGAAACAAGCAGAGAAAATAGGCCTTAAAATTTCTTTTGAAAAAACCAAAATAATCACAAATATAAAAAAGCCAATGAAATATCTTAAAGTAAGAGACCAAAAGATCGAAATTGTTAAAGAATTCAAATATCTTGGTGAATGGATTAGCTGGAACGCCCTTGAGAAAAAAGCAATAGAATTAAGAAGAAACAAAGTTGAACTAGCCTTTCAGCTTACTAAAAATACTTATAATAAAAAGTCCCTCTCATGGAATTCAAAAATAAAACATTGCAACACTGTCATTAAACCAGAAGCACTATATGCAGCTGAGACATTATCTATCACTAACCATGGCCCAATTGAAAGGCTAGAGATCAAAGAAAGAAAAATATTGAGAAAAATTTTAGGCCCCAAATTTCATAACGACAAACTAATTCATACCAAAAATGAAACACTCTACAAAACCACAGAAAAACTTTCGGATACAATGAGGAAAAGAAGAATTGAGTTTTATGGGCACATTCTCAGAATGAACCCAAATAGACTTACAAAAAGAATGTTTGACTACTTCAGGAATAAAAAATCCAAACCAAATTGGTTTATCCAAACAGAGAAAGACTTAAGAGAACTGCACATCACAGAAAAAATGCTCACAGACAGGACCGCAAAAATGATAAGCAAAGACAGAAAAGAGGGATTCCAGCTCCAAAATAGAAAGAAAAGAACGATTGTCATCTCTGATGAGGAAAGAAAAGCAAGATCAGAAAGAATGAAGCAGTACTGGGCGAAAAGAAAGGCACAGAACACACAGAAGTGATTGATTCAACGTACCCCAAAGTTGGGTGAAACGAAGAAGAAGAAGAAAAACTAGTTATGAAAACCGCTATGTACACACATAGCAGACAGGAATCAATTTTGCAGCCAAAATTCAGCCAATGTCTCGTACATGTCTTGTTTGTTTTTTGTTCCGATAAATTTCAGTGAGAAGGCGAAGCAGAAATGGTAGAACTTCATACATCCCCGAGGACCGTCAAGAAGAGGTCCTCGCCATTGGACTGCACACGGCGGCGGGTGCCAGGCCAGGCCACGCGCCACTGGGGGGCCTATTTTCCGAGGTAGGACTGCGAAGCGGACGGACGTGCAGACCTGTGCTCCGCGCCGCTCCTCGGAAATTCCCACCGCGCGCTCTCGCGCGGCCTTTGTCCAGAGCTCGCCTCGCTGCTTGGTTCTCGTGTGTTTGGCCGCCGCTTTGTGTGCTCGCGCTGTAGCGGCGTGGTGGTGGTGGTGGTGGTGGTGGTGGTGGTGGTGGTGGTTAGTGTTTAACGTCCCGTCGACAACGAGGTCATTAGAGACGGAGCGCAAGCTCGGGTTATGGAAGGATTGGGAAGGAAATCGGCCGTGCCCTTTCAGAGGAACCATCCCGGCATTTGCCTGAAACGATTTAGGGAAATCACGGAAAACCTAAATCAGGATGGCCGGAGACGGGATTGAACCGTCGTCCTCCCGAATGCGAGTCCAGTGTGCTAACCACTGCGCCACCTCGCTCGGTGAAGCGGCGTGTTTTGCCGGATCGATAGGGCTATCGAACCGCGCTGTTTTCTGGATTTCCGGACGTGGTCGAGTGCAAAGTCGTGTTGCACACACACGACCTGGTGCGGATTTCTAGACTACTGGAGCGCTCGTTCTGACAGATGGCATAGCTCGAGAAGAAAAGGAGAGGAGACGAACATCGAGCCTCAAGAAGGTGGCTATAAATCGTCATTATCATTCGAGAATTTCTGCGCCTTAGGCGTTAGGGAAGCCGCAGTCCAGGGACCCGCCCAGCCACATAGTCAATCAGCCTGAGTGTGAGGCCCATGGTGATATCCCGCGCCTGCCAGGTGTAGGGGAGAGTTTATCGGCGCTGAAATTGTCGAAGTATAGGGAAGATCTAGAAAACCATTTCATCTCGTGGCTGCCCCCCCCCCCCCCTCCCTCCATGGAGCGCCACACGACCTTCACTCTCAGGAGGCCAAAATGGACCTACCTGCAATCTCATCATTATCATCCACTGCCCCACCTCCCCCGCTAATTTCACCAATTCGTTCATCCTTACTGAGCAGCAGCTCTGACTCAGGTAAGCTCGTGTAGATACTGACTCTTCTGGCTCTGACAGCAACTCTAATTCCTCAACACCTGGAATAGAACGAAATTCCGCCCTCCGAAACGGAAAGACAGTAACTCTTATGAGGCAAGAGCAGAATCTACATGGTCTAAAAGTGACACATGAACAAGAGCAGCAGCAGTTGCTTGCAACCAAAAACATCCCGGTGCCAACCCAAGAAGTGGCACAAGGCAACCAGAAAAACATCACACAAGAAAGAACTAGGCGCGATACCACAAATCAGGAGCCTACTACAACACAAGAAGTGACGGACACTCCCAAGCCTGCACCGCAAAACAAAACCACACAAGCCACCCAAATATCAAAGGTGCTACAAGCCAGAGGAAGAAAAATACCCCCCATTACAGTTTTCGAGACAAAGGGGTACACAACGTTTATCGGCCAAATACAAGGCAAGCTAAAAGGGGCCCTCAGCACGACATACAAGGAAGACAGTATTGTCTACCAAGCAACCAACTCAGATGACTTCTATTTCCTGAAGCACGAATTCTATAAAAGAAAAATTGAATTCTACACATAGAATGATGATCCCAAACTCACCCTAAAAGTGGTCATAAAAGGATTAACCCCACATTGGACCCCAGACGAAGTAAAGCAGGCACTATTAGAAAGCGGCTTTCAGGTGCAGGGCGTGTACCAGGTGGCGCAACCACAAACAGTAACAGATGCAGAAGGTAGAATCATCTCTGCCCCACGGAGGAAGACGAGAAATTATCAAGTCAACTTGCTAAATACAGCGGAATCTAGAAAGATACTCAAGCTACAAAGACTGCTGCATATGACCACCACAGTAGAGTTTTACAAAAAGCCAGCAGGCCCAACGCAAAGCATTTGCCAACGCTTCAGACACGGAACCCAGCAATGTAACATGGCCCCAAAGTGTGCTGGACCACACTTGTCAAATACATGCACAAAACCGAGAGACACACCAGCAACCTGTGCAAACTGCGGAGGGGATCACCCTGCATCCGACGGGGGATGCCCTGTTTGTATCCAACTTGTCGAGGTCTGGGAAGCGAAACACACGACTAAGGGCCAAAAATGCTCCCCCCCCCCCCCCATCCAATCACCAATCTTGGAGGAAGCGCACTTCCCCATACCAGCAACACCCGCAATCGAGGGAAGAAACTCTAGAAACCAAGCCACTCTACCACCTCCTCCACAAGAGTGCACAACAGAACCACTCGCAGAACACAGCACTGAAAACCTCACCTTAGCCCAAGTGGTTAAAACAAAACCCCAGCTAGCCAAGGTGACAAAAACAAAGGCCCATCCTTAACCTCAGCATCTACTAGTAGCGCAAAGACGCCCAACAACCCCACCCAATCGACCAGCTGCCACCCAGGTCCCACGGCCCTCCCCCAAAAGGACGAAAACTCCCCCTCTACCCACAAACCCTGCCATCAATACAGATTCCCCAGCACACCCCATACCCACGCCATCATCAGCAGCAACCTCCACAGAAGCAACTCCCTTGCCACCACTGGCAACAGCCACCACAGGAACTCCACCACTGCCAGCAGCATCCCAGCAGCACATGCAAGCCCCCATCTCCCCCACAACCTCCCACACAGAATCAAATATCAGCAACGTTGAGATCACAGCATCTTCAACACAGCAGCAATCACCGCATAGCAACCAAGACCGAAACACCCAGGAGAACAGCACATACCACGAGAACAGCTCAAACCAAAAACAGCCTTGGGACTTCCTCAAGAAGGTCATAAACTTCATCCAAAAACTACTAACCACTGACCTCTTCACGAAAGTGAATGGAGCTGTAAGGATTTGGCTAATTGCTTCTGACACCTTCACGAAGGTATCAATGTTTTTCACCACCATTCTCCCACTGTTTTCCGATGGCGAATAACAAACAACACACCACCATCGCCACCTAGAATGCAGACGGAGTGTTCCACGACCGATATGAGCTGGAAATGTTTCTGGAAGTGTATGGCATCGATGTAGCACTACTAAATGAGACTCACCTTACCCTGACGAGCAATTTAGAGTTAAAAACTACATACTAATCCGGACTGATCGTCCTAACAGACCAGGTGGCTGAACTGGAGTCCTCATAAAACACCGGATATGCCACAGACAAATTACCATCCCTCCATTAATCAACAAAGAGGCCACTGCCATAGAAATCATGCTAAATCAGCACCCAGCAGCCCTGGTGGCAACCTATCACCCCCCAAACGAACGCTTCCATCACAGTGACCTCGACAGCTTACTAAATGTGAACAACAGGACCATAGTAAGGGGGGGGGGGGGGGGGGGGACCTCAATGCGAAGCACAGGGCATGGGGTTACCGTACTGGAAATACAAGTGAGAACCAGCTCCTGAGATACCCGGATACCCGCCCAGCAGTTCAAGTGGTAGCCCCAGACGAACCTACCCACTTCCCATACAATTCACGACATCTGCCATACATGCTGGACATATTCCTACTGAAAAATATTGCCCTGGGCAGAACTACAGACGTCTGACCATATCATACCCACAAACAGCATCCACACCACGTACCACACTAACTGGGTACAATATAAAAAGCTTGTGGCACAACATATACCAAACCAAGCACCAGAATACGAATAGACAGAGGATATAGACAAAGCCACAGCAGACTTTAATAACATCATTAAAAGCTGTGCCTAAGTCACAACCATCAAAATCACTCATAATAGGGGCAGGAACAACCTACCACCAGACCAGACCTAGCCCAATTAATAGCCGACAAAAAGCGAACCAGGAAACGCTGGCAAACATTCCATTACCCGCAAGAATTGATTTATACACGAAGCCGCAGAAGAACTGGAAGTACATCAACGACATCAGAAGATAGCAAGACACTTCTACCAGAAGACGACGCAATCGACGAACCCCCTCCTCAGAAGTTTAGGTGCCCCCCATGAACCTCACGAACGACACCGACGACCAATCACACTGCTAGAAGGATAAGCAGTGCAAACAACGAAAGAAAAAGAAGAAAAATGTAGTAACCCCTACAACTGAAGAAATAACACTCGTTCCGCATACACACAAGCCATAACAAGAAAAATAAAGAAGCACACAAACATAACCATCAGCAGATGAAGGAAATGCTGAAAAGTAAACCCTTCTCATCCCAGCTCCTTAGCTGGTGTGGCAGTCATCATTGCCTCTGCAACACGCTGCAGCGTGTCGGCAAGGTGTGCGACCTTGTCGATCGCTGCAGATAGAGCAGAGACAGCTGCAACCAAAGTTTCTTCTTGCGCTGCGGTTGCAGCGCCTTGCCTTGGTGCAGCAGAGTAACGGGCGGCGGCTGGCGTGTTGCCACTCCTGCCTCCTCCCGATGTTGAATCCTCCTCTTTACGCATTTTCCCCTTGAGGGGGTCAACGCGCTCGTCCTCGGGTGTGCCCTCTCGAGCACATCTGCCGGTGCGGATGCGCCTTCTTCTGTTCCCCACAGCAGCTGGGGCGTCGTTGGCTCCTGCAGCGCCTGCCTCCTCGCCGGTTTTGCGCCAGGCCGCGGACGGCTGAGGGAGCGGCTGGCAGTCTTCTGTGCTTGCTGCACGCGCTGGCTAGCACGCACCACACGAGTGCTGTTCGAGATGTCGATGAGAGGACGCTTTACTTGCGAAGGGTGTGGCGGATCGTCGTCCGTCGTCCGTCAGCTCAGGCGACTAAGTTGATCCCGGTGGCGGCCCCATCCGGCCCCCCACTTATGACGAACCGCCTTTCGACAACTGACGATGACAGGATTGACTCTTCGAATTCTGACGCGCACTCTCGTGATCGGGTGTTCATTCTTATGAACAAACTCGCCCACGGGGGCTCCTACTCTGGTCGAGAGGACGACGAGGCGGCTATACTCGCCTTCTGTAACATTCAGAAGGCTGCCGCTCTACCGCACACGAGGCAGCAGGTGCCGGGTGTGCCACCGAGAGCCCCCCCCCCCCCCCCCCCCCGGCCGCATCGCATGAGTTTGCGGTCCCGGCCTCGGCGGGAGTTGCACCGCTGGCCTCGACCATTCAAGAGGTCGATGTGCCCCCGGTTGCCCCCCTGGCTCCAGAGACACAAGAAGAGCCCGTGCCTGCGCTAGCTGCGGCCACCGAGATGGAGGACATCGACCTGGCTGAGGCTATTGCCGAGTCAGAGTGCCGTGACACCGACCTTGACGCTGCCCGCGCGCCCAGAAAGCGCCGGGCTGTGACGCATGACGATTCAGACACTCCCTCTCAGACATCTGAAGCAGCGAGGCCGCGGAAGAAGGCAGCCAGGGCCAGGGATGACTATCGCGGGCTCCTCCCGGAGCACCGCCACGCAGAGATCGACGAAGACAACGGGGCGGCCCACTCGTTCACCTGCTGCCTCCCGGCAGCCGGACGAGGACGGTTTTGTCGCGCCACCCAGGCGGCACACCGCCAGGGCTGCTGCGCTGCAGCAACCGACCCCGCTGCCGACCGCCAACACGTTTGCGGGCGCCAGCGTCGATGCGATGGAGGATGGCGCCGCGCCTCTGGCGCCGGCCCAGAAGAAGCTGCCGCCTATCGTCATCCAATGGGCCGGCGAGTACAAGGAGTTCCAGCACAAACTGGACAGGGTGGCCACGTCCGCCGCTGTCAAGAACGCTGGTCGTGACCTCTACAAGGTCACGGTGTCGTCCAACGAGGAGCACCGCGCGGTGATGGACGCCATCTGCAAAGATGGCCTCCCGTGCTACACGCACCCCTCCGAGCAGCTCAAACTTCTGAAGGTGGTATTCCGCCACCTTCCCCTCGAGTTTGGTGCGGACTTCCTTCGAGAGGAGCTAGAGGACATGGGCTTCGGCATCCGGTCCACCGGATTGATGAAGTCTCCACGCACGCACCGCGACATGCTGCTGTACCAGGTTGTCCTCGTTGACAACCTGGAAAATCGCAAGATTTTCCAGGTGCAGCGGGTCGGCCGGGTCAAGGTCGCGGTGGAACCTCTCCGGGCCAAAGGCAAGAGGGCCCAGTGCTTTTCCTGCCAGAGGCTCGACCACGTCTCCCGCTACTGCTTCATGTTGATCCCGGTGCGTCAAGTGCGCGGGACAGCACGAGAGCAAGTCCTGCGGGCTTGCTAGGGAAGAAAAGCCGACGTGCTGCAACTGCGGCGGCACGCACGTTGCCAGCTACAGAGGCTGTTCGGCCTTTAAAAGGGGCCGAAATCAACAGTTCGTCACCGCGGTCACGTCGGCCCTCCAGGCCGGCGTTGCAACTCCACCGCGCCATGGATAATCGCCATATCCATGGCCTCACCGTTTGTGCTTTCAATGCAAACAGTTTGGTCCCCCAGCAAGGGGAATTCAGGGAGTTCTTGCGCGACGAGGCAATTGACATCTGCCTCGTGTGCGAGACCTTCCTGAAGCCAGGAATACATGTGAAGGTGGCCAACTATCGGTGCTACCGCACCGACAGGTTGACCCACGGCGGCGGGACGGCTATATGTATCAAGGTGTCCCTGAAACACCATGAAGTTCAGCTACCGCCCCTCGCTGCAGTGGAGGCCACTGGGGTGGCTGTCACCACGACGGCGGAGGTCATCACCTTCGTTACGGCCTACACGCCGCCGAGGGGACTGCTTCAGCAGGCTGACGTCGACGCCCTGCTGGCACTGCGCGGGAAAGTCTTCCATTGCGGGTGCTTGGCATTCAAGTCACCCGCAATGAACTCCCGCATCACCACCGCCAGCGGCCGCCGCCTCCTTCGCGCCGCACAACGGTATGGCGCGATAGTACTGGGGCCTTACGATCACACCGTCTTCCCCCATCGCGGCCAGTCAGATGTGCTCGACATCGCCGTGCTCAAAGGTTTTGGGCACTTCACATCTGCCACCGTTAGATGCGCCATGTCGTCCGATCACCTCCCAGTGGTCTTCGACATGGACGTCATCGGTGCATCTATGCCGTTCGAGCGCCACAACTTCCGTGGCATAGACGAGGCACGCTTCCGCGACTAGGTCCTAGACCGCCTCGATGGCGCACCCCATTCCCGCTGTGCAAGAGGCTGACGAAGCGTTAGCCTTCTTCACGCGGCACACACTGGCTGCAGCGGAGGCGGCCACCCCCAGGCGGCCGGGACGCCCGCGAGAGATGTCGCGCCAACTCCCGCCGCACATCCTAGAGGCGATCACAAACAAGAATCACTTCTTCCGGGAGTGGCAGCTCACACGGCTCCCAGAGACGAAGTGCTGCCTCAACATGGCGCGGCGCGAGATTCGGGCCGCCATCGAGGAACATCGAAATCGGGACTGGGCGGGCCTGGTGGCCACCGTAACAACGACAGATGGTAGTGCTTGGCGGACCGCCAAGCGTTTCCTTCGTCGTCGCCAGCGAGTCTCGCCTCTCCATACGGGTGCGAACGTTGTCTGCGAGCCAGGTGCGAAAGCCAGCGTCCTCGCGGACACGTTCGCGGAAAATTTTCAACCCGCTGATGGTGTGGTCGATACCGACCACGTCCGTCTGGTGGAGGACCGCCTGCCGGTTTTCCTCGCTGCACGGGAGGAAGACGACTCGATCGAGCAAATCACAGCTGATGAAGTGGATGTGCAGCTCCGTCGACTCAAGCCGAAGAAGGCGGGTGGCACAGATGGTGTCACCAACGGCCTGTTGAGGATGCTTCCGCCGGAGGTACACCAATCTCTGGCGGACATCTTTAACAGCATCCTCCGCTCTGGGACCTTCCCTTCCGCGTGGAAACACGCGGAAGTGGTTGCCATCCCCAAGAGCGGCAAGGATCCACGCCAGGCAGCGAACTACCGGCCGATCAGTCTGCTCCCGTCCCTCTCAAAAGTGTTTTGAGAGGTTGTACGTGGAGCGGCTGCTGCGCCACGAGACGGAACAGCAACTCATTCCCGAGGAGCAGTTCGGGTTCCGGAGCGGCCACTCTACCACGCAGCAGCTGTTGCGCCTCGTGGAGCAGGCGATGCGAGCACTGGAGACGCGGGAGTACCTAGGGGCGGTGCTTCTCGACGTCTCCAAGGCCTTCGTGTGGCACGACGGCCTCGTGTACAAACTTTTAGCGCACGGGGTACCGACGTCGCACGTGGTCCTCCTGCGCTCGTATCTCTCGGGACGCACTTTCCACGTCCGAGCAGATGGAGGCACTTCCACCGATCGGCAGACTCGAGCGGGGGTGCCGCAGGGGTCGGTCCTCGGCCCTCTGCTGTACTCCCTGTACACCGCCGACGCCCCGCGGGTGGCACGCGTGGAGTTGGCCCTTTATGCCGACGACACGGCGTTGTTCACCCGCAGCATGAACGCGGCCGAGATGCGCCGCCGCCTCCAGCTCGGATGTGACGTCCTGGATGCTTGGTCCACGAAATGGCGCTTGAAGTTCAACGCTGCGAAGAGTCAGGCTGCCATCTTCAGCAGGAAGAGGCTGCCACCGGACCTACCGCCGGTCACGATCATGGGGGGCCCCATCCCACGGTTGCGGACCGGCAAATACCTCGGGGTGACGTTGGACAGGCACCTGACGTGGCTGCCACACGTCCGAGACGTCAGAGGGCGGGCAGTGGGGCGCCTTCGTGCGCTTTACCCACTGCTCAATCCTTCATCGACACTTCCTCCACGCCACGGCCTCACCATGTATCTGTCCCTTGTCCGGCCGGTACTGGAATACGCAGCCGTGGTGTGGTGTAACGCGGCAGCGACGCACATTGCGACGCTCCAACGCGTGCAAAATAGGGCACTGCGACTTGCGCTCCACAAGCCGCCTCGCTACCCGACGAGGCTGCTACATGAGGAAGCAGACATCCCTTTACTGCGGGATCGCTTTCGGCAAATCGCCAGAGTGTTCTGCAGCAATACAGAACACTCTGGCAGCCGCCTGATTCGTGGTCTGGGCTAACAGGTCCACCACAGGCCAACAACACGCTGGCCCGACCTACTGCGAGAGTAGTCTTCTCTTGCAGCCCGATGTAGGAACAAAGGGCGTCACAAACATGACACCCAGTGAGGACAGCTCAACACGTTAGGTCCCACTGCACCCCACAGAGGTCAACGCAGGAACAGCAGCTCCGCTGCTTAAACTGCCCATACACCTGGCATATGTAGCCAGAGTTTTAGAGCGAAGCGAAGCGCTGGCGAGCGGAAGCAGACGCCATACTTCAAGAACCCGACGACGAATACGTGGACGCAGAAGACGACCATATTCCGCCCATCAGCGCAGAAGAAGTACAGGCTGGCATCCGGGCATTGCCTTCGAACAAACCACCCGGCGCAGACGACATTCAGGGACGTGTATTGAAGCAACTGCCCTGGACAGCGATCGTGCGACTCGCAGCCATATTCAACTGGATCATTACCACCGCCGTATACCCATCACAATGGAAACATTCAATCGTTGTTGCAGTACCTAAACCGGGAAAGGATCGTCACCACCCCCAGAACTATCGACCTATAAGCCTCCTGCCACACATTAGCAAGCTGTTTGAACGGATTCTTCTACCTAGTCTGCAGAATATCATCAACAGGAATGAAGTGCTACCTCAAGAACAGTTTGGTTTCCGCAGCGGACACAGTACGACGCAGCAGATACTTCGAGCCGTCGAGTACATCACAGAAGCCTTTAACAAGAAGGAATTCTGCGGCGCCATACTGCTGGACGTCACTAAAGCCTTTGACACTGTCTGGAACAAAGGCCTCATATGGAAGCTCAACAGATTGCAGTTTCCGAAGCCATACATCCGACTACTAGCCTCCTACCTGAAGAATCGCACCTTCGCTGTCCGGATCGACAACTCACTATCAACAGCTCGCCATATCAGCGCCGGAGTGCCGCAAGGATCTGTCCTAGGGCCAGTCCTGTACTCGATATTCACCTTTCACATCCCATCGCAACCGCGGGTGGAAAATGCCATCTATGCCGACGACACAATGATCTACACGAGAAGCCGATGGAGAGAAGTCCTCGTGCCACGCCTTCAGAGTTCTCTTAACGCCATTGAGCAATGGGCTGCTAAGTGGCGCATCAGCTTCAATCCGACCAAGACTCAAGCCGTCATATTCACCCGACGTAAGACCATGCCTGCACGTCATCTCCGACTTTACGACATCGAACTACCATGGGACGTCTCCGCAAGATACCTGGGAGTCATCTTGGACAAACGACTAACATGGAAACTCCATATAGAAGACGTACGCGCGAAAGTACACCAGAGGATAGGGGCCTTGTACCCCCTCATTAATGAAGGTTCCGGTCTTTCAGTCGAAAAAGGACTACTAATCTTCAGAATGTACATCAGGCCTCTTATGGACTACGCCTGTGAAGTCCAGGGATGTGCAGCCAGGACGCACATACAACGACTTCAGTCTCTACAAAACAAGATTCTAGGACGCATTTTCCACGTACACTCGCAGTTTCCACACCGCTACCTACAGGACGCAGCAGAACAACTCGAAGTAATGCAGAGACATAAAGAACTTGCAAGACGATTCTACAACAAGACGCAAGACGCCGACAATCCACTCATACGAGCACTAGGAGCAACACAGAACCCAAGAGACCGATACAGAAGACCAATCGCACTACTGGACAGATAAAATGACGTAGCAAGAAGACGAACTACTGCAGCCATAAAAGGTTCAGAAGAAACTAGCTATTGAAGACCAAACAAACTCCGTACCGCAAAAAGCAATGAAGTTAACCCTCGTCCCACACACACACACACACACACACACACACACACAAGATACACATAAAATAAAGAAGTACAAACCCTACACGCTCACCCTAGAAGCAGCAGGCAATGCTTAAAAAGTAAATCCTGCACAATATAGCTATAAGTTAGCCTTAAGAAGGTGGACGGAGCGCTGGCGAGCAACCTATGGAACCGAACTGCAGTGGAAGGATTGCGTTAAATACCTCGGAGTGACCATGGACAAGCAGCTTACATGGAAGCTCCACGTCGACGACATCCGCGCCAAAGTGTCTCAAAGGATAGGGGCCCTTTTCCCCTTCATAAACGAAGGATCGGACCTCTCGATAGCAAACGGTCTACTGATATTCAGAATGTACATCCGCCCCATTTTTGACTACGCAGCGAGGTATGGGGCAACACATCAAAGCCACATCTTCAGCGCCTTCAATCGCTACAAAGTAAGGTACTTCGTCGTGTTTTCCACGTTCCCCCGCAGTTCCCGCACCGGTGCATCAATGAAGCCGCAGATGAACTGGAAGTGTCACAACGACATCAACAGATAGCACGAAGATTCTACACCAGGACTGGAACTTCCGCCAAACCCCTGATACGAAACCTTGGAGCGCCGCATCAGCCAAGGGAACGCTATGCGCGACCCACTGCCATGCTGGAACGGTAATGTAAACAATCCGAAATAAGACGGAATCTGCACCAAAGGCAGGAGATAGTTCGAGCCCGCCCACCCCCAAGACACACAAGCAAATAAAGATGTTACACGCAAACCCAACCCCCAGAGAGAAGTAGGAAATGCTCCTGAGTAAACCCCACCCAACCCAACGGCCGAAGGTCAGCCTGAAGCAAAGCGGAAGTAGAGCAACCGCGGCAAGTCGAAATCGTGATGTCAGAGGGAGAGGACGTGCGAC